>NC_047105.1:106692558-107054433 GCF_902500255.1 Thalassophryne amazonica
GTCTGAATAATCCGAATGGTTTCCACCTGGCTATCACCATTTCTGCCAAAATTTGATGCAGTCGCGCTGCACCAGTCATTCCGCCATTTTCCTTGCAAAGAAAATCCGACGAGAGACTACACCCATCCGCACACAAAGGCTGCTTACCAGCAAATGACGCAATGGACAGGCGCGAAAAAATTCACGCATGAAGGTTCAAGGTTGGCTCATGCAAGCACACCTGATTCAAATCCATCAGGTTTTTGCAAAAAATAAAAAGGTTGGATACTTTTCTAACAGACCTCGTATATTTCTTACTTATTAAGATTCTACTGGGTGGCAAGGTGGATTAGCGGTTAGCACTTTTGCATCAGAGCATGAAGGTTGTGGGCTCACTTCCCACCTGGTCCTTTCTGGGAAGAATTTGCATGTCCTCCTCGTGTTTGTGTGGCTTCCCTCCAGGTGCTCCGGCTTCTTCCCCCTAAGACATGCAGGTTAGGTGAACTGGTAACTTCAAATTGTCAGGAGGTATGAGTGCGGGTGTGAATGTGTTTGTTTGTCTATTTATATGTGGCCCTGTGAAATACTGGCATCCTGTGCAGTGTGTACCCCACCTCTTACCCAATGACCCCCCCCTACCATGAACTCTACAGCTTTATACTGGAATGGAATTTCTTTTGTTTAAAAACATACACAGGCATTATTATTTCTTCATCACAACATTTTAAAAATGAATGATGAAGACTATCCCATCCAGTTGTGCATGGGCACTTTTAAAAATTCCATGAAAAAAACAGTTATTACTGATCAGCAAACTCATTTGCAAACGCCACATTTTTTGGACAGTACTGCATAATGAAAATATTCACAGTGCTTCATTTTTTCCACATGTTGTTATGTTACATCCTTATTCCAAATCGGAGGAAATTATTTTTTTTCCTCAGTATTCCACACACAATACCCCATAATGACAGTCAAAAGAGTTTTTTTTTTGGCAAATTTCTTAAAAATAAAAAACTAAGAATTCACATGTATACATGTGATTTTGAATACGTATGTGTACATACGTATTCACAGTCTTTGCCATGAAGCTCAAAATGGAGCTCAGGTGCATCCTGTTCCCACTGATCATCCTTGAGATGTTTCTACAGCTTAATTGGAGTCCACCTGGGGTAAATTCAGTTTTATGGACATGATTTGAAAAGGCACACACTTGTCTACACATAAGGTCCAACAGTTGACAGTGCATGTCAGAGCACAAACCAAGCATGAAGTCAAAGGAATTGTCTGTAGACCGCTGAGACAGGACTATCTTGAGTCACAAATCTCAGGAAGGGTACAGAACTATTTCTGCTGCTTTGAAGGTCCCAATGAGCACAGTGGTCTCCATCATCTGTAAATGTAAGAAGTCTGGATCCACCAGGACCCTTCCTAGAGCTGGCTGCCCATCTAAACTGAGTGATGGAGAAGGGAGGTGACCAAGAACCCAATGGTCATTCTGTCAGAGCACCAGCATTCTTCTCTGGAGAGAGAAGAACCTTCCAGAAGGACAATCATCTATGCAGCAATCCACCAATCAGGCCTGTATTATACAGTGGACAGAAGGAAGCCACTCCTTAGTAACAGGCACATCGCAGCCCACCTGGAGTTTGCCAAAAGGCACCTGAAGGACTCTCAGAACATGAGAAACAAAATTCTCTGGTCTGATGAGACAAAAATTGAACTCTTTGACATTAAGTCCAGGCAGCAATGACCCTAAGCACACAGCCAAGATATCAAGAGAGTGGCTTCAGGACAACTCTGTGAAAGTCCGTGAGTGGCCCATCCAGAGCATCTCTGGAGAGATCTGAAAATGGCTGTGCACTGATGCCCCCTTCCAAACTGATGGAGCTTGAGAGGTGCTGGAAGGATAAAACTGCCCAAAGATAGGTGCGCCAAGCTTGTGGCATCATATTCAAGAAGACCTGAAGCTGAAATATGGTGTGGTGTGAATAAAATTTTGAGGGAAAAAATGAATTTACTCCATTTTGGAATAAGGCTGCAATATAACAAAATGTAGGAAAGGAGAAGCGCTGAGAGTACTTTATGGATGGCCTGTAAATGTGACGGCTTGCTATTAATCTATGCGCACCAGCTATAATGAGATGTGTGATAACATCAATGATTGATTATGGACAGAAATAATTACAAATTAATGCATTTTGTATAAGAAGGATATTTTTTTTTAACTGACCAAATTTATTGAACAGTGGTGCAATAAAAACGCAGGCATAAAATTAATTATTGAGATCAATAAAGTCCATGAGATATTACAGTAGAAGACTTTTTTGCATACACTACTTCTACTACTACTCATAATAATAATAAAATATTTTTTACAACTAAAATGTTTATCAGTATCAGTGCCTTAGGTGTGCAAATTTGGTCAAATTGCACATGAAGTGCGCATGAAGCAAGAATCGTATGCAAAACGTGTAAAATCGGAACTGCCTCCAATGCCTCGTACACCTGTTGCTACAACTATCTATGCACACCAGTGGCTGAAAGACAGAGTGCGCTGTGAGAGCCCATTGAAGTTACAACATTCCTCCGTGAGGCACATGTCTCTGCCTGCTGTCATTACGTGGAAATATATAAAACATCTTTTGCCTTTTGCCAGGCTGCAGCAGTCCGGACACAGCGCACCTCGTCCATGTCTTTGTTGTTTTCAGGCATTTTTCTGCACTGGTTACAGGCCAGTGATGGTAGCGCAATGGTAAAGTTCCTGTCTCGTAATCAGAGCTTACAGGTTTGAATCCCGTGAGTGACTTTTTTTTAATTAACCAGGGTTATTTAACAACAGGATTCTGTATTGCATCCCCTTTTATGTATTATTTATATCAACCCAGTGATATTCACTAATTATACAGCTGGTTTTTATTTTACTGTTTTCCACATCAGTGGCATGTGGTGCAACTGCTTGCACTGTGTTCCTGCTCGAAAGACACCATCGCGTGCATGAACCGTCACACCGTGATCATGCACGCATGCCCGTTGACTCGATGTTTGCGTGGAGCTGTTTCGCCGGGAGTCGCCCTGAGTTGTACTTATTTGCACTATGTGTGAAGGGGCCCTTAGTTTTACTACAGTTAAGCCATATACAAATAAGTTTACTTAATTTAGCTTTTCTGCATAGCTGAAGTAGGATGTGAATGAACATCATCTCTTAAGTAATGTCAAAGTGAAGGCGTAGCTGGGTCTGTTTCGGGTTGTAGCTTTAAAATCAGGTTAGGGAAGCCATAAATATGAAAATGATTCAGGCTCTTAGGGTTAGTCATCACTGAATAGCCACACAGCTGACAATGTTGGATTCTGTCTGTAATGAAATAGAAGTCAAAGTAAATAAAAATCATTGTGAAGTTGTTTGTGTTTTGCATGTTTTCCCAGCTTTTTCTGATTTGAACATCTGATTTAAAAGATATCTTATATTTTGGCTCTCTCAGCGTGTCAGGGATGTCTTCAGGACTGTGACCTGGGGTCAAACATGACAGCTCAGCTATATCATTCAATTAACGGGAAAACCAAGAACCATGGTTTTGATCTCATATCTCCTGCTCCACCTGAGAGAAGGAAAGAAAAAAAATTCTGTCGAACTTCTGATGCACACCTTTCAATAGGCACAGGGCAGAGGGAAAGAGCTCATCCTTTATAAAGGTGCACAGTCCATGAGCCATAATGCGAGAGCTCTCGCTCTCTTTCTCTCTCTCATTGTGTGTGTGTGCGTGTGTGTGTATTTGTACTTTATAACGATAAGGTGGTGAGAGAAAGAGAAGGAGAGAGAGACACAGAGAGGGAAAGACAGATTTAGAGATGGAGAGAGTTGCTTCTCCGACAGCATTGCATTGGTTGGTTATTTCATCCTGTGCACTGTGTGGGTTCTGTCAATACTCTTCTACAAAAAGTAAGAAATACAACAAAGACAAAAGTCATTCCATAAGCCCATAGAGTTCTCCATGGACCGCAAGTCCCAAAACTCGACTTCAGAATATTCTTGCTTGTCTACAAAACACTAAATTGTTCAGTTTCAAAACCTACATCCAATAATATTCTAGATAGAAATGCAAATGAAAATTAGCCTGTCCTTGTGACGTATAAGAACATTTCTAGTTTGGCCTAGACCTCTTCCTCAGCTGACCTTATCACAGCTGGTTATTATGGTGGGCATGTGTGTCAACCCGGAAACACAAGATGCACAAGAAAACCAGGGAGCTTCATCATTAGCAGAAAAGCACCCAAGTTGTGTTTGTTAATAAGGACACTTTTCGTGATATATGCACACATTTATGGCACAGAGTCCATGGATCCCCCTTGGGTCTTGGATGGCAATCACCCAGGTAGACAACCAGTCCATCAGCCTCACATCTCTTCACAGTCAGGTGAAGCGTGGGCAGCTCCTTGGCCTTCTCCAACCACTGGGGGTTCTCATCACTACAGTACTGATGTGCTGGATCATACACAGAGAAACGTGCCACATGGACAAAGTGTCGAAGCTGCTGCTCTCTCACAATGCAAGTAATGTTCCTCATCTTAGTCTAAGTAAGTAACACCTGGTTTGACACGTCCATGTCGCTGTTTAGGGTCCTGGTATGCGCTGTCTTACTGTAGGGCTGTGAGAGTTGTCCCTCAAGATTTGGACCTTCATTCTCCTGCAAATATATTGGCATCACAAAGCACCTCTGTCCAGCAACCTCATGACTCCATAAGCTCTTCCCAGGCTCCTCTTGATCTCAAAGGCCAAAGGCCCAGAGGCATGAGTGTCACTGCTGAGATAAGTGAATGTCTGTGCAAATGCAACACTTTCACCACATACAGATGCACATCCACAGATCCACATGCTTCTGATAGCTGAGTCCAGGAAGTCACTAAAAGTCTTAATCTTAGTCTTGATCCAGGGTAATCACAAACCCAAACATTCACATTCTTCCCTCAGCTTTTCAAGTTCTACAATCAGGGTATCCATTGATTCCACAAAGATCAAAGCACTGTCTGCAAAGTCAAGGTCAGTAAATCTTTCTTCACCAACAAAGGCACCTTCATCACTGGTTTCCACAACCCAACCCAACACCCTGTTTGTGCAAGCAGTGTAGACTCCACAAAACATCCCTGACAAGCATCAGTTTTCATTGGGATAACACTGGGCCTATGATGTCCAGCAAATTCTTGGGGAACCCACAAATTCTCAGGATGTCCCAGAGAGCAGTCTGACCAACTAGATTAAAATGCTTTATGAAAATGAACCCAGGCACCAAAGAAGGAATGCTGATATTATGTTTTATGAGTCCTTGCAGGGTTCAACTGTGGTCGATGGGTGACTTTTTGATCATGAAGCCACTAAGCCAGACTGTTCTCGTCACTGAGCAGCAAGTAGGTGGAACTGAATTTTGTCAGTAATGATTCTTACAAGTACTTTTCCCACCACAAAGAGCAATGTCATCCTTATATTGCTTTCATTCATTCATTCATTTTCTGTACCTGCTTATTCCAAATATGGGTCATGGGGGAGCTGGAGCGTATCCCAGCAGTCACTCTATGTTACATTTGGCTGACTCAAATTAATGACTCTTGAAAAAAGTGAACTGAATAGTACCTTTTATATAACAGCTGAGTGGATCCTTGTCAGTTCATTGGTGATTTGTATGTCACATGACATGGATTATTCATCCCATTTGTGTTGCATTGCATTTAGAGTGCAGTTTGGTTCCATTTAGAATGCAAATTTGGTTCCATACATTTGGTACCATTGCACTCTGCACGCGCGCGCGCGCACACACACACACACACACACGCGTGCACACATACACACGCATGCATGCACACACAAAACAAATCCACTGCACTGTAAGCCATCTTGAGACTGTTAGCAGGAAGTTAGAATGAAAAGCTGGACTAATTTCTCTGCTTTTTTTTTTTTTTTTTGGCTGCATTGAGAAAATACACAGTCCTTTTTGTGGTAGTACACATGCTTACAAGCACGTCCCTGTTGTGCTTTCACTTCATGAAATATTTGTACCATTGAACTCATAAACATTCATTATTTGTATACAAGCTAATCTGTTACATATTAAATGATGTGATACTACGAGAAGACAGGATACATGAACATATTGGGAAAAAAAATTTGGATACAAAATAGAAATACAAATGAATGTGATTGCAAATGTAACATTTTAATAACTCTGTATCAAGCTTAAGCCATTAAAATGAAAAGGGAAACTTGGCAAAATTTCTTTAATAATATATATATTTTTAAATTGATGCCACGTTTCTTTCTTCGATTCTAATTGCAATCCAGAGTTTTTCCATTTTATTTTTTCCATTGATCTTTCTATTGATTTTCACCTTGTTTGAAACAGATGATGCCAAAACAAAGTCAGCACTAAAATTAGAGTGTGTGATTGAACTTGTGATTATACAGCTGGTAGATTGATTGCAAACTCACAAAACAATGAATGCACAGACGATTTCTGCAGTTCATTTTTTGAGAAGCATAATTTTGAAAAAGATTGAGAAAAAGTGGGTATATAGCATTGGTGAATAAAGGAACTGTATTTATTTATTTATTTAGACCTTACTGCACACAAACAGAGACTGCAAACAAACAGGCTTGGTCATTAAACTGGCTGAAGTCAAGCACATATGTAATCAGTCCAACAGGCAGCAGTCTTTCAAGAGGAACAGTGGAAGGGTTATATAAAATAAAAACTCAGTGCACAGGGATCTATCATGCCAAGTGATCAAATCCAGTTGCAGCAGGTGAAACTCAGGGAACTCAGAACAACAGCATGGGTCTGTAACAAAGTGGTAAACACTAGAATACACTGGGAGGTTAAACTCTGAGAGAAGCAGAACCTAGACAATCTGACAAGGGGATGCTCTGATGGTGGTTATAATGGCAACCAGTCAGTAACACGTTATTATATGGTATGTGATTTTGCCACCTTCTGATTGGCCCATTCGCCACTTTGTGAGCTGTACCACATGCCGAGTTGACCGCTGGTGGAGCCGAGTACACCTCGCGTGCAGCGTAGCGCTAGCCAATCGAGCGACACCGTCTATCGATAACAACCAATCAGATAACGCGATACAACTCCTACTTTGTCTGTTAGTTTGTTGACAAGATTCTACATGATACCTGTGCATTATTTCACAAAGACTATTCCTTATTAAGCCCCTTTCACACAAGCCCGCTTCGAGTTGCATGATGCACACAATGTACACAATGCAGTAAAAACTAAGAGCACAAATGTGTTTAAATACAGTCTATAGAAGTCCTGCTCACAGACTGATTGCCAGAGACAGGACATGTCCACGTTCAGTAAAAAGTCCGGACATCTCCAGTCCACTCACGGACGATTCGTTCGTGAGCGCGCATGTGAGCAATTAAAAGAAAAAAAAGGCTGCCTGCACTCCTGCCGGCCCACTACAGACCAGTTGCCCTGACCTCCCACCTCATGAAGACCATGGAACGGCTCGTCCTGTCTCACCTCCGCACCGTGGTGAGCGACATCCTGGACCCACTGCAGTTGGACAAGGACAAGTTGGGACAAGCCCAGCTCTCCACAATTTTTCTTATACTCACTCGACTGGTAAGCACTGAAAGCCGAGATAGGCATGTCCTAACTTGTCCTTTAACACTCCGAAACGGAGGTGTTCCTTTGTCTCGCTTCATCAACGAATCCGTCGTGACGTGCGAAGCCTCCGCATGGCTTTCCATGACAAAATCTCTTGTTAAAAGTGAAATCTGCCGGAAAATGGCTGATGTCCAGCTCTTGTGATAACCAGAGAAATTGCACACGGCGGTCGCGGCTCCACACAGCGATCCGTTTAGAAATGATCTGGTGGTTTCTGCCTCTCGATGGCGGCTCGGAGCGCGGCGCGACATGTGCCATTGAGGGTCGTCCTTAAAGCTGTAGTAACACTCCTTATTCTCTGTGAAGCCCGTAAAATTTTCACCGAAAGCCAGATACATTTTTCGAATGGTTTCCAGCTGCCTGTCTCTAACAGTTTCTGAAAAAATTCTGATGGAAAAAAAGCCCATATCATTCCGCCATTTCCTCGTAATTAAACAACAACGAGAGGGGTGGACCAGTGCTCACTCAAAGCCTGCCCACAGGTGAATGACGCAACCGACAGGCGTGGAAAAACTCACGCATGCGCACGAAGGTTCAAGCTTGGCTGACGTAAAAACATATGAATGAAATCCATATAGTTTTTGAAAAAAATAAAAAGGTACGATACTTTTCTAACAGACCTCGTGTATATATACGAGGGCTGTCAATAAAGTATAGGTCCTTTTTATTTTTTTCAAAAACTATATGGATTTCATTCATATGTTTTTACGTCAGACATGCTTGAACCCTCGTGCGCATGCGTGAGTTTTTCCACACCTGTCGGTGACGTCATTCGCCTGTAAGCACTCCTTGTGGGAGGAGTCGTCCAGCCCCTCGTCGGAATTCCTTTGTCTGAGAAGTTGCTGAGAGACTGGCGCTTTGTTTGATCAAAATTTTTTCTAAACCTGTGAGGCACATCGAAGTGGACACGGTTCGAAAAATTAAGATGGTTTTTGGTGAAAATTTTAACGACTGATGAGAGATTTTGAGGTGATACTGTCGCTTTAAGGACTTCCCACAGAGCGGGACGTCGCGCAGCGCTCCCAGGCGCTGTCGTCAGCCTGTTTCAAGCTGAAAACCTCCACATTTCAGGCTCTATTGATCCAGGACGTCGTGAGAGAACAGAGAAGTTTCAGAAGAAGTCGGTTTCAGCATTTTATCCGGATATTCCACTGTTAAAGGAGATTTTTTTTATGAAAGACGTGCGGACGGGTCCGCACGTCGGGACACAGCCGGCGCGGTGCGGCGGCACAGGAAAAACACCTCCGTGTTGATAACCATTTGTAAAATCCAGGCGGCTTTTGATGGCTTTCAGTGGAGTGAGTATATGAGAAATTGTTTAACAGCTGGGCATGTTCCAACTTGTCCTTAAGGCTTCCAACAGAGGTGTTTTTCCTGTGGCGGAGCGTCGCAGCAGCTGCGAGCCGACGCTGCAATCCGTTCGCACGTCTTTCATTAAAAAAATCTCCTTTAACAGTGGAATATCCGGATAAAATGCTGAAACCGACTTCTTCTGAAACTTCTCTGTTCTCTCACGACGTCCTGGATCAATAGAGCCTGAAATGTGGAGGTTTTCAGCTTGAAATAGGCTGACGACGGCGCCTGGGAGCACTGCGGGACGTCCCGCTCCGTGGGAAGTCCTTAAAGCGACAGTATCACCTCAAAATCTCTCATCAGCCGTTAAAATTTTCACAGAAAACCAGCTTAATTTTTCGAACCGTGTCCACTTCGATGTGCCTCACAGGTTTAGAAAAAATTTTGATCAAACAAAGCGCCAGTCTCGAGGGTTCAAGCATGTCTGACGTAAAAACATATGAATGAAATCCATATAGTTTTTGAAAAAAACAAAAAGGACCTATATATATATATATATATATATATATATATAATATATATATATATATATATATATATATATATATATATATATACGAGGGTAGGCTGAAAAGTTCTAAGGCTCCCCATGAAGGAGTAATGCATTAACTGCATTATAGTGAGCCTTAGAACTTTTCAGCCTACCTCGTATATATATATATATATATATATATATATATATACATACATATGCATGTATGTGTGTATGTGTGTGTGTATATATACATACATATTCTATTTCTACCTCATTTTCTTATGTCTTGTACTGTTACAAGTATTATTATTATTATTGCTTATCTTTGCACACGCTGCTTGATCAACATTTTCCTCTATTTGCACACATCTTGTGTGTTTTTTTTTAGAGCTAACGTAACATGTGAATTTCTCCTCTGAGATTAATAAAGTTTATCTTATCTCCTCGCTCTCCGCAAACTCTCTCATCACTGTGTTAAAGAAAGGACATAAGTCCTGCTCACAGACTGACTGCCAGAGACAGGACATGTCCACATCAAGTATAACTCCAGACATCGCCACATTTACTCACAGACAGTTTGTTCGTGCACGTGCACACGCGCATCTCGCGCTCGCAGTCAAAGTAGGAAAGATAAACTATAACAGATCTCAGAGCGCTGACCTGCAGCTCAGCACAAGAACAAATATAAACTAGAAGATAAATCAGAGTGCACAGTCTGGCTGCAGCGTGCACCTGACGCAGACATTCCTGCATCGTCATGACCAGTGATGCCGGTAACGCGCGTTACTCTAATCTGACCACTTTTTTTAGTAACGAGTAATCTAACGCGTTAATCTTTCCAAATCAGTAATCAGATTAAAGTTACTTCTCCATGTCACTGTGCGTTACTATTATTTTTCATTGTGGGTCGACAACAGCATTAAACTTGGTCCGTGGGCAGGAGGTCGGGGTTCGACTGAACTGCCCACTTTCAGTGAGCTGTGAGCTTTTAATCCGCGTTTTTTTTGCAGCTGCTCGACTCGTCCTCACCTCTTAAAGCGCGGTGATCAGCACAGCTGCACTGAACTTTACAAAGACATTTTTATACTTTTTTTCCTCCTTTATTTAGAATTGTGAGCTGAGCCGCTCTGTATCTGGTCGTTAAAAACAGCTGATCCTCCGCGACGCGTCAACAACTAACACTATTTTCCACTCAAATGCACCTAAACTCTCTTTCTGAGGACCACATGATGTGAAAACGCAATAAAACTTTCTTACCTGTAAATCTGGTCATGTTTTCTGCATAAATAAATGTTATCCATTCTTTGTGCTCAAACGCCAAAGCAGGGGCGAATCGAGATGGAATGGGGCGTGGGGCAAGAATGTGCCCCTCCCCAACAACACCCCTAGATTAAAGGTGCAATTTTGAAGCCGTTTTTTACTACAACTAATATTGCTTAAAATAATAATAATTTCGACAAGTAAAATGTTTAGAGAGAATTTAAATGTTAGAAAAATGTCATAATTTAATAGTTACCTTTATAAACAATGTAGGCTCGAAATTGCAAGTTTTACTGTTACAGTGCTGTCAACAGTTAAATATGAGGTCAAGAAAGACGTCTTTATTTACTTTTTATAAAACAAGTATTTATTTTCATTGAAGTCAAGAAAGGGTGACTATAAAGTGAGTTTTGGCAAAACAGGTATCATTGTCATGTTGAGGTGGCAGAGGGTTGTTGTCGGCAGCTGGGAAAAGTAACTAAAAAAGTAACTAGTAATCTAACTTAGTTACTTTTACAATTGAGTAATCAGTAAAGTAACTAAGTTACTTTACAATTGAGTAATCAGTAAAGTAACTAAGTTACTTTTTCAAAGTAACTGTGGCAACACTGGTCATGACACCACAGGAAGCTTGAGGCAGCCCCGCTGTGAAAGGGGCTTTAGAGATTGTGCTCATGAAGTATTTTGGACCTGTTGGTGCAGTATGACAGTAATAATAAAGAGTTGAAACTTGAAATTGATTTTTCAGTTTTAGTATGTTTGACAAACTCCCAGTTTTCTTGTTTACCATATAATAAAGCAGTTACAGACTTTTGATTTTGGTGTACCCATGATTATGCAGACCTGGTCAGGATGTGGTTCACAAGGCCTCGGTGAACCCCATCCTGACCAGGTCCGCATAATCACAGGTACACCTCATCAAAAGTCTATAATAGTATAGAAGTGCAGAGACGTGAAATTGAATGAGCAGAAACAGGAATCAATGCTACACAAAGCATGTGGACGTGACGTTAAAGCAAAAGCACTTGAGCCAATGTAATGTGGGACAGAAATAACCAGAAATCATGGCAAATAATAGTCATATGCTGAAGATAAATACTACGACTAGAATAAAGCAAACTAAATACCAAAACATGACCCATAACATCGATCACCTTTTGTTTTCTTCCAAAACTTTGGGCCACACAGCAGAGCAGCCCCCTGTGATCAATCAGTGATGCCGGTAATGCATTACTTAGTAACGCATTACTCTAATTTGACCGCTTTTTTCAATAACGAGTAATCTAACACATTAGTCTTTCCAAATCAGTAATCTTATTAAAGTTACTTCTCCAAGTCACTGTGCGTTATTATTTTTTGTATTGTGGGTCGATCGCAACAGCCCATGGGCAGGCAGAGGTCGCAGTTCAACGAACTGTCCACTTCACCCATGAAGGTTTGATGCTGCAAGCTTTTCATCTGTTTTCTGTAGCGCAGCTCCAAGTTGAAAGAACAGCTGTCGTCTCTCAAGCGCAGCGACAGCTGCACTGTACTGAGCTTTACAAAGACATTTTAACGCTTTTTTTTTCTTTAAAACTCTGAGCTGCTCTGTGTGTCCTTGCTAAAAACAGCTGATCTGCTGCATTAAAAAATGCTTGTTTTTTCCACCCAAATGCGCCTAAAGCCTCTTTCTGAGAATTAGTACAGCAGACAACTGTAAGAATCGTTCAAATCCGGATGCAAGCACCAAAATTTGACTGTGTATACCTTTTGGTACATATTGTAGAAACATAACTTTAGCCATTTGAATTTTCAATAGGGGGCCGAGTAGGGGTCAATTGAAGAATTGCACAGGGTCAAAATGAAAAAGTATATCAATCATATTGAAAGTGATACCACATTATGTATCTGATGACAGTGATTCCAAAAAGGTATAGTTTGGACTATCTATAACTGAATGTTCTGGAGTTATGGGGTAAAAACAGCAAGAATGGTGACAAAGGTCAGTTTCAGTTTGTACAGGGGTCAAAAGTTAAAGGTGCTCCAGTTTTGGTAAAATGTGGTGCAAATTATTGGCTGAACTAATAGGATTAACAAATAGAATAGTTCTGACTGTGTTGAATGTTTGGTCTCCCAAGTAAAGGTCAAACAGTATCGACGTCTATTGGATTCTATGACATGTGACATATGTTACCCCATAACATGATAACTAAGCATGACACATGGTGCAAACTATGGAAACATGGTGCAAACCTTTTTAAAATCCTAACTCAACCAATAATTTGCACCATGCCTTTCCATAATTGGAGCAACTTTCAATCTCACTCATCATCAACATTTACATAAACATTTTTGATTGATTGACTGATAGGAGGGTGGCACGATGATGTAATGGTGAGTACTGTTGCCTCATAGCAAGAAGTACCTGGGATTGCTCCCCAGCCTGGGCCTTTTTGTGTGGAGATTGCATGTAGTCCTTGTGTTTGCGTGTGTTATGCCCAGTGTTGTATAGTAAAAAAGTAAAAATACTTCACTACTGTACTTAAGTACGTTTTGGGAGACTTTGTACTTTACTTGAGTTTTTTTGATTGCTATATTTCACTTTATCCTAATTTTTCCCCGCTAAAACCCAGAAGAGCATATGTCTGTTAAACCAACCTGTTATGGTCTTCTGAAAACAGTTGATAGATGTATTTTATAACTTAAAAACGGGACCGATGCTAACGCGTTAGCATGTCTATGGCGTTTTCAATGTTAAGTTAGCATTAAGCTGTCTCCTGCTTTTAAACTCAGATAAAACTGAAGTTATTGTACTTGGCCCCACAAATCTTAGAAACATGGTGTCTAACCAGATCCTTACTCTGGATGGCATTACCCTGACCTCTAGTAATACTGTGAGAAATCTTGGAATCATTTTTGATCAGGATATGTCATTCAATGCGCATATTAAACAAATATATAGGACTGCTTTTTTGCATTTGCGCAATATCTCTAAAATTAGGTCTTGTCTCAGAGTGATGCTGAAAAACTAATTCATGCATTTATTTCCTCTAGGCTGGACTATTGTAATTCATTATTATCAGGTTGTCCTAAAAGTTCCCTGAAACGCTTTCAGTTAATTCAAAATGCTGCAGCTAGAGTACTGACAGGGACTAGAAGGAGAGAGCATATCTCACCCATATTGGCCTCTCTTCATTGGCTTCCTGTTAATTCTAGAATAGAATTTAAAATTCTTCTTCTTACTTATAAGGTTTTGAATAATCAGGTCCCATCTTATCTTAGGGACCTCATAGTACCATATCACCCCAATAGAGCGCTTCGCTCTCAGACTGCAGGCTTACTTGTAGTTCCTAGGGTTTGTAAGAGTAGAATGGGAGGCAGAGCCTTCAGCTTTCAGGCTCCTCTCCTGTGGAACCAGCTCCCAATTCAGATCAGGGAGACAGACACCCTCTCTACTTTTAAGATTAGGCTTAAAACTTTCCTTTTTGCTAAAGCTTATAGTTAGGGCTGGATCAGGTGACCCTGAACCATCCCTTAGTTATGCTGCTATAGACTTAGACTGCCGGGGGGTTCCCATGATGCACTGAGTGTTTCTTTCTCTTTTTGCTCTATATGCACCACTCTGCCTTTAATCATTAGTGATTGATCTTTGCTCCCCTCCACAGCATGTCTTTTTCCTGGTTCTCTCCCTCAGCCCCAACCAGTCCCAGCAGAAGACTGCCCCTCCCTGAGCCTGGTTCTGCTGGAAGTTTCTTCCTGTTAAAAGGGAGTTTTTCCTTCCCACTGTAGCCAAGTGCTTGCTCACAGGGGGTCGTTTTGACCGTTGGGGTTTTTCCGTAATTATTGTATGGCCTTGCCTTACAATATAAAGTGCCTTGGGGCAACTGTTTGTTGTGATTTGGCACTATATAAATAAAATTGATTTGATTTGATTTGTATAATTAATGGCTCAGCGTTCATTGTCGTAAAAGAGTCAAATTGTATTTTTTAAAATGTATTTTTATTCATATATTATAGCAACAAAAATAATAGTCTACATAATAGACAATAACAGTCAATAATAATAGACTAATAATGTTACAATACAATTTGAGAGAAAGAGACAAAAAGAACCTAATGAAACAAAACACAACAGAAAAGATAAAATCATGTAAGAATGAAAATAAATAAATACATATAGAAATAAACAACTGTTTCCTGTGAACACCTAGTGAGTAGCCTACTCTCATTTAGGTTTTGAAACCTGGTTTCTGAAGTGTTTTTGTGTGATGTGCACAATTTTCAGTATTTTGACTAATACTACCAGTCATTTACAAGCCTAGATAAACTTGTATATATATAAAAAAAAAATCAGTCAGTTCTTGATTATTAACATTTACTTGTACTTTTACTTTCAATATTTGAGTACATTTAGTTGTACATTACTTGTCATACTTAAGTACAATAAATACTAGATACTTTAAGACTTTTACTTGAGTAGCATTTCAATCAGTGACTTGAACTTCTACCAAAGTCATTTTTTTAATGGGTATCTGTACTTTTACTTAAGTGTGATTTTCTGGTACTTTATACAATACTGGTTATGCCTGGTTCACTCGGCAAGTTTTTAAAATTGTCTGTAGGTTTCCAATACCTGAGAGACCACACACATGGAGATAAAAAAAAAAATCATAGATCTAACAGTTTTGGTCGTACAGTGTGTGGTGTGCAGCCACACGGTAAGGACAACACACTGCACACGCACAGATTTTACACACGAACATTCCCAGGTCAGACATGAAATCCCGCAAAACCTCTCGAGATTAAATGTGACTTTAGAGTAAACACGCATGGTGGACAAGAAAGACACAACAAAGATAGTTTGTGGACTATTTCTAACAGAAAAAAAATGATACAAAAAGAAAAAGGCGTTGCACCATAACAGCCGTTTTGATTTTGGATTCCGCTCCGTGCATCCATCACCTCACTTTCTGATTGGCTACACATCACATTCAGCAGGCTGCATGCTCGTGCTGAGATATCAGGCCAAGACAATACCACATGTTGAATATCCCCGATTTGCGGTCTGACTGGACTGGAATGCTCTTAACGCACCACACGTCAGGACTATGTGATAAGATTATCTTTAAGATTATCCTGTCCAGGGTGTATCCTGCCTCTTGCCCTGTGACTGCTGGGATAGGCTCCAGCCCCCCGTGACCACTGACTGGAGTAAGCGGGTATAGAGAATGAACGACTTCTAGGTTTGATACTGTATTTTAGTTGATAAATTCTTTAATTCTTCTTATTAATGTTCATTAAAATGCAAAATAATGAAATACTTTATCATTTAGACTATTTATTTATGGGTTAATAAATTCCATATGAACCAAATTTAGTCATGCCTATTTGCTAGGAAAATTACCTCAAAAAACTCTCTGACACAGACAACAAATGAGACACCAGAGGAGGTTTCAGTTTCTATGATCTTTTTTCATTTAAAGCTTTAAAGGTACATGTCATACAGAGTGTAGGTCTGAAGACAAAATACGAGTACATTCAGTTTTCAGGCCACTTATATACAGTCCCAAGGTGTTCCAAAGTCCATTCAATGAAATTATTTGATAGTATAAGACAGTAACTCTCAAAGTCCATTGCCGGTCATCAATCATGCACTGATGAAACACTGTCTCGCCTCATCATATAGCATAAGACAATCAGATGAATAGTCCTTTCCTTCTTGTTCATCATGCAGTGATGAACACCTCATCAATGTTATCTGTGCCCTTTGTACACTTCCTCTTCCATGGCAATGTTCAATCAATTACTAAGACAATTATAATGGTAAATATATTTGATAGAGCATTAACATTAATTTTTAGAATACAATTTTTAGTGCACATGTAACACCTACGAGGGGTAATTACAGGGTATAACCAGCAAAAGTGCTAATCAATATCCTATGGACCAGAAACAATCAACTAAGTTCATCTACTGGAGTAAAAGTTGGATTACTGAACGTAGAAAGGGTGTTGAAAGACCACAGACCAAGGAATAAGTTTAAATTGCCAGCTTATTATTTAAATTAGACAAAAGACAATGGACAACAATAAACATTAATTTCACAATACATTAACTCCTGTTTTAGGTAGCTAAGGTCCAACACTTTTTAATTAAACCTTTGGTTTGATTTAATATTGGTTCTAAGTCTAGATTTAGTTCAAGTTTATTTTCAGGTTGCAACCTTTTTGTTAGTTTTAGTTCACTTTAGTTCTATTTTCAGTTGAGTTTTAGATTTATTTTGAGTTAACGCTGTTTAGTTTAAATTCAGTGAAGTTCACCTTTAAGTCAAATATTCAAGTTACCCTTTAAAATCTACTCCTTGTTTAACACCATTCAAAGAAAAGTAATTGCATTGTAAAAATTATCTCTTTACAATATATTTGTTAATAGTCAAAATAAAAATGATTCAGCAAAAGACTGAACAATCTGCATACCACAGTATCAAAATCAATATAAAGTCTTGTTTTTCTTCCCAAAATGAATATAAAGTCTTGCTTTTCTTCCCAAAATGAATATAAAGTCTTTTTTTCTTCTTCCCAGTTTTCAATAGTCCTTTACTTTCTTTGAATTAGCAGTTCAGTGTCCACAGCAGCTTTGCAGAAGTTTGGGTAAATCCTACCAGTTCAGAAGGAATATATGTACAGTCCAGCAGAGGGCGATAACTCTCAGACGGATGCACAGATCAGAAGGTCAAAGGGCGGCTCGCCATCTTGTTTCAACCTTGTGCTCAAAGATGACTTAAGTTGGCTATTTCTCCAACCCAACTCTGAATGGCCAAGTCCCATTTCTCCAATGTATAGTACAATTCGTCTCCCACACAGGACAGGTTGGAAAAAAAAAATCACTCTTCTCTGTACCGTTTTTCTTAACAAAAATATCTTTTAACGTCTTTACACTTCTATTTTCCTTCCCTCTTTCTCTCCTCTCCTGCAGCCCGCATCTGCTATGTGCATATCTCCCTGGTCTAGCAGGGAAGACTCTAGAACAATCCGATTGGTTGCTGCAAGTTACACGGGTCACGCAGCAACGTGCTTTTCAAAATAAAATCCTAAAGACATTTTAAACCAAAATAACCATGAAATTACATTTTTTTTTACAGCTTTTAACATACTCTTGATTAAAGTAATATATTACAGACGTTTTTTAATGAATATTTAATCATATTGACATATTGATTATCATCTTTTTTATCCAATGTATTTATTGATGTTTTATTAACATGCTTTTACTTTAAAGTTGACATTGCTAACCTGGGTTACACATATTTACTTATTATTTAATTAAATAGTTTGTTCCTGTTTCACTGAAATTTGTGGTCCTCCATACAATTTTTATAGATACACTTTACAGTAGAAAAATAGCACAGGGACTGGACTGCTTTAATGCTCCACCCTCTGAGCAGTACACACACTCTGTCATGCATGAAGAAATGGATTTGCTATGGATATTTTCAAGGCCACTTTGTTGGTCTATAATCTCTTTTGCAGTGAATTAAATAAAAATATCTGTGGGAATTGGACACAGTTAATACTGAAGGGTGCAAAATCATTTTCTGCAGTGCTGGATGTGGGGAGCAGATGTGAAGACACTCCAGAGATAAAAAAAAAAAAAAAAAAACTAAATAACATTGCTTGTTTGTTTTCATCATGGAGTTTATAACAGAAAATGACAGGAATTTGCAGCTTATATTTGTTTATAATGCATTAATAGAGATTAAAGTCACAAATCAGCATTTATTTTACAAGTGAGTTCGGCTTCAGCTGTGCATTAATGCAATAAAATGTCTACAGAATGCCCTGTTCTCTCTTTCAATAAATTATGTTTTTATGGCTCACATTAGTAGATACCTGTACAGCAGCTGAAGTGGACAAATCCTACATTAAGAAGCTAAAAATACTCTACGATCACATCTAAAAGTGCCTCGTATCATTTTGTGAGGTGCTTTCAAAGTGATGCCGCTTGTCTTCAATCTTGACAACCTGCCATTAAAGATGTCCTGCCTACTGCTTATTTCAAAAATATTAACATGCATCAGCACATTTGAAACAATTAGAATCACTGAAAGAAGGCTGCTATGGCAACCGGTCATGTCCTTCTGTCATTGGTATTTTGTGACTAGCATGCATCTCCTTTGTCAAGAAGAAATGTGCGGTAGAAGAAAAAGAGTATAGTTTATTTTGAATTCAATGCATCTGGGAGTTTGTTTCCATGGTTGCAAAACATATGGTGTGCATAAAAAAATTTAATCTCTCCATCAATTTCATTTTCTCTATTAAAAATCAGTGTATTATGTTGCAGGCACCACAGTGGATTAGTGGTTAGCACTGTTGCCCCCCCCACCTCCCCAGCAAGAAGGTTGTGGGAATCAATCCCATGAGTTTGCATGTTCTCTCCATGTTTGCGTGGGTTGCCTCCAGGTGTTCTGGCTTCCTCCTACATCCAAGACATGCAGGTTAGGTGGATTGGACACTTTAAATTGTTCGTAGGTGTGCATGTGGGTGTGACTGTGTTTGTTTGCCTATATGTGGCCCTGCGATAGATTGGTGTCCTGTCCAGGGTGTACCCTGTCTCACGCCCTGTGACTGCTGGCACCCCACCTCCCCTTGTGACCCTTAATTGGAGTAAGTGGGTATAGAAAATGGATGGATGGATGGATGGATGGATGGATGGATGGATGGATGGATGGATGGATGGATGGATGGATGATGGTGTTCCATCTGTATTATGTGGAGCATTCTGGAAACTCTCCCCATTCACTCATTTCAGCTGTAAAATTTTCTGTAAACAGCTTTATGTGCAAATTAAGATTACGAAAATGGGCAGAAACTGAAGAAACTCAAATGATGAGTCTATGGCTTTTATTTTTGTGCACACAATCCAGCAGAAAAGAGGTGAAGATTGCTCCAACGCTGTTAGAATCAATAGTAATTCAGCAGAAGCCAGAGGGAAGAGAGTTAATTATCTCAAGGCTTTCAGGTATAATTGAACAGATGTGTTCTGAAATTGGTCAGATCACCATTGGAACACTCGTGATTATATCCTCCCACACATTGTCTCTGCAGTGCAGAAATGTAGACAGGCTTACTGTACAGGCGTCTTTTTGCAATACAACAGTCCAAAACACTGGTAGAAAGGCAATTAAACTTTGACCTCCCTGAAACACCAGCCAGGCGCTGCCTTCATCTGGCTAGCTTCAAACGTTTAACCTTACAGGACCTTGATTTGCAGGAGTTTGAGCGTGTGTGAATCTTGTTTGCTCAGCCCCGCATGTCAGCATCATTTCTACTATGAGCGTGCCTGCTGGGTACCCTGTGGTCTTAGCACCTCCACACTTCGCATCTTTGTAGAGCCCTCCAGCCACAGGCTGCAGCAAGTGATAAGAAAATGGCTGGGCCCTGCCCAAGGAGTGGCATCATCCCTCCATCACGTCTCCTATTTCATTTCCTTGGGTTTAACTGTCCTCAGGCTGCACTCTGCTTCTACCACTCACTCTGTTGTCTTACTCTCTGTCATTCAGCATAAACAGCACAAACGATGTTCAGATGTTGTCAAATATATTTGTCAAAAGGAAAGCCCTCTCAAACTAACTCATGCACCTTCAACCACTTACACCAACTAAGGGTCACGAGGGGCTGGAGCCTATCCCAACAGTCACAGGGCATGAGGCAGGGTACACCACAGACAGGACGCCAGTCCACCACAAGGCCACACACAGACAAACAAACACAGTCACACCAGCACGCACAACTACGTACAATGTACGAGGTCTGTCCGTAAAGTATAGGTCCTTTTTATTTTTTTCAAAAACTATATGGATTTCATTCATATGTTTTTACGTCAGACATGCTTGAACCCTCGTGCGCATGCGTGAGTTTTTCCACGCCTGTCGGTGACGTCATTCGCCTGTGAGCACTCCTTGTGGGAGGAGTCGTCCAGCCCCTCGTCGGAATTTCTTTGTCTGAGAAGTTGCTGAGAGACTGGCGCTTTGTTTGATCAAAATTTTTTCTAAACCTGTGAGACACATCAAAGTGGACATGGTTCGAAAAATTAAGCTGGTCTTCAGTGAAAATTTTAACAGCTGATGAGAGATTTTGAGGCGATTCTGTCGCTTTAAGGACTTTTCACGGTGCGAGACGTCGCGCAGCGCTCTCAGGCAGTGTCATCAGCCTGTTTCAAGCTTAAAACCTCCACATTTCAGGCTCTGTTGATCCAGGACGTTGTGAGAGAACAGAGAAGTTTCAGAAGAAGTCGGTTTCAGCATTTTATCCGGATATTCCACTGTTAAAGGAGATTTTTTTAATGAAAGACGTTTTTTTAATAAAAGCCTTCAGTTAATTCAAAATGCTGCAGCTAGAGTACTGACGGGGACTAGAAGGAGAGAGCATATCTCACCCATATTGGCCTCTCTTCATTGGCTTCCTGTTAATTCTAGAATAGAATTTAAAATTCTTCTTCTTACTTATAAGGTTTTGAATAATCAAATCTATTGAGCTGAGTATTCCATTAACTTTAACTAGTAATGACTTCATGACTTTCTTTGCTAACAAAATTTTAATTATTAGAGAAAAAATTACTCATAACCATCCCAAAGACGTATCGTTATCTTTGGCTGCTTTCAGTGATGCCGGTATTTGGTTAGACTCTTTCTCTCCGATTGTTCTGTCTGAGTTATTTTCATTAGTTACTTCATCCAAACCATCAACATGTTTATTAGACCCCATTCCTACCAGGCTGCTCAAGGAAGCTCTACCATTATTTAATGCTTCGATCTTAAATATGATCAATCTATCTTTGTTAGTTGGCTATGTACCACAGGCTTTTAAGGTGGCAGTAATTAAACCATTACTTAAAAAGCCATCACTTGACCCAGCTATCTTAGCTAATTATAGGCCAATCTCCAACCTTCCTTTTCGCTCAAAAATTCTTGAAAGGGTAGTTGTAAAACAGCTAACTGATCATCTGCAGAGGAATGGTCTATTTGAAGAGTTTCAGTCAGGTTTTAGAATTCATCATAGTACAGAAACAGCATTAGTGAAGGTTACAAATGATCTTCTTATGGCCTCGGACAGTGGACTCATCTCTGTGCTTGTTCTGTTAGACCTCAGTGCTGCTTTTGATACTGTTGACCATAAAATTTTATTACAGAGATTAGAGCATGCCATAGGTATTAAAGGCACTGCGCTGCAGTGGTTTGAATCATATTTGTCTAATAGATTACAATTTGTTCATGTAAATGGGGAATCTTCTTCACAGACTAAAGTTAATTATGGAGTTCCACAAGGTTCTGTGCTAGGACCAATTTTATTCACTTTATACATGCTTCCCTTAGGTAGTATTATTAGATGGTATTGCTTAAAATTTTCGTTGTTACGCAGATGATACCCAGCTTTATCTATCTATGAAGCCAGAGGACACACACCAATTAGCTAAACTGTAGGATTGTCTTACAGACATAAAGACATGTATGACCTCTAATTTCCTGCTTTTAAACTCAGATAAAACTGAAGTTATTGTACTTGGCCCCACAAATCTTAGAAACATGGTGTCTAACCAGATCCTTACTCTGGATGGCATTACCCTGACCTCTAGTAATACTGTGAGAAATCTTGGAGTCATTTTTGATCAGGATATGTCATTCAAAGCGCATATTAAACAAATATGTAGGACTGCTTTTTTGCATTTACGCAATATCTCTAAAATCAGAAAGGTCTTGTCTCAGAGTGATGCTGAAAAACTAATTCATGCATTTATTTCCTCTAGGCTGGACTATTGTAATTCATTATTATCAGGTTGTCCTAAAAGTTCCCTAAAAAGCCTTCAGTTAATTCAAAATGCTGCTGCTAGAGTACTGACGGGGACTAGAAGGAGAGAGCATATCTCACCCATATTGGCCTCTCTTCATTGGCTTCCTGTTAATTCTAGAATAGAATTTAAAATTCTTCTTCTTACTTATAAGGTTTTGAATAATCAGGTCCCATCTTATCTTAGGGACCTCGTAGTACCATATCACCCCAATAGAGCGCTTCGCTCTCAGACTGCAGGCTTACTTGTAGTTCCTAGGGTTTGTAAGAGTAGAATGGGAGGCAGAGCCTTCAGCTTTCAGGCTCCTCTCCTGTGGAACCAGCTCCCAATTCAGATCATGGAGACAGACACCCTCTCTACTTTTAAGATTAGGCTTAAAACTTTCCTTTTTGCTAAAGCTTATAGTTAGGGCTGGATCAGGTGACCCTGAACCATCCCTTAGTTATGCTGCTATAGACGTAGACTGCTGGGGGGTTCCCATGATGCACTGTTTCTTTCTCTTTTTGCTCTGTATGCACCACTCTGCATTTAATCATTAGTGATCGATCTCTGCTCCCCTCCACAGCATGTCTTTTTCCTGGTTCTCTCCCTCAGCCCCAACCAGTCCCAGCAGAAGACTGCCCCTCCCTGAGCCTGGTTCTGCTGGCGGTTTCTTCCTGTTAAAAGGGAGTTTTTCCTTCCCACTGTAGCCAAGTGCTTGCTCACAGGGGGTCGTTTTGACCGTTGGGGTTTTACATAATTATTGTATGGCCTTGCCTTACAATATAAAGCGCCTTGGGGCAACTGTTTGTTGTGATTTGGCGCTATATAAAAAAAATTGATTGATTGATTGATTGATAGAATGCAGGCAAGAGAGACAAGGCAGAAGTAACTGGGTTAGTACAACCTTGAGAGTAAGTAACGACATGGAGAACATGTTACCACAGACAGAACTGGAGACTCTGACGCAGGTGGAGTGGAGAGTCCGGGATTATATGCTGTAGGAGTGATTAGTTGCAGGTGTTAAAATTGCCATAGGTGTACCCAATCAGGTCAACTGCCAAGGCGGAAGGGAGAGATAGAGAGAGAGAGAGAGAGAGAGAGAGAGCACCATAGCAGTACATCAACACAACAGAAAACACCTTAGATCAAAATATGTGTAAGATCAAATCCAGTGATACAGTATTTTAAAAATGTATTTATCATCTTTCAGACATCATCATCTTCATCAAGTTCATCATCACATTCACAAAAGCCCAGTTATTCTAACACAGTGACAGTGAGTGACAGCTTGTGTGTTAACACTTTTTTTCCTCTCGTGTGTTGATGCTGCAGTCAGCCAGAGTCTCTGTGAAGGCCCGTCATTTTTTTGAGCAAATATCTGTCATAATATATAACTTGGTTTCAGGTTAACTATCAGGACAGATCATGTAAGACGTGTGGGCTGATATTTGCGTCCACTGAAATGATCGTGTAATGTAATTTTGGATGCTAACATGTTAGCATTTGTTGCACCTATCGGTGGCTTCATGACATTACGTTGTTTCATTTGTCCTGCCCAAGTCAAAAGGTCTCACCCACAAGCCACCTCTCTCCCCATATATGGGCTGTGGACACACACAGACGGACAGACAGACACACATTAGGTGCTTTATACTGTATATAGGTTTATTATCGGGCAGCATGGTGGCTTAGTGGTTGGCACTATTGCCTCACAGAGAGAAGGTCCCAGTTTAGTTTCCCATCTGGTCCATTCTGTGTGGAGTTTGCATGTTCTCCACGTGTTTACACGGATTCCCTCTGGAAGTGGGAGGAATCCAGAACACACAGAGACATGCCCATTACATGAACTGGTCACTATAAATTGACCATTTGGTATACAACTTTTTAATTTTTTTCCCTCAAAAACAATTTCCTTTATCATATATAGATGAGCATTTACGTATGCATAAGTAACTAAAGTGAACTCACTTTTGAGCTATCTTTAAAAAAAGGTTCACCCATGAACCCATGTTTGTACTCTTATCCAAAACCTGTTTGAATATGGGGAAGGTTGCAGAGCACTCTTGTGTTAGCATTTGTAAGACCTCAGTGGTGATTAGATTGTATGATTGCATTTGCTGGGTCATCATGCTTTTTTAAATTATTATTTAACCAGGCTTCTCTTTTATGGAAATCCACCCAAATGTAACTGAGTATAAAAAATTTCAAAGTTAGTCATGGATGAACTTTTCAAAATGTTTTAAAAGGACTTAATAGGTTAAAGATTGCAGACTTACATATTTCTAATAGTATTTAGTGATAATGTTCGTCATCAACTTTATTGAATTTTGTATATACTTTGTTATTTGTTGTATCTAATTTACTTTCCTTGTATAGTTATGTGCATAAACTGTGCAAGTGTTGTTTTCATTATTATTATTATTATTATTATTATTATTATTATTATTATTATTATTATTATTATTATTATTATTATTATTATTATTATTTAACCAAGGATCTAGTTTATGGCAATCCACCCAAATGTAACTGAGTATAAAAAAATTCAAAGTTAGTCATGGATGAACTTTTCAATATGTTTTAAAAGGACTTAATAGGTTAAGGATTGCAGACTTACATATTTATAATAGTATTTAGTGGTAATGTTCATCATCAACTTTATTGAATTTTGTATATACTTTATTTGTTGTATCTAATTTACTTTCCTTGTATAGTTATGTGCACAAACTGTACAAGTGTTGTTTTCATTGTTATTATTATTATTATTTAACCAAGGATCTAGTTTATGGAAATGCACCCAAATGCAACTGAGTATAAACATTTCTAAGTTAGTCATGGATGAACTTTTCAATATGTTTTAAAAGGACTTAATAGGTTAAGGATTGCAGACTTACATATTTATAATAGTATTTAGTGGTAATGTTCGTCATCAACTTTATTGAATTTTGTGTATACTTTGTTGTTATTTGTTGTATCTAATTTACTTTCCTTGTATGGTTATGTGCACAAACTGTGCAAGTGTTGTTTTTATTATTATTATTATTATTATTAAACCAGGGTTCTAGTTTATGGAAATCCACCCAAATGCAACTGAGTATAAAAATTTCAAAGTTAGTCATGGGTGACCTTTTTTAAAATGTTTTTAAAGGACTTAGTAGGTTGAGGATTGCAGACTTACATATTTATAATAGTATTTAGTGATAATGTTCATCATCAGCTTTATTGAATTTTGTGTACGTTGCTGTGGGATTGTGGGGCAAAAGCCAGCGCTCTGTGTCCACGGGAATCCTATAGAAGCTCACATTCTCCTTCTGTGCACGTCTGTTGTGACAGTGAACTGCACAACAAGTCTCTGGCATGGTGTAATAATGGAAAAAACAGCAAAAAACAGAGGAAAGACGAGTTGAGATGGCTTGTTTACACAGTCAAGTGTACTGTGACCAGCTAAACTTGACCTTTGGCTGTGCGTGGCACCACCCTGCTCGTGACCTGTGACATCGCATGCAAAGCCTCAGGCGGGAGTGGATCAGGGAGTTCATCTGTCTGTTTGTGTTGGCCCTGCAATAGACTGGCGACCTATCCAGGGTGTACTCCGCCTCTTACCCTTCACTGGAATAAACAGGTTTAGAAAAAGAATGGATATATAATCTAAACTGTGAGGAATAAATATAAAGATCCATTAAACATATAATGATGATTTTGAATAAGGTCTATATGACATTCTAATCCAATTACATTTTTTCCGCAAATGTGATTGGTTAATCGTGTGACATAATCAGGCATATATCTGTGGAACGGAACAAATTATTAGATCAGTGGCCAAAGATGTATTACACCGCACCCTGACCAGTGTTCTGATAAGATGTGATCACTGTTGCATGTCATTCCCATCCTCCGTGCGCAAGTGTGCATGCGCGCGCAAGTGCACATGCACAGTATTGTCGGGGAGCGGAACTTTCGAGATATACAATTCGTCACCTGCGTGTTCTACTAGCTGTGAGTGCTGTTCGCTCAGAGTGAGAGAATGTCACGTGCCGCCGCCGAAATGGGTGAATTTAAGCTACTGTACAAAAGTATTGATGTGGATTCTGATACAGAATTGCCGTTTCACGTTTGATGGGTTTGATGACTGTGCACCCTGTCCACTGTGGGAGAGATGGCTCGCTGCTTCACGGTAAGCCTCACCGACCGAATTACCTACAGAAAAATAAACAGTGCAAACGATGGGATTGGATTAGAATGAGAATAACCCCCTTGTGTCTGATGATGTATTGGACGTTCATGCTGTTATATATGGTCGAAAATATCTGTTTAATCGGCTCTGCTGAAGTGTTGCTGATAAAACTATGGATTTTCAACCGTATATCCCAGCATGAACTTCCGACACATCATCAGACACAACAGGGTTATTCCCTAATTAATCACACTGCACTAATATATCAGAAAGACCTGATAAATGAATCACGTCTGTCTGAAGGCAGCGTCAGGCAGGATGTCTCAGTACTTCAGGAGACATTTTGCTGTTTATCTGTTGTAATTAGAGTATAATTAATTCATCATGACAAAGATTCAGTGCAGTCGTTCCTAAATTCACCCTGTCACCCTCTGCTCTGTGCCACCTCCACACGTTAGTGACAGCAGCCAGCTGCTGAACCATATGCTCTCAACATCCCTCCCAAACAGGAAACAGCAGAATGACTCCACTCCACAGCGCTGCTGCTGTGTGTGCTTTAGAGCTTTAATAATTTGAAAGTGAGGCAGCACTGAAGGCTTCTCTGCCATCTCTTCTATCGCATATATCAAAAGGGCTTTTTAAGTGAATGTGGTGACGTGTATCACTGTCATCATCGTCAAAGCAAACTCTAATCAGAGCGTGACTTCCCTGACATTGTCTTGAGCCTGTTTCCTGTCCTTTGCCATCCTACTTGCTTGCTCCATAAAGCCAAACACATCAATTATACGAGTCTTCTCCCAATTGCATTTTGGTCTTCCTCTTCTTCTCTTTCCAGGAATGTAAGCCTCTAACACTCCTTTCTCTATGCCATCCTGTTGCTTTATGTGGCCAAAATAAGATACACCAAGCTCCTCTCTTATACTGTCATTTGTGTGGTGTTGAGTCCATGGGACCAGCAAGATCCTTCGGTAGCACTTGTTTTCAAAGGCTGTGATGTGTTGTTCATCCAACTTGCGCAGTACCCAGGTCTCGCAGGCATAGGTGGCCACTGGAAAAACACATGCTGTGATGATCCGTAGATTGGTTGCTTTATCCTGCCCACGCCAAAGCTTCTTCATCCCAGTGAGATCTTGCAAATCCATAGCCAATCTACTTCTGATTTCTTTGCTGTTATCACCATCTCCCTGGATCTTTTCACCGAGGTACATAAAATGGTCCACTTCTTCCAGTACAGATCCATTAATTGATATTTGCTGTGTGTTTTCATCATTCTGTTGACTCTACACTGCCGTAACCTTGGTCTCTTTTGCATTCATCTCAGGCTGTGTGATTCACGTTCTCTGTTCACTGATCCAACGCATCTGATCAAACCAGATCTTGACTTTGACATAAGTGCATCATCATCTGCATATCTTAGATCACCTAAGGCTTTCCCTCCTACATGTAGAAGATCATAACCTTCTTAGCGTTCATCTTTCATGGCATCTCGCATGATGTCTTCTGTATAGATGATAAACGGCACTGGAGAAAGTATGCAGCCCTCTCTATGTTAAACCAATCAGTTGTTCCACACTCAAGCTTGACTGCTGATTGTTGATCACGGTATGGAGGACGAGACCTGTCATAAGTAGAAATAAATACATCAAAAGATAAATTATATTAATGTATAAATAAAAGGAAAAATTGATAAATAAAATGATAAATAAAATAATAAATTCCTAAATCAATTTAAAAAAGCAAAATGAAATAATTTTATTGTATTATTTATTTGTTAATTTATAAATTTTGACAATCATTTATTTTGCAATTTAGAGTTTTTGAATTTTTTTTTTAAGTTGCAAATTATTTATTTAATTATTTGTACATTTTCACAATCATTTATTTTGTTTTTTACACTTTTTGAAATTTATTTCATTAGTATTTTACACCTTTGGAAATGCATTTATTTTGTCTTTTCGCTGCCTGTCATGTCGTGATTTTGTCTTTTTGCTGTCATAAGTAGAAATAAATAAATCAAATGATAAATTACATTAATGTATAAATAAAAGGAAAAATTGATAAATAAAATGATAAATGATAAATTCCTAAATCAATTTAAAAAAGCAAAATTAAATAATTTTATTGTATTATTTATTTGTTAATTTATACATTTTGACAATCATTTATTTTGCAATTTTGAGTTTTTGAATTTTTTTAAAGTTGCAAATTATTTATTTAATTATTTGTACATTTTCACAATCATTTATTTTGTTTTTTACACTTTTTGAAATTTATTTCATTAGTATTTTACACTTTTTGAAATTTATTCATTTTGTCTTTTCGCTGCCTGTCATGTCGTGATTTTGTCTTTTTGCTGTCATAAGTAGAAATAAATAAATCAAATGATAAATTACATTAACATATAAATAAAAAGATAAATTGATAAATAAAATGATAAATGCTTAAATAAATGTAGGCTATAAAAGTAAAAGTAGATATTTAAATTGCATTATTTATTTCTTCATTTATACATTTTGACAGTCATTTATTTCGCAATTTTGACTTCTTGATTTTTTGTTAAAGTTGCTAATTATTTATTTATTTATTTATACATTTTGAAAATCATTTATTTAGTTTTTTATACTTTTTGAAATTGATTGAATTAGCGTCTTAGGCTTTTTGTAATTTATTTATTTAGTATTTTCGCTGCCCTGTCATTTAGTGATTTTGTCTTTTTGCTGTCTCTATGCTAATGAGATGGGAGGGCTTCCGGTTCAGACTGAAGCAAGATTGGTCACTGGTGTGCAATCAATTCAGTATGACTCACTAGGCCTTAACTGAACTCAGCTCAAACCCAAGTCACACTCAAGTGAACAACATGACAGAGCTTGTTGTAGCTGTGGCTAATGATTTGCACACACTGGCAAACCATTTGAATAGCCTTCCAGCGGATGAGTATAAGGATGTGACAATTGTACCGATGCACCGAAGCTTGTATCACTCCTTTCAAAGCAGTATGGTCCGACACAGTGTTTTGGAGCTAGGGATGGGCAACGAAGCCTGTGAGGCAGGGGCATAGGTTTGCATATGGACCATAGGGACAAGTCACAACCAATATTTTGGGATGGCAAAATAGTCCCTACCAATATTTAGAATTTTTTTTATATAACAAAATCATTCACTATTTTTTTGCGAACTCGATACTATAATTTTAGTCGTCACGTTTTGTGTTTTCGACGTGCCAGAGTGACAGGGTTACCCATGTTGCAATTTCATTAGCTCACGTTCTTCTCACATGGACGTAAACAAAGCGCATCTCGTGGCAGGCAGTGCTTAATTTGTAAAGTGGGAGGTCCCAGAGCGCAGAGGATGGGTGGCTCCGGTGCAGTGTTGCCAGATGTACGATAATTATCGTATTTGTACGATAGTTTTGCCCTCTGTACGATCAATAAATGTACGATCAATAAATGTACGATCAATAATGGGAAAAAATCCAATATGTACGATAATTTCAGTTGGTTGCCCAAACACGCATCTCTCTCTGACACCCAAGAATCATTTTGCAGGTGTTACACTCAGGCGGCATCAAATGCTGGCTTTGGGCGACCGGGACAAAGTCATTTGAAAGCCCGCCCCCTCTCCATACAAAGTAATGAGTTCCCATCCAATCTTTACCGTGACAGGAAGATTCCCCAACCAACATCTTTTTTTTTTTTTTCGAAACTTTATTTCAACAAATGCAATAACAAACGAACAAAACACAAGAGCAAAGAGATATACAAGAAGAATAAAAAAAAGTTAAAGTTCCTTATGGAGGTGTCAACATTTTTTCTGTGTTCAACAAAATCTGCACAAGTGGCCATGGCATCAGATGACGACAGCGACCTCGAGGTTGAATTCGACTCTTTCTAGTCTGGTAATTAACACGTTTGTGTCCCTTCACAGAAAAAAAAAATCTTTCTAGTCTGGTAGTGCATTTGCTTGTGCATTTGCGTTCTTTTTGTGCCATAGTTTCCCCATTACTATAATTACTGTTTAAAAATGTGACATAAAATTCTTTGTAAATTAAAAAAAAAAAACGCTAAAATAGCTACGTTGTATGCGTTTTGTTTGTGTACGATAATTTCTCCCAAAATACGATAATTTTGAGGTTTTGGTACGATAGTTTCATATTTCATATCTGGCAACACTGCTCCGGTGCAGAAAAACAAGAAGGGCGGGGCTTGCGAACAATGCTGTGCGCCACACTTAAAATAAACTGCACACCCACACAAACACGCACGCACACCTTCACAAATGACACTAACACCCTGCCTTTTCCTCAAAAATTACTACATTTATGTTTGCTGTCTGTCTCTGTACTTTTCTGTCACTTTTGCGCTCTTTTTCATACTTTTCCCTCGTTTCAAAAGTCACTGAACGCACTTTACCGTAATATATGCAACATATAGCATGCTGTTGGAAAGCACGGGTTCTTGGCTTGCTGTCAGTGTTGAAATTTTTCAGCGTGAGGGCTTACATGAGAACTTACGGTAATGAGAATCAGCGGCGCACTAGTGTGAAACTTCCATGTTTTTCCTCTGCGTTATGACATCACAGGCTTACGTTTATCGTAATACACCATATATATCATTGTAAAGCCCTTTTTTTTTGTTGGCAAATTAGGTTGCCAGATACCTACAACTGCATTATTGATGAAGAGAATAGATTATACATCTTGGTTGCAAAAACTTTTTTTTTTGTTAGCTCCACAAGTATTTTTTTTGTTGTCTTGTTCTCTCAGGTGTAGGCCTATAGAATAGATTCGTGATTTTGGGTGCAATTTTGTTATTTAAGCTATTTGTTTGTCTGCCTACACACTTAATAATGTAAATAAAGTGTTAAATTATTCAGCATTATGTCGTCATATGTTATGTATTATGCTGTACTTGTGCGTCTAATGGTATGAGTGGGTTAGGGGGTGGTGGTGGTGGTGGGCAGGGGGGCGGGGGGGTGGTATTGTCCCTACCAAAGCTGAGACCAAACCTACGCCCTTGCTGTGAGGCGTTTGAATCTTCTTCCTGATTGTATCACAAATAGGTTCGAGGCATCAATGCATCAGGGACAACTGGCGTCATCTGGTGGTTTGTTGAAATTACAACAGGCAAAAAAAAACAAAAAAAACAACAACAAAAACCCTAATGAAACAGTATTGACACATCCGTAGAAATGCAACTTATCTCAACTTGAGAATAAAATGTTATGACCGGGAGAATTCATTGTCGTACTTGATTATTAAGGAAATTGAATGTTTACCCGATTGTTTTTTGTCTATCATTTCTTTTATGTCTACTAATTGCAGAAAGAAGGCAATTTCTCTACCTATAACCGAGAAATGGCCTATAGTTTAGGGTTGGAACTATAGCTGACAAACTCCACATAGATGGTGTTGTCATGATGGGAATGAGTTCAGGGTGGGGAGTGCACTTTTAGCCAATGGGCTAAATATTCACTATAGGTGGCTTGTGGAAAAGTGCTTGTGCTATACGAGGTCTGTCAATAAATTAACGGTCCTTTTTATTTTTTTCAAAAACTATATGGATTTCATTCATATGTTTTTACGTCAGACATGCTTGAACCCTCGTGCGCATGCGTGAGTTTTTCCACGCCTGTCGGTGACGTCATTCGCCTGTGAGCACTCCTTGTGGGAGGAGTCGTCCAGCCCCTCGTCGGAATTCCTTTGTCTGAGAAGTTGCTGAGAGACTGGCGCGTTGTTTGATCAAACTTTTTTCTAAACCTGTGAGACACATCGAAGTGGACACGGTTCGAAAAATTAAGCTGGTTTTCAGTGAAAATTTTAACGGCTGATGAGAGATTTTGAGGTGATTCTGTCGCTTTAAGGACTTCCCATGGTGCGAGACGTCGCTCAGCGCTCTCAGGCGGCGTCATCAGCCTGTTCAAGCTGAAAACCTCCACATTTCAGGCTCTATTGATCCAGGATGTCGTGAGAGAACAGAGAAGTTTCAGAAGAAGTCGGTTTCAGCATTTTATCCGGATATTCCACTGTTAAAGGAGATTTTTTTAATGAAAGACGTGCGGACGGATCCGCGTGTCGGGACGCAGCCGACGCGGTGCGGCGGCACAGGAAAAACACCTCCGTGTTGATAACCATTTGTAAAATCCAGGCGGCTTTTGATGGCTTTCAGTGGAGTGAGTATATGAGAAATTGTTTAACAGGCAGGACATGTTCCAACTTGTCCTTAAGGCTTTCAACAGAGGTGTTTTTCCTGTGGCGGAGCATCGCGGCGGCTGCGTCCCGACGCGCGGACCCGTCCGCACGTCTTTCATTAAAAAAAATCTCCTTTAACAGTGGAATATCCGGATAAAATGCTGAAACCGACTTCTTCTGAAACTTCTCTGTTCTCTCACGACGTCCTGGATCAATAGAGCCTGAAATATGGAGGTTTTCAGCTTGAACAGGCTGACGACGGCGCCTGAGAGCGCTGCGCGACGTCTCGCACCATGGGAAGTCCTTAAAGCGACAGAATCACCTCAAAATCTCTCATCAGCCGTTAAAATTTTCACTGAAAACCAGCTTAATTTTTCGAACCGTGTCCACTTCGATGTGTCTCACAGGTTTAGAAAAAATTTTGATCAAACAAAGCACCAGTCTCTCAGCAACTTCTCAGACAAAGGAATTCCGACGAGGGGCTGGACGACTCCTCCCACAAGGAGTGCTCACAGGCGAATGACGTCACCGACAGGCGTGGAAAAACTCACGCATGCGCACGAGGGTTCAAGCATGTCTGACGTAAAAACATATGAATGAAATCCATATAGTTTTTGAAAAAAATAAAAAGGACCGTTACTTTATTGACAGCCCTCGTATACAGTAAAGTGCTATACAAATTTATCAGTGTGGGGGAAGTGTGGAATGTGCTTGTGCAACAAAGGGTGATATTGGGGTAATGTGTTTACTGAGGAGTATTTTGTGGAACAGGGTTACATGTTTCCAAATTTTATTTAAGAAAAGTATTTGTTCCACAACAGTGGGTTTGAAACGGTTTCTCCATTTGTTTACAATTTCCCCAGCCTTGGAGAAAATCCTCTCACAAGGGACAGAGGTGCTTGTGCCTGGTGGAATGGAACACAGTTAGTAGACAATAGCAGGCTACTGTAGGCTACTATGATTATAATAATTAAAAAAAAAAAAAAAACAAAGATGAACCTCGATCAGCATTGACATTGAGTCGACTTAGTTCAGGAGCACTGGAGGTTGATGTGGAAACAGCAGCACCATCTCCATGTTTGGCACGGAGGTGCCACTATAAGATCATTCTTGTGGGCAGTGCAAACACCGAACCTTAAAATAATGGGATAGCTATTGTGATCATTTATAGCCTATATGAAACCTTAGACCTAGACAAAATTACTAAATGACAGGGCAGCGAAAATGCAAAATAAATAAATTACAAAAAGCCTAAGATGCTAATTAAATCAATTTCAAAAAGTATAAAAACCTAAATAAATGATTTTCAAAACGTATAAATAAATAAATAGCAACTTTAACAAAAAATCAAAAAGTCAAAATTGCAAAATAAATGACTGTCAAAATGTCAAATGTCAAAAATATCTACTTTTACTTTTATAGCTTACATTTATTTAAGCATTTATCATTTTATTTATCAATTTATCTTTTTATTTATACGTTAATGTAATTTATCATTTGATTTATTTATTTCTAATTATGACAGCAAAAAGACAAAATCATGACATGACAGGCAGCGAAAAGACAAAATAAATAAATTTCAAAAAGTGTAAAATACTAATGAAATAAATTTAAAAAACTGTAAAAAACAAAATAAATGGTTGTCAAAATGTATAAATAATTAAATAAATAATTTGCAACTTTAAAAAAAAATTCAAAAACTCAAAATTGCAAAATAAATGATTGTAAAAATGTCTAAATTAACAAATAATACAATAAAATTATTTAATTTTGCTTTTTAAATTGACTTAGGAATTTATCATTTTATTTATCATTTTATTTATCAATTTATCCTTTTATTTATACATTAATGTAATTTATCTTTTCATTTATTTATTTCTACTTATGACAGGTCTCGTCCTCCATACAGGACAACCCAAATTATATTTTTATTTTCCACCCGATGCCAGACTGTTTTCATATCCATTGCCCATGCTGTGTTAATAGCACATCAATTTATTAGCTATAATAATAATGATCTGTGGTCTGGGACTGTCCTGTTGCACTGACATCATCTGTCACCAGGAAGAGTTTGCGTCTTAACCTTCAGGGGTCCATGGACTCACTGGCAAGTCCAGATGTTTTATATGTCTGGACTCTTGAGGATTATACTAACAAAAACCTCAAGCACAGTGTACTTCTTTATTTAAAGAGTGCCACACTGAGACACACCTTATATGAGAGGGTTCACAACACTTGCACAGTTTGTGCACATAACCATACCAGGAAAGTAAATTAGATACAACAAATAACAATGTAAACTCAGTAACTGAAGGAAAGTACAGGTTTCTAGTTACTGTGTGTATGTTTTAGGGGTGTGTGTTAGAAGAAATTAATTATAGCATTCATAACCCTCTGTTCTGTGTCTAAACCCTTAATGCCCGAATTTATATAGCTGTATATAAAAAAATGTTTTGTGTGTGTTTTTGCCTTTAAGTAGATGGTAAATAATGTTGATTTCACTTTTGCACAAAAACTAGATAGTTATATTGGGTATTCTGGTAATGACTTTATGTTATAATGTTATAATAATAATGATGACATGTTGCAAATTTGCGACAACAGGCATACAGGTCAATTTGGTAAGTTGCATATTTGAGTCAGAGATTGTAGCATATATGCGACGATGGGCGTTAAGGGGTTAAAGATTGAATGGATACATTTTCATACGCTTAGAATGAGAACTTCATAGCTACATGGAAGATGGCCCCCACAGAGGTCACAATGTTACAGCACCATGTTGATACAAAAGCCGCAAATGGACAGACTCCTTGTCAGTCACATTTCGCAGTAGCCAGAAGACTGAAGAAAAAAGGAAAAAATAAAAAAGAGGAATCAGACGTTCATTTTATTTTTACAGCACCAAATAACAAAAATGTTGCCTCAAGGAGCTTCACATGGGTAGGGTCTAAGACCCCACTGAGCAACCACACAGGTGACAGTGGTAAGGGAAAAACTCCCTATAGTGTTTGTGAGAAGAAACTTCAAGCAGACCAGGCTCAGAGGGGTGACCCTCTGCTTGGGTCATTCTACCAGCTACAAGGATTTTACATAAATAAAACAAAAAATCAGTTACTAAGGTACAAATGGTCCATCTTGGTGCAGAGTTTCTAGTTTCATCTCTTGAATACTTCTGGTAGCACATGTCAAATGCCAATGCCAGGTTAGTCTGGTCCTCTGGAAGCAGTGCCAGCTTCTGGGATCCCAGCAACAGTCACTCAGACAAATAGAAAAAGAGCAGAATCAGTTGGCCTGTGATAACAGCAGCTACAGTGCATCCAGAAAATACTCACAGCGCTTCACTTTTTCCACATTGTGTTATGTTACAACCCTATTCCAAAATGAAGTAAATTCATTTTCCCTCAAAATTCTAATCACAACACCCCATAATGACAACATGAGAATTTTTTTTATTTTTTGCAAATATATTAAAAATAAAAAAAACCCTAAGAAATCACATGTGCACAAGTATTCACACCCTTTGCACAATACTCTGTTCATGCCCCTTTTGCAATTACAGCCTCAAGTCTTCTTCAATATGATGCCACAAGCTTGGCACACCTATCTTTGGACAGTTTTGCCCATTCCTCTTTGCAGCACCTCCCAAGCTCCATCAGGTTGGATGGGGAGTGTCAGTGTACAGCCATTTTCAGATGCCTCCAGAGATGTTCAATCAGATTCAGGTCTGGGCTCTGGCTGGGCCACTCAAGGACATTCACAGAGTTGTCCTGAAGCCACTCCTTTGATATCTTGGCTGTGTGTTTAGGGTCATTGTCCCGCTGAAAGGTGAACCATTGCCCTAGTCTGAGGTCAAGAGCACTCTGGAGCAGGTTTTCACCCAGGATGTCTCTGTACATTGCTGCATTCATATTTCCCTCAATCCTGACTAGTCTCCCAGTGCTTGCCGCTGAAAAATATCCCCACAGCATGATGGTGCCACCACAGTGCCTCATTGTAGAGATGGAGCCTGGCTTTTCCAAAGTTTTTGTCTTATCAGACCAGAGAATTTTATTTCTCATGGTCTGAGAGTCCTTCAGGTGCCTTTTGGTAAACTCCAGGCAGGCTGCCATGTGCATTTTACTAAGGAGTAGCTTCCGTCTGGCTACTCTACCATACAGGCCTGATTGGTGGATTACTGCACAGATGGTTGTCATTCTGGAAGGTTCTCCTCTCTCCACCGAGGAATGCTGGATTTATGACAGAGTGACCATCAAGTTCTTGGTCACCTCTCTGACTAAGGCCCTTCTCCCCCAATTACTCAGTTTAGATGGCCGGCCAGCTCTAGGAAGAGTCCATCCACTTACAAATGCTGGAGGCCACTGTGCTCTTTGGGACCTTCAAAGCAGCAAAAATGTTTCTGTACCCTTCCCCAGATTTGTGCTTCGAGACAATCCTGTTTTGGAGGTCTACAGACAATTCCTTTGATTTCATGCACTTCATTCACAGCAGCGTTTACCACAGCCAGTCTTCAGCATTCTGTACACCAGGGGTGCCCAAGTTCAGTCCTCGAGATCTACCTTCCTGACACTCTTAGTTGTCTCCCTGTTCCAACACACCTGAATCCAATGAAAGACCCATTAGCAGGCTTTTAATGAGCCTTTCAAATAATTATGGCTTGAAAAACATTATGACTTATGACAAGAAAAACATTATATCACTTTTCCTATTTGGATAAGATAAGGTTATTTGTAACACAAGAACACAGATGCCTTTTTTACCACTATCAAGTGAAAGAAGAGACATCCTGGCCGGTCTGGAAAGCTTTTCACATTGACATGTGGCAGTTAAAATGTCCGAAAGCTTACACTCCCTGGCTGGTTCCAGGAACCCCTTTGAAGAAGAACTGAATTATCACTCTGCTGGAAGGTTATGGCTGAAGGAGTGTTCAGGGGACATCCCCAAGTAGAACCAGGACATCACTCAAAAGTGTAACAACAGTAACAACAGTTTGAGACATCAGCAATTTTGGGAAAGAGAATTAATGTACTTTATTGGATTAGATCTGAATGAGGGTACGTTCGCTACATTGTGAATCTATATTGTAATAGCCAAGTGGCCTCTGTATGTGTGTGGATGTATGTGTGCGTGCGTGCAAGCGTGCATGCGTGTGTATGGACTCGATCATGGAGAAACTGGAGAGAGCAGACATTTGCCATTTGGTATGCTTATGTATTTTGCATCAAGGATGAGTGCTGCGAAAATGGAAAGTTCATAGGACTAATATTTTTGGAGAAATTAGTGATATTCACTAACAACAGTGAACAATGGACCTTGTGCTGCAATGCACCATGGGAGTTCAGGTTTTGGTGTTTTAAATATTGTTATTGTGGTTCATTGTTAGTTTAACAGTGTTGTTAGTGTTCTTGCATTGTATTGTGTTTATTGTGTTTTTGTAGTTCAGTTGGTTCAGTCAGTTTAGTTAAGTGTCTTGTTGCCATTACCATGAGTGAGAAGAGTAGTGCATTTGATGTCTTCCGCTACCATCTCTGTTTGTGGATGTGTAAAAATAAAAGCACCTGCTTGTGGCAGAATGCAGAAAAGACAAAAAGCTCTGTGTGCATGCGTATGTGTGTATAAATTTGATAATGGACAAAGTGGGGAGAGCTGAAATTTGCCGTTTGGTATGCATATGCATTTTGGGTCAGGGATGAAACGGAATATTGACTGGACTAATATTTTTGGAGAAACTATGGATATTAGCTAACAACAGTGGACAATGGATATTGATAATTGCATTCTGGGATCACACTCCATTCCAGCAGGGGGCAGTAAATCATCTATATTTTAAAAGTGTCTGTGCGTGCATGCATATGTGTGCTTGCATGCATGAATTTATTTTGTAAGTTCAATGTAAGTACATAATATAATTGTAAATTCAATAAAAATACATGGATGACACAAGAAAGTGAAAACAGCTATTTCCATTGTGGTTCATTTAAAAATCAAATGACAAAACAGAAGTAATATAATAATAATAATAATAATAATAATAATAATAATAATAATAGTGTGTATATGATAACAAGAACCTAAAAAAAATGTATAAATACATTAAGGCAGTGAACTAAAATAAAAAAAAAAAATGAAATTAACAGGAAATTAAAGGGTTGAGTTATTTTTCCAAAAACTGTGGAGGTCTAGGGTTCTAAAACATTCTGGACTCAAATGCTATTCCAACTCATTGAAGAAACTTTGCATAAGGTATTACCACCCTTGAAAAATGTCAGCTCCCTATTGTATAAATACTACCCAATCTCGAGCCCATGGATTCCCATGGGCAATGCGCTAGTGATTTTATAAGTTAGTAACAAAACCTTAAAATCAGACCTCACAGAAACAGAAAGCCAGTGAAGAGAGGCTAACATCTGTGTAATGTGGTCAGACTTTCTGCTTCTCGTCAAAGTTCTAGCAGAAGCATTTTAAACCAATAGGGGAATGCATGTGTCAGTGCTTGGAAGTAGCCCTCGTGCAATGTATCATGGGATAGTCTGCATGCCTACAGCCAGAGTAAACAAAGAGAGATGTGTTACTTTTAAGCAAATTTTGGACCCAGATGTACCTGGAGTTGTTATTAACTCACTATTTGAACCAGCAACTAAAAAGATGTCAGGGTTTGAGTTTGTTTGATTATCTGTTTTCATTTCTTTTCTCTGATCTGTATGTTATTTTTCTTAGTTCATTGGTTTTTGTTTGTTTATTCTCTTGCTGGGTTTTTTTTTCTGCTTAGTTCTGTGTGTCTCTACTTCTCTTGTCTTTCTCTTGGTTCTTGATGATGGGTGTTTCCCTCTCTATGGCCACACCCTTGTTCTGGTGCTTTCCATGCACACCTGTTCCTGATTTTCTGATTATCATCTGGGGTTATACAAGCTCACTGGGTGTGTTAGCTCGTTGCCTGTTTGTTGTGCCGTGTACCTTCATTCCAGCTCTGTACGTGTGTTCCATAGCCCTGCCTGCCTCCTTGTGTGTTCCTGACCTCCAGTCTGTTGCAACGACCAAGCCTTTTTGCCTAATGATTTTTGTACTGCTGCTTTTCCTTGACTGCTTACTCGTGTACCAACCTCTGCAATCCTCACCACTAAAGCCTTTTAATAACCAGAGGTGTTTGTTTGAGCCGTGCATTTGTGTCCAGCAATTCCTGATCATCCAGCCTGATAAAAGATAGTTAAGGTACAGAACTGCAAGTTTAAAAGGCAAGAAAAAGGATCTGGTAGAGAGGTAAGTTCCAACTAACATATTTCTAGGAATTATTACCTTGTGAGTGATTGGGGGGGGGGGGGGGGGGGGGGGTGTAAATTGCACATATTTATAGGTTTTATATCAATTGTTCATAAAATGATTACAGTAATATTTGGCCTTTTTCCACGTGGAAAAAAAAACTGTTGTAATGGAGATAATCTTGGCTATGCATCTTTGACATCATTCAGATCAGTAAGTGTGCATTGTATTGTCTCTGTGCTGAGCCAGAAACATGCATTTCTCAGTGGATGGGACTCTGAACCTCCAAAGAAAGAGAGAAAGAAAAAGCTGTTTCTGCACTAAAACGTGCCAGGAGAAGGCTGCTCTGGGCAAATGAGAGGGGATTTTGGGAGGGATTTTCTAATATACATGTCAAATGGTAGTAGTGACTTTGCCACAAGTTGTGGACAAAACTACGGTGTTGGTGGTTTTGATGAAAGGGTTTGAGTGGAAAACCGTTGAGTCAACCATGTAAGTTTTCTGGCTTCTGCAGAGTCAGTGGGTTGGTGTTGGCTTGAACTTACTAAACTTTTTATTTCCCGTCCTTCCAATACTCTTAGGAAAAACACAGAAGTTCACATGTTTATTCCTGAGATGGTTATTGAAGCTTCCAGGGACGCAATAACTAATCCCCGGCATTCTGAGCCTTTTGTTTACTTTCTGAGTGTGTCTGTGCATCCGCAGGAGGCACACATTTCCCACACTCCCCTGCACAACCAAAATTCAATATGGCGGGTATGCAATCCCCCTATTGGAGACCCCTATACACATTCTACTTGTGTTAGTGCAGGTTAACAAGTTTAAGAACCCTAATTTTTGTAAAATGGAGGCTCAAATTCATTGGTTATCACAAGAAAAGGCAAGACAGCCTGAATCTCTGAAAACATGAACAAAATCATGACCTTCAAAGGCATAACGCAATCTTCCTTCCGGCACTTTGGGTTTTGTTTTTACCTTGTTATCAGCTTTTGGGCTGTTAATTTTCTTCTGGTTCGCACTTGGCGGTTTGAGTCTGGCAAGATGAGATTTCAGCTCTGTGATTTGTGCTTTTAGCTCTTTGACCAAGTTGCTTTGGGAAACAACTGGTGGTTCAGTCTTTTTAGTTTTCATTTTGGAGAGCTGATTCTGAAGCTCAGTCATTTGTGCTCGCATTTGAGTTAAATCAGTTTGCATTGAGGGGTCAAGATCAATGTTTGCAGCTATTGCGTGTGAAGTGACTTTTGGCCTGGTAGCAGCAAAGTGCTTTTTCATTCTGCTTTCTGTTGTGTGTTGGGGGGGGGCGTGGCTGGATGTTTTGGTGTTCTTTTCTTTTCTTTGCTCTCCAGGTGGCATGAGAGCTGATTTGTCTGTGAAGAAGGTGCTGGCTGAAGAGTCTTCACCCTCATCAACATCATGGAAAGCACCTGTGCTTGGTGCTCACGTGCAACCTGGACGACTTGCAGCTGAAGCAGATAATTGGAAGGCGTTCTGCATTTAAGTCATGTGTGATTCAAGCAGAACTGCCGGGAACTCGACCTTGTGACGTTCGTTTGTGAGACGCTGAGGACCGCGCCTGGGTTTTGACACATCGAGCCCGTGAGGCAGGGAGGGGTGAGGACACATGCTGTCAGCACACACGAAAGGTAATTAAGTGTTTAAGTACTTGTTGATAGTAACTTGGTGTTTTGTTACACAGTGTACTGGAATTGTAAAGAGAATTGCGTAGTTTGCTTCTCACTGCTGTGGCGTGAAGGATAAGTGATCCTCCACTTGTTGTGAGAGGCTGCTCATTTGCATAAAGTAAAAGAAAGGACACTGACCTGAGTGTGTTGCTGGCAGCGTGTGTTTATGGAAGATATAGTTGTATCTGTTGATTTACCTCACCGTCTCTTTGCTTCACAGAGAATCAGTTTGTCGTGTCCACCTGGGGGGTGTTTGGCGGTGGTAGGAAGTCCAGGAGCGCCGGCTTTAGTCCTTGCGGGCGCTGGAGAGCGAGCCACGATAACTCCACCAGAGGGACGTTTTTTTTATGTTTTTACACTTTTAAACACAGGTGTATAATAAATAGTTTTTGTTTGGAACCGTTTTCTGGTTATTTTTAGCGCTGGGTCCTGTCTGACGCAGGTTCGCTCCTCAATCCGCGTCGACACATAACACTTTCTTTGACAGTAAGCTTATCTTCTTCTACTCTCAACTGTAAGAGTAGTTCTGAGAAGGGTGGTGGGTTATCTTTTTTCCTTTCTAGCTGAAGGTAGGCTAGAAGGGCATTATTCCAACACCCGTAACAAGTGTCAGTCTGTCTCACTGGTTGAAACACCACCTCTTTTCTGAGCTTTAGCAAGAGCTGTCTGTAGTCGGTGAAGATAATGGGAGGGCTTTTCACCAGCGTTTTGCAGCGTGTTAAGAAACTTAGCGAAAAGCTCATCACCATCCTCTACTGTGCCAAAAGCTGAATTGAGCAGCTCAATGTAAGCAGAAGGCAAGGCTTGGGGACCTAAAGGTTTGACTACATTCGCTGCAGGTGGCACAAGACTGTCCAAGATCTTACGGGAGCGCTGCAAGTCAGACAGATCTGGGTCCTGAAGAACATGCGTCATGTGTCAAAATCTACCTCATGACTTGGACAAGGTAATTTACCCGAAAATTGTCTCAAGCGGAAAGAATATGACTCCTTTGATACAGAAGCCTCACTTTGGACTATGTGCTCGACTACGACTTTTTGCACCTCCGGATGAGTTATGAAGCTTTGTGGAATGTTAAAAGCTTGAGTGTGTCTGGGTTGCTTGATCCGTTCTGTTTTATTTGTTTGCTCTGTTTCACTTTGTTCAGAATCTCTAAGCTCAGTCGCCCCTATTATTGACTGACTGCATTCAGTGATGTGTTCATGCAAAACAGCTTCAAAAGACTGGCCTGTTAGTTTGGCTACTTCTTGCAGTTCAGCAAACAAACTGTTGGTGGCACTACTGGTGACAGTTTCAGTATATTCAGTTGAAAGGGCTTTGATGTGGCAAGATGCATTTGGACTTTTAAACGTATGAGGCAGCAAGGGTTCAAGTGCTGCGAGAGCAGCTCCACTCTCGTATTCCGCAATGACATTATTGTGGTATGAAGAGTCAGGATCACCAATTTTAAGGGTTCTCAGTATGCGCCCATATTTATTCAGGAAGTCAGTTAGCTCTTCATCATGGGTTTCATCAGAAAGCTCAGTAACAATGACTGAGTTTGGGATTTTCTTTTCTTATGATGTCCATGTCTTTGGTGGGTTTGACCTAATTTTAGGGTCTGGGTCTAAATGAAATTTCAACCACGTTATGTAATGCCTTAATTTACTCCTGGCTGGCTCACCAATTCTGTAACATCTACGAGGGGTAATTACAGGGTAATAACCAGCAAAAGTGCCAATCAATATCCTATGGACCAGAAACAATCAACTAAGTTCGTCTACTGGAGTAATGTTTCTGTGTAGGCTCTCAGTTGTCCAGGTGGGTTCCATAGTAGAGAAGCTTGAATCTTCGACTGGACTGGGTTGCTTGACGTGAGGATGTTTTGCTTCAAATCACAGAAGCTTCCTCAGCTAAAATTCTTGCTCTGGTGGTCTGACTTCTGTCTTGACTCTTGTAGAGAAGAATAATCAAGAAGTCACAAAAGCTGGAGTTTTAAACCTAACCAGACCCCTCCTACCAAGAGGCAGACTGCTATAGGCTGGTGCCTAAACAATAGCTCTAATTACCACCTATTGTGCTCTAGTTAGCACCCTCCTAATGACAGGGCAGCTGTCCCTCTCCTGATGGCTCCCTTGACGACTCTGCTGATGACATAAATGACTCATTACCATGAACAAAATACTGAAACTGCTTTGACCTGAGTACCCCATTGTAAACAGGGGATAAAGCGTGTCTCAGACCCCCTCCCTGGTTAAGGCTGGGTTTCATATGTTTCACAAAGAATGCCTCCTTGACCCCTCTCTCAAACCATTTCTTCTCTCTGGCTAATATTTAACTTCCTTGTCCTCAAACGTGTGGTTAGTGTCTTTAAGGTGGAGATGAACTGCAGACTGAGGTCCACTGGCACCCTCTCTGCGGTGCTGGTATAGCCTTTTGTGTAAAGGTTGCTTAGTCTCACCTATGTAGTGTTCGTTACAGTTTTCCTGACATCTGATAGAATACACTACATTTGTTGTGAAAGTGTAGTGACACGGACCCACAACAGGGGGTGCAAATGAACGGTCAATAGATGAGCCAAAAAAGTAACAATTTAATGTTGTGAAGGTGCACAACGAATACACAGACAATCTCAGAATCTGATAACAGTCAATCCACAAAGGTAACGTGTGGGCAGGCTCGAGGATAGAAGACGTCTGTCCTGAGAAGAGCCGGAACCACACGATTTCCGCCGCCACCGAACCTGGTGAATACTGGAGCCGCCAAGTCCCGAATTCCCAGGTGATCACCGTCCCCGACTGTCGGATCTGGTACTGCTGGCGAAGAGCAAAGACAGTCAAGTGTGGGTGTGTGTACACCCCGTAACAACAACGGTGGGAATGCCACCTCCACCTCTAACACACTCGTGCAGCTCCTGTCTCAAACACTTATCTGACGGGACGTAGGACGAAACAGTCGCGACCCACGCCGGTCCTCTGGTTGACAGCTGCAACACAATAGCTCTTAGAATTAATCAATACAGGCAGAGAAAGTTACCTCCATAGAAGTCGATATCTCGGCGATGAGGTGGAGATGACGTCTGGGTTTTATGGAGTGAGATGATGAAGAATGAGTAACAGCTGTCAGGAAATAATGAGAGACAGCTGTCACTCCCGGCTGTGTCCGTGGCGGCAGCGCCCTCTCGTGCCTGAAGCCCGCACTTCAGGCAGGGCGCCCTCTGGTGGTGGGCCAGCAGTACCTCCTCTTCTGGCGGCCCACACAACAGGACCCCGCCCTCAACGGGCGCCTCCTGGCGCCCGACCAGGCTTGTCGGGGTGTCGACGGTAGAAATCGGCCAGGAGGGCCGGATCCAGGATGAAGCTCCTCTTCACCAAGGAGCGTTCTTCGGGTCCATACCCCTCCCAGTCCACCAAATACTGGAACCCCCGGCCCATCCGACGGACGTCCAGGAGCCGGCGCACCATCCAAGCCGGCTCCCCGTCGATGATCCGGGCAGGAGGCGGTGCCGGTCCGGGAGCACAGAGGGGCAAGGTGTGGTGAGGCTTGATCCTGGACACATGAAAGACTGGGTGGATCCGCAGTGAAGCCGGGAGTTGGAGCTTCACTGCAGCAGGACTGAGGATTTTGAGGATTCTGTATGGTCCAATATACCTGTCCTTGAGTTTCGGGGAGTCCACCTGGAGGGGGATGTCCTTCGTGGATAGCCACACCTCCTGCCCGGGCTGGTAAGCAGGGGCCGGGGATCGCCGGCGGTCCGCATGGGTCTTCGACCTCGTCCGGGCCTTCAACAAGGCAGAACGGGCGGAGCGCCACACCCAACGGCACTTCCGCAGGTGGGCCTGGACCGAGGGCACACCGACCTCTCCCTCCACCACGGGAAACAATGGGGGCTGATACCCCAAACACACCTCAAACGGGGAGAGGCCGGTGGCAGAGGACACCTGGCTGTTATGCGCATACTCGATCCAGGCCAGATGTTCACTCCAGGCCGTCGGGTGTGCGGACGTCACACAGCGCAGGGCTTGCTCCAATTCCTGATTGGCCCGTTCTGCCTGTCCATTGGTCTGCGGGTGATACCCGGACGAGAGGCTCACAGTGGCCCCCAGTTCCTGGTAGAAGCTCCTCCAGACGTGTGAGGAGAACTGGGGACCATGATCAGAGACGATATCGGTAGGTATCCCATGCAGACGGACGACGTGGTGGACCAGGAGGTCTGCTGTCTCCTGGGCTGTTGGGAGCTTCGGGAGGGCCACGAAGTGGGCCGCCTTGGAGAATCGGTCCACTATCGTGAAGATGGTGGTGTTGCCCTGGGACAACGGGAGGCCCGTGACGAAATCCAGGCCGATATGGGACCAGGGGCGATGAGGCACAGGAAGCGGCTGGAGAAGCCCTTGGGACCTCTTGTGGTCTGCCTTGCCCCTGGCACAGGTGGTGCAGGCCTGGATGTACTCCCGGACGTCGGCCTCCATAGACGCCCACCAGAAGCGCTGCCGGACAACTGCCACGGTCCTTCGCACCCCTGGATGACAGGAGAGCTTGGAACCATGACAGAAGTCCAAGACTGCAGCTCTGGCCTCTGGGGGGACGTACAGATGATTCTTCGGACCTGTTCCGGGGTCTGGGCTCCATGCCAGGGCCTCCCGGACGGTCTTCTCTACGTCCCAGGTGAGGGTGGCCACGATAGTGGACTCCGGAATGATGGGCTCCGGTGGATCCGACAGCACAGTTTTGACTTCATCTTCGTGTACCCGGGACAAGGCATCCGATCTCTGGTTCTTGGTCCCGGGGCGATAGGTGATCCGGAAGTCAAAACGTCCGAAGAACAGTGACCAGCGGGCTTGCCTGGGGTTCAGCCGCTTGGCGGTCCTGATATACTCCAGGTTCTGATGGTCAGTGAAAACAGTGAACGGCACAGACGCTCCCTCCAACAGGTGTCTCCACTCCTCAAGAGCCTCTTTCACCGTAAGGAGTTCTCGATTGCCGATGTCATAGTTCCGTTCAGCCGGGGTCAACCTGCGAGAAAAGTAGGCACACGGGTGAAGAACCTTATCGGTTTCTCCGCTCTGGGATAGCACGGCTCCTATCCCTGAGTCAGAGGCATCCACTTCAACCACGAACTGGCGGCTAGGGTCGGGCTGCACCAAAACTGGCGCAGTAGAGAACTGTCGTTTCAACTCCTTGAACGCGGCTTCGCACCGATCCGACCAGGTGAAGGGGACTTTTGGAGAGGTCAGGGCTGTCAGGGGGCTAGCTACCTGACTGTAGCCCTTAATGAACCTCCTATAGAAATTAGCGAAGCCGAGGAACTGTTGCAGCTTCCTACGGCTTGTTGGTTGGGGCCAATCTCTCACCGCCGCAACCTTGGCCGGATCAGGGGCAACGGAGTTAGAGGAGTTGATAAACCCAGGAAGGACAAAGATGTGCGGTGAAACTCGCACTTCTCGCCCTTCACAAACAGTCGGTTCTCTAACAACTGCTGCAGGACCTGACGTACATGCTGGACATGGGTCTCAGGATCCGGAGAAAAGATGAGAATATCGTCCAGATATACGAAGACGAATCGGTGCAGGAAGTCCCGCAAGACGTCGTTAACCAAGGCTTGGAACGTCGCGGGGGCGTTGGTGAGGCCGAACGGCATGACCAGGTACTCAAAGTGACCTAACGGGGTGTTAAATGCCGTCTTCCATTCGTCTCCCTTCCGGATCCAAACCAGGTGATACGCATTTCTAAGATCCAGCTTAGTAAAGATCTTGGCTCCATGCAGGGGGGTGAACACGGAATCCAACAATGGCAACGGGTATCGGTTGCAAACCGTAATCTCATTCAGCCCCCTGTAATCAATGCATGGACGGACTCCGCCATCTTTCTTGCCCACAAAAAAGAAACCTGCACCCATCGGGGAGGTGGAGTTCCAGATCAGCCCGGCAGCTAATAAGTCCCGGATGTAGGTCTCCATTGATTCGCGCTCAGGTCGTGAGAGGTTGTACAGCCTGCTGGACGGGAACTCAACGCCTGGAACCAAATCAATGGCACAATCGTACGGATGGTGCGGGGGAAGGGTGAGTGCCAGATCCTTGCTGAAGACGTCAGCAAGATCGTGGTACTCAGCCGGCACTGCCGTTAGATTGGGAGGGACTTTGACCTCCTCTTTAGCACGTAAACCGGGAGGAACCGAGGATCCTAAACACACCCGATGGCAGGTTTCGCTCCACTGAACCACTACCCCAGACAGCCAATCAATCCGGGGATTGTGTTTCAACATCCATGGGAAGCCCAAAATCACACGGGAGGTAGAAGGAGTTACAAAAAACTCAATCTCCTCCCGATGGTTTCCAGACACCACCAGAGTTACTGGTTGTGTCTTGTGTGTGATTAAAGGGAGGAGGGTGCCATCTAGTGCCCGCACCTGCAATGGTGAAGGAAGAGCCACCAGAGGGAGCCCTACCTCCCTTGCCCATCTGCTGTCTAGCAAATTCCCTTCTGACCCCGTGTCCACCAGTGCTGGGGCTTGAAGGGTTAAATCCCCACTCAGGATTGTAACTGGGAGTCGTGTGGCAATCTGTGTGTGTCCCACGTGAATGTTATGACCCCCCCTTAGCCCAGTCTCTAAGGGCGGTTGTTGTCGTTGTGGCCGTTGGGGCAGTTTTTCTGTATGTGCTCCTTTGAGCTGCAGAGAAAACACTCCCCGCGGACCAGCCTCCTCATTCTGTCATCTGTTCTCGGTTTGGCCCTGTGCATTTCCCTAGCAACGTCAGCAGGGGGAGCTGTTGCCCCACGGAGCGCTGCGGCTGTGGAGCGTGGGGAGGGCGGCCCCTTTTCGAACCCGGAAGGGAGAGGGACGGCGCGTACCCAGCCACGTCCTTCGCCTCGCTCCCGACGGCGTTCCTCCAACCGATTGTCTAACCGTATAACCAGATCGATAAGCCCATCTAAATCCCGCGGTTCTTCCTTAGCTACCAGATGCTCCTTCAGGACCGATGACAGTCCGTTTATGAAGGCGGCGCGGAGCGCAACGTTATTCCAGCCGGACCTCGCAGCCGCGATGCGGAAGTCGACTGCATATTCGGCTGCGCACCGGCGCCCCTGTCGCATTGACAGCAGCATTGTTGAAGCGGTCTCTCCTCTGTTAGGGTGATCAAACACTGTTCTGAACTCCCCCACAAACCCAGTGTATGCTGATAACAACCGTGAGTTCTGTTCCCAGAGCGCCGTAGCCCAGGCGCGTGCCTTACCCCGAAGCAAATTAATAACATAAGCCACCTTGCTGGCGTCAGACGCGTACATCATGGGTCGTTGTGCAAAGATGAGTGAACACTGCATCAGAAAGTCCGCGCACGTCTCTACACAACCCCCGTACGGCTCTGGGGGACTTATGTATGCTTCAGGGGATGGTGGGGGGGTTTGTTGAATGACCAGTGGAATGTCTGTATTCGGCACCGGGTCGGCAGGAGGAGGAGCCGCAGCAGCGCTCTGATCACGCGCTTCCACCTGTGTGGTGAGAGCCTCCATCCTGCGATTAAGGATGATGTTTTGCTCGGACATCAAATCCAGCCGAGCGGTAAAGGCGGTGAGGATTTGCTGCAACTCACCGAGCACACCTCCTGCAGACGCCTGTGCACCCTGCTCTTCCATTGGCTGTCCAACAGATGGGTGACGCCCCTCGGGATCCATGACGCTGGCCGAGATATCCTGTTGTGAAAGTGTAGTGACACGGACCCACAACAGGGGGCGCAAATGAACGGTCAATAGATGAGCCAAAAAAGTAACAATTTAATGTTGTGAAGGTGCACAACGAATACACAGACAATCTCAGAATCTGATAACAGTCAATCCACAAAGGTGACGTGTGGGCAGGCTCGAGGATAGAAGACGTCTGTCCTGAGAAGAGCCGGAACCACACGATTTCCGCCGCCACCGAACCTGGTGAATACTGGAGCTGCCAAGTCCCGAATTCCCAGGTGATCACCGTCCCCGACTGTCGGATCTGGTACTGCTGGCGAAGAGCAAAGACAGTCAAGTGTGGGTGTGTGTACACCCTGTAACAACAACGGTGGGAATGCCACCTCCACCTCTAACACACTCGTGCAGCTCCTGTCTCAAACACTTATCTGACGGGACGTAGGTAGGACGAAACAGTCGCGACCCACGCCGGTCCTCTGGTTGACAGCTGCAACACAATAGCTCTTGGAATTAATCAATACAGGCAGAGAAAGTTACCTCCATAGAAGTCGATATCTCGGCGATGAGGTGGAGATGACGTCTGGGTTTTATGGAGTGAGATGATGAAGAATGAGTGACACCTGTCAGGAAATAATGAGAGACAGCTGTCACTCCCGGCTGTGTCCGTGGCGGCAGCGCCCTCTCGTGCCTGAAGCCCGCACTTCAGGCAGGGCGCCCTCTGGTGGTGGGCCAGCAGTACCTCCTCTTCTGGCGGCCCACACAACAACATTGCTCTGTTTGTAACTAGGGATCCTGTCCTTAGGGTGAACTAATTTCTGTCTCAAGGTGTTAACCGGTTTAAAGTAAACTGGGATTTTGTGCTGTCTGAAGATCCTCTGTAGTTTTCCCTTACTCCTGCTAAATAAGGGAGAGACACTCCTCTTCTTCTTGTCTCTGTCTCCTGTCTATCTGATTTCTTTGTTCTCTGGGACTTCTGCACTTTGTCCAGGGACCATCGTGGGTACCCACATACTGTGAGGGCTTTCCGGACAAGTTGTTGTTCTTTAGCCCTTCCCTCTGCAGTTGTGGGCACCTGTAGGGCTCTGTGTTGAAGCGTCCTGATCACCCTGAGCTTGTGTTCAAGGGGGTGGTTTGAGCCAAAGAGCAGATATTGGTCAGTGTGAGTTGGTTTTCTGTAAACCCCTGTCTGGAGCTGCCTGTTCTCTCCAATCGTAACATCACAGTCCAAGAAGGCTAAATGGTTGTTTCTGGCATCCTCACGTGTGAACTTGATATTGGCATCCACCGAGTTGATGTGTTCTGTAAAGTCCTCAACTTCCTGTTGCTTGATTTTAACCCATGTGTCATCAACATATCTGAACCAGTGACTGGAAGAGATGCCCATGAAAGACGTCAAGGCTGTCTTCTCCACTCGCTCCATGTACAGATTGGCCACAATGGGGGACACCGGAGACCCCATCGCACAGCCATGAATCTGCCTGTAGTAATTCCCCCTAAACAGGAAATACGTGGTGTTAAGACAGATCTCCAAGAGCTGGCAGATGTGGTCTGGTGTGAGTTTGGTCCTTTCAAGTAGAGACACATCCTCCAGCAGTCTCTGCCTCACAGCTGAGACGGCCTCAGCGGTTGGGATGCAGGTGAACAATGAAGTCACATCAAAAGACACGATTGTTTCATCTGCCTCCAGCTGCAGGTCCTTGATCTTGTTCACAAAATCTTGTGTGTTCTCCACATGGTGTTCTGAGTTACCCACTAGAGGAGCCAAAATCCACTTGAGGTGCTTGGCCACATTGTACGTGATGGAATCTGTGCTACATACAATAGGCCTGAGTGGCACGTCCTGTTTGTGGATTTTGGGCAGTCCATAGATGCACGGAGTGGCGTCCCCAGGGTACAGTCTGTAGTATGTCTGCCTGTCAATGAGTCCCTCTTTCTCCAGGTTTTGGAGGTAGCTAATGATTTTCTTCTTATAGCCGCTCGTGGGGTCTCTCTTCAGATGTTCGTATGTATTGGAGTCACTGAGCAAGTTGTTGATCTTGACCTCATAGTCAGATGTGTTCAGGACCACCATGCATCTGCCTTTATCCGCTGGCAGGATAAGGATGGTTTGGTCCTTTTGCAGTGCTGACAAAGCTTTCTGTTCTTCTCCTGTGATATTGGACGGAGGAGGCTTAGCACTGTTCAGCACTGCTGTGACTCTTAGTCGGAGGTCCCCAGCTTCTGACTCTGACAAACTGTTATATTTAATGGCTGACTCCACTGCAGTGATGTAATCTACTGTCGGTATATGTTTAGGGGTCACTGAGGAAATTTAGTCCTTCTGCGAGCACATCCTTTTTTTGAAGTCTTGTTTTTCTTCCCAAAATGAATATAAAGTCTTTTTTTTCTTCTTCCCAGTTTTCAATAGTCCTTTACTTTCTTTGAATTAACAGTTCAGTGTCCACGGCAGCTTTGCAGAAGTTTGGGTAAATCCTACCAGTTCAGAAGGAATATATGTACAGTCCAGCAGAGGGCGTTAACTCTCAGACGGATGCACAGATCAGAAGGTCAAAGGGCGGCTTGCCATCTTGTTTCAACCTCGTGCTCAAAGATGACTTAAGTGGCTATTTCTCAACCCAACTCTAACCAACATAAAATGTGCATAAATACACAAAATACATAATCCGGTAGCTCTAAAATAAAGAAAAGTCTACTCTTTGTCTCAACTTGTGCCCATCAAAATGGCTACGTCACAGAGTAGATGGGCGGCAATAAGTCCGACATTGAGCTCGCCCACACACTGGGTTTAGTTTAGCTTCAATGCTTCACATTGTACCCACAAAATATACACAAAAGAACTAAAATTCAATACTTTAGCTTCATATTTCCCTAAAGTATAACCACATTGTACAGATCTCCATTAAAATAAAATAAAACGTCTTTAGACTTCTATTTTCCTTCTCTCTTTCTCTCCTCTCCTGCAGCCCATGTCTGCTATGTGCATATCTCCCTCATCTAGCAGGGAAGACTCCAATTGGTTGCTGCAAGTTACACGGGTCACGCAGCAACGTGCTTTTCAAAATAAAAGCCTAAAGACATTTTAAACCAAAATAACCATGAAATTAATTTTTTTAAGCTTTAACATACTCCTGATTAAAGTAATATATTACAGATGTTTTTTTAATGAATATTTAATCATATTGACATATTTATTATCTTTTTTTTTATCCAATGTATTTATTGATGCTTTATTAACATGCTTTTACTGTACTTTAAAGTTGACATTGCTAACCTGGGTTACATACATCCTTACAGAAAACTAAAACCGACATGTAAAACGATAAAAGTGTATTGTTTTTCCTTACCGGAAACAATGCTGCTGGCATCACATTTTTTCCATTAATTCCATCAATGCATGCTGATCAGTGTGCAGTCGTCGTGCACACTGTAGCACTGGAGGTAACAATGTGTTAAATTGTTGTCTCACCAGAAAACCTGTCACTTCTCAGTGCACCCTGTTAATAACAGCAAATTGGAATGTGGGGTACTCTGATTTAAGAGAAGTAACAGGTACCACTGTAATGGTTGTAAAAGCCCCGAGCAGAGATGACAAAATGCAGGCTCTCAAACAGGACGTATGAGTAAAAAGGTTAGTCTTTAATACAGGCAAGGGTTCGGTATACAGGAAGGCAGTCCGCGGAGCTAAAGTACCGGGCAGGGGCGAGACAGAGGACGTATGTTATGTGTCGACGCGGGTTGAGGAGCGGACCTGCGTCTGACGGAACCCAGCGCTAAAATAACCAGAAAGCGGTTCTAATAACAAAACAATTTATTTTTCCACCCTCTGGTGCATAACAAAGTGTATGAACAAAAGATGCGTCAGTCTGGTGGAGTGAAGGCTGGCACGCTCTCACGCTTCTGGACTCACTTTACCGCCAAACACCCCCCAGGTGGACACGACAAACCGACTCTCTGTGAAGGATAGAAAAGGTAAGTCAGCAAGCTACAATTAATATCCTTCAAAAGGCACACACTATCAGCAACACATTCAGGTCTGTATTTAAGCTTTATGTAAATGAGCAGCTTCTCACAACAGGTGGAGGATTACCACTCCGCACGCCACGGCAGTGAGAAGCGAGCTGCACAATTCTCATCACAATTCAAATCTACTGCGTAACAAAATACCAAGTTACTATCAACAATTAGTCAAACAATTAATCACCTCTGATGTGTGCTGACAGCATGTGTCCCTCACCCTTCTTCCTTCACAGGCACGATGTGTCAAACCCAGGCGCGGTCCTCAGCGTCTCACAAGCGAACATCACAAGGTCGAGTTCCCAGCAATTCTGCTCGAATCACACATGGCTTAAATGCATAACGCCATCTCATTATCTGCTTCAGCTTAAAGTCTTCAAGGCTGCACGTGAGCACCATCCACAGGTGCTGCACATAACGTTGATGAGGGTGAAGGACTCTTCAGCCAGCACCTTCTCCACAGACAAATCAGTTTTCATACCACCTGGAGAGCAAAGAAAAGAACACCAAAATGTCCAGCCACACCCCCCCAACACACAACAGTACCCCCCCCTTTAACGGGAAGCCTCCCGGCGACCGAACAGACCAGGTCCGAGAACAGCACCTCCCTCCGGGGTCCTCGTCAGGAAGCAGACAGCATAACGCTCCCAAGGTCCACCACAGACAGCAGGACAGGGCACCGCAGCTGGAAGGCCGGCTGGCATCAACAAAAACCCCAAAACAGTCCCTAGTACAATCCAACATACAAGAAAAACATAAAACCCACCCAAAACCTCCCCAGGGGACCGTCCCATCCAACCCCGGGAAGAAAAGAAAAACTCCCAAATGCAAAAACCCAACACAGCCCCACAAACACAATACAAACATAAATGCATAAAAGAAAATAACAAACAACCCCCCCAGAACAACTGCAGAGCCCAACACCCCCCAGAAGGCCTTTACCGCCGGTTCCAGGAGGAATAGCCAGAACCGGAATCCCACAAAGGTCCCCAGGTACACATGGAGCAAACGGCGCCCCCCAGAGGACCGTACCATCAAACCCCAGGAGGCACCCTCCCCACAACCCGGAACCCCAGACCCGGCCACACTCGGCTAGTCGGCCCCCACAAACCAATTCCACCCCAGAGGACCGTCCCATCAACCCTGGAGGTGGAACCCGGACGGAAACAAAACAAAATCAAAGTCCAACCCCCGGAGGACTACCCTAAACAACCCCGGGGGCAAATAAAACAACCGTTTAAACCCTGTTATCTTCCCCGGCACCCCGAAAGACCCATGTCCCTCCCACAGCCCCTCGGCGGCTCAATTTTGGTGAACAGCACAAAACATCAAGCCGGGGAAGGGAACAGGAAAAACTAACCCAGCCCCAAACCCTAGGCGCAGCGGAAAACCGGAAATACATCCGGTGCCCCAACTCGACCATACCCCAGCCTCTCGGGAGGGGTGGAACTACCGAATGGCGAACGGCAACAGATCAGCACACCTCTCCGACTGAGGTATGTTTCCCGCTGCACCACACCCCGGCAACACCAATGACGAAACGGTACAAAGGCCCCACCGACGGCTGGAGTGGAACCGGGCCCTAACCAACCAAGAAAAAACGGCCCCTAACAACCCCCCCCAGGTGCAGAGGTCGTCTGAGAACGCTCAGCGTGACAACCTGCACCACCCCACAACCCACAAGACGACGGTCTTGGGGCAAGTGAGGTTGGGGTTAGGGAAGTAGGGAAATAAAAAACAACAAAACAAAACGACCCCCGACCAAACAGAAAATACCTAAATACACATAAAAAAACAACGATCAAGTGAGGTCCAGACGGGCTTCTAACCGCCTATCCTTCACTCCCACCAGACACGCCTCTGACTCCCCAAACAAATTATAACCCCTATTCAAAGAAACAAAACATTAGCCATACAAGTTTTTTTTTTTTTGGTTTTTTTTGTTTTTTTTTGTGTGTGTATTATTTTGCCTGTCCCAGAACACCTGGAGATACGTCACCAGAGAACATTGCATCAAAAATGAAGCACAGGCTTCAACGTCTCCCGCATAAGGCTCCGGATGACAAAATAATCGGTTCGGACGCCGAATCTCTGGTGACGGAGTTATCTGCACCGGTATCGATGGTGCCGCAGCTGGAGCAGCAGGAAGCGGAACGGCTTGCGCTGCAAGCTCCATAACACGGGCGTCTGTTTTGTTCAATTTGGTTTGCGAGATGTCTGTAATTGCTCCCATATTTTCTCCAAGTGTTCTTGAACTCTTTCGGCGAATGGAACCGCCTCTGCCGCTGGGTCCATTATGGAATGGCCGGGAACTACTGTTATGTGTCGACGCAGGTTGAGGAGCGGACGTGCGTCTGACGGAACCCAGCGCTAAAATAACCAGAAAGCGGTTCTAATACAAAACAATTTATTTTTCCACCCTCTGGTGCATAACAAAGTGTATGAACAAAAGATGCGTCAGTCTGGTGGAGTGAAGGCTGGCACGCTCTCCAGCGCCTAAAAGGATCGAAGCCCGGCACTTCTGGACTCACTTTACCGCCAAACACCCCCCAGGTGGACACCACAAACCGACTCTCTGCGAAGGATAGAAAAGGTGAGGTAAGTCAGCAGCTACAATCAATATCCTTCAAAAGGCACACACTATCAGCAACACATTCAGGTCTGTATTTAAGCTTTATGTAAATGAGCAACTTCTCACAACAGGTGGAGGATTACCACTCCGCACGCCACGGCAGTGAGAAGCGAGCTGCACAATTCTCATCACAATTCAAATCTACTGCGTAACAAAATACCAAGTTACTATCAACAATTAGTCAAACAATTAATCACCTCTGATGTGTGCTGACAGCATGTGTCCCTCACCCTTCTTCCTTCACAGGCACGATGTGTCAAACCCAGGCGCGGTCCTCAGTGTCTCACAAACGAACATCACAAGGTCGAGTTCCCAGCAATTCTGCTCGAATCACACATGGCTTAAATGCAGAACGCCATCTCATTATCTGCTTCAGCTGAAAGTCTTCAAGGCTGCACGTGAGCACCATCCACAGGTGCTACACATAACGTTGATGAGGGTGAAGGACTCTTCAGCCAGCACCTTCTCCACAGACAAATCAGTTTTCATACCACCTGGAGAGCAAAGAAAAGAAAAGAACACCAAAATGTCCAGCCACACCCCCCCAACACACAACAGTACCCCCCCTTTAACGGGAAGCCTCCCGGTGACCGAACAGACCAGGTCCGAGAACAGCACCTCCCTCCGGGGTCCTCATCAGGAAGCAGACAGCATAACGCTCCCAAGCCGCAACGTCGCAGCTCGGAGCGCGGCACACCGACCGTCCTTAAAGGGGTCCTTAAAGCTGTAGTTAAAGTCCTTATTCTCTGTGAAGCCCGTAAAATTTTCACCAAAAGCCAGATAACTTTTTCAAATGGTTTCCAGGTGCCAGTCTCTAACAGCTTCTGAAAAAATTCTGATGGAAAAAAAGTCCTTTTCATTCCGCCATTTCCAGACAATGAAAATCCGACGAGGGGGCAGGACCACTCCTTCTACAAGGCGTGCTCACAGGCGAATGACGTCACCGACAGGCGTGGAAAAACTCACGCATGCACACGAGGGTTCAAGCATGTCTGACGTAAAAACATATGAATGAAATCCATATAGTTTTTTTAAAAAAATAAAAAGGACCGTTACTTTATGGACAGACCACGTAAGTGACTGGAAAATGTGACGTGCTTAAGGCAGACAATATGTGAGCAAAACAAAAGGGGGAAAAACTAGGAACTAATGTGACTAACCTACAATGCGGGAAACTAGGAGATCAATAATAATAATAATAAACGAAATTGGAACAGACACTGAATAAAGTATAAAATAAATACAATGACCGATACTAAGAAGACAATACAAAATAACTAATAAATAGAGAATGCAATAAATCACAAACAGAACATAATCAGATACGAAACACTGAAGATAAATAAAAGCAAAACCAGAGTACATAATTACAACTGAAGATAACCAATGACTAACAAAATAAAAGGTAACCAGAATGAAACTAGTGACTACAACAAACAGAAAGAAAAGCAATAAATGACTGAACTGAAAATGCAATACAGAGAACCAAACCAGGGACCACAGAATAATACATGAACACGAATAATCAGAACCAAACTAGAATGAAAATAATCAAGTGACAAAAATAAAAACAATAAAGTCAAGACCGGGGTAAACGGAAGGAAAAGAAAAGGGGATGAATAAGACAGGACTCCAAACCTGAATAATTTAGAGATTTAATTCAGCTGATTTTTGCTTTAGTTTGAGCTCAGATATTCCATTAAGTAAATAGCAAAAATGTGATGGACATCTCTAATTAAATATGCTTTGTGCCTTAGACTGTGCACCATAGATTGAGGTATAGTCGTGAAAGTTTAAGTGTATGTAAACTTATGTATGTACTTGTACAATGTAATGAGGACATTCGAGTCAGATTCTCAAAGTGGGGGAGCATTAGATCCCTCTTTCCATAACCGCAGAGTCCCTCTGCACTGCTGTTTCCTCAGCGTTCCTCAGGATCAAGTGACGTTGATAAAAGCTCTCAAAGAGGACTGAATGTGTGTGAATGGAACATGGCACGACACTCATGCACACTCATTTGTTTTGACGCACAGTTTTTAAAAGGTGATTACTTGAAAGCTGGCCCTCAAGGTCACCCTGTCGAGATGGGAACATTCTTTTACAACATAAAGACATTTCCAATCTTTGGTTTGACATTTGCTCATATTAAGATTTCATGGGTTTATCTTTATAGGTTTATCCTTAATTTTACATTTATTGATAAAATTATCATTAAAATTAACCTTTGTTATTTATAAATAATAGTGGCACTAAAACTACAAAGAAATATTATAGGACATTCCAAGATTTTACAAAGCATTCTTTAAACAACTGTTCACACTTGATCATCATCACTGTAAAATATTTCCATCAGTCTCATTCAGGATTTTGGCCATTTAATCTCCAATAACATTGGCACAGAGTGCCGTGGAGTGGGGTAACTTTGTGTTGAGCGGAATTATAAGGTCTTTGATTTCTTCTCATGTCAAACCAAAAGGTATGAGCTAAAGAGAGACGACATACATTGTTTTGTGTGTGTGGAAAGCAGCATCAGTTGTTAGCTCTGTCTCAGGTGTCTTGTTTCTGCTGTTAATTGCTGACCCAAAGCAAAATAAAATCTGAAAAATGCAATTGCATGTTTAAAAGAACCCAAAAACTACAGACAAAAATATGAGCACAAGCAACATAATGAAAATCCCTCTGTGTATGAGCAAACGCTTCTTTTTCCCTCTTTTTCAGTAATAAGGGTGATCAGAGCTGAATGGCCTAACAGCCTGACCCTCATTATAACCTAAAGTAATAAGGATAAGACACCAGCGAACCAGGCCTCGTTAGGCTGATAGCTGGAATAGTCATCAGGGACCATCACCTTGAACACTGAATGCTCGCACAGTCTTCTCACTTCACACTGTCTTGCAGTTAGCAGAAGCCTTTGTTCTGCAGCCGACAGCATCTAAATTAAATGCACCACATAACGAAGACTTCTTGGTTTGTGTGATTGTTCTGCTCATTGTCATGCTGTTTTCCTCCTCTGCTGTACAGCTGAAAACCCATACTAGATATGCAGTGTTCATAATGACTAATGGATTGCTAATATTTTGCCAGTATTTTGACCATTTTCCAAAAAGATATCCCCTAATTAGGTGTTTTAATGATTCTAGTGCAAACATGTGGCTCCACATCTAACAGATGTCAATAGGTTTTACTGTGACAGTGACTGTAAATAGAAATCACAAGGTTTTTGGCTTGCTCATTTTCTAACATTAAGAATATCATTAAATGAATCAAGAAATCTGGTCAGGTCTCCTTTCCTGACATCATTCCATAAAAAGCTGTTATGCATCTTATGGCAAACCTTGGCAAACGGGAAGACTTTGGCAAACCTTTGTCAGTGACTACGTTTACATGCAGCCAATAACCCTTTCATAACCGGAATATTAGCAATAACCCGGTTGCGCACGACCATGTAAACACCCGCAAAAACCTGATATGCTCATATTCCGGTTTTTAAAAACCTGAATATGACCCCTGGATTACTCCTTTTCTAACCCGAATATCAGGTCATATAAATGCGCATTGGGATTTCCCCATAGAAAGGAACATTATTTTGTGTTCTGCGCATGTCCTATCCACAAGGAAACTTGGTTTTGAGTACGGCAACTACTTGTATGCGGCGCGCGCAACCCACCGCACACCACAGAAGCAGAGATAAACAAGCATGGGGAAATCCAGATGCGGCAGCACAGCACCACACCTTTGGAGCGAGGACGAAACCGAGTACTACATTAGTATCGTGAAAGACATGAATATCATGTCTTTTATTGATGGTGGAAAGTACCAAGATAGCGACATTTACAAGAAGGTGGCCAAAACGTTACACGAAGCAGGATTTGCACGAACGCCAGACCAAATCAAGCACCGGTGGAAGAGACGCGTCGCTGTTTAGATGGAGATATTCCAAATGATACCAATGACCATGTATACAGGAGTAACTGTGTCTGCTTAAGCATGTAAACGGTTATCCCTAATGATTCAGAAACCGGAATATTGACCTTATCCCGAATATTAACAGCATGTAAACATAGCCAGTGTGCACTGTTCATCAGTGTCTACTCTTTATCATTGCATCAAGAGATGCCACTTAAAGTTGTACTATGCAAAACAGAAGTCATACTGTACATCACCACTGTCCAGAAGATCCATCCACTTCTCTGGGCTTGATTGCATCTGAAATGTTCAGTGGAATCATACTTTTTGGTTTGACTGTGGCATTGAAAGTCCATTCAGTGAGCATTTGTGTCAAGTAGACAAGAAACACTGTCATGCTAGAAGAGACCACTCTCATCAAATCAACATTTATTGGTGGATAAAGGTTTTCCTTTTCCACCATCTTGCTTCTACAGACTTGCATTCCTCTTCCCCTCCAGAGCATACCTCCCCCTTTCCCAGCTCATCTTAGCCTCACAGTATCATCTGTAAATATCATAGTCCATGGAGACACCTGGGCATTCTTGTCCATCACCATTGCAAACAAGAAAGTGCTCAGAGCCGATCATTGATTTAATCCCACTTTTTGTGAATCTCACCACTGTCACGCTGTCCTTATGTATACAGTACCAGTAAAACATTTTGGACACACTTTCCCTTTCATTTGAATAGGAAAGTGCGCTCAAACGTTTGACTGGAACTGCTTGTATATCCTACACCAACTCATATCATTTGTGCCACAACAAGTTGATTCAGGTGATCACTCATAATGACTTCATCAAATGAGGTGATTAATTTGCAACATTTGTTTATTTTATACATTTGTTAATCTATACTCATCCATATATACCTGGAGGAACAGAAATGTCTTCAAGATGCAAAAAGTATTCATTCCTTTAAAACGTTCAGGTACATGCAGGTTATTTACTGATTTATTACTTTTGATTTGGTTCCATGCACTTCTTATTTTCTGAAAGTGCAAAGTTAAGAGTGTACACTTTTCCCAAATTAGTAGTTAGTTATTTAGAAATGCACTTTTATAATGTGTTGATTTTTATCAATAAAATATCTAAAAATACATGTATAGACACAGTGGACTGGTTTTTAAATTTATTTTAGGTGTATTTGTTGCTCTAGGTGTTTTTGACATTACTGCTGTAAGGTGACAAGGTGGAGGTGGCAGGAAACCACAGTTAGATGTCTGTCTTGTACAGATTTTAAAATAAAGACAAATGACAAAAGTAATGTGCAAGGCAACCTTTGCACCTGAAAATTGTCAAGAGTGAAAACTTACATACAGGCCTTCTTATTGAGGGCGCACAATTTTGTTAAAAGATGCTCACTGTTGTGGATCCTTGGAAGAGTTAAGCTGTTGCTCAGAAACTTGAGAAGCCCACTGATTTTTCAGGTTGAGGACCATGACGTCAAAGCAATGACGGGAACCTCAGCTACAATTGAGAAGAAAAAAACACTGAGCCACAATGCAACTCCAAGTTTTGTTTTTGTATTTGTTTTTTAGGGGGTGGTGGTGGTGGTGGGCAGGGGGGCGGGGGGGTGGTATTGTCCCTACCAAAGCTGAGACCAAACCTACGCCCTTGCTGTGAGGCGTTTGAATCTTCTTCCTGATTGTATCACAAATAGGTTCGAGGCATCAATGCATCAGGGACAACTGGCGTCATCTGGTGGTTTGTTGAAATTACAACAGGCAAAAAAAACAAAAAAAACAACAACAAAAACCCTAATGAAACAGTATTGACACATCCGTAGAAATGCAACTTATCTCAACTTGAGAATAAAATGTTATGACCGGGAGAATTCATTGTCGTACTTGATTATTAAGGAAATTGAATGTTTACCCGATTGTTTTTTGTCTATCATTTCTTTTATGTCTACTAATTGCAGAAAGAAGGCAATTTCTCTACCTATAACGAGAATGGCCTATAGTTTAGGGTTGGAACTATAGCTGACAAACTCCACATAGATGGTGTTGTCATGATGGGAATGAGTTCAGGGGGGGAGTGCACTTTTAGCCAATGGGCTAAATATTCACTATAGGTGGCTTGTGGAAAAGTGCTTGTGCTATACGAGGTCTGTCAATAAATTAACGGTCCTTTTTTTTTTTTCAAAAACTATATGGATTTCATTCATATGTTTTTACGTCAGACATGCTTGAACCCTCGTGCGCATGCGTGAGTTTTTCCACGCCTGTCGGTGACGTCATTCGCCTGTGAGCACTCCTTGTGGGAGGAGTCGTCCAGCCCCTCGTCGGAATTCCTTTGTCTGAGAAGTTGCTGAGAGACTGGCGCGTTGTTTGATCAAACTTTTTTCTAAACCTGTGAGACACATCGAAGTGGACACGGTTCGAAAAATTAAGCTGGTTTTCAGTGAAAATTTTAACGGCTGATGAGAGATTTTGAGGTGATTCTGTCGCTTTAAGGACTTCCCATGGTGCGAGACGTCGCTCAGCGCTCTCAGGCGGCGTCATCAGCCTGTTCAAGCTGAAAACCTCCACATTTCAGGCTCTATTGATCCAGGATGTCGTGAGAGAACAGAGAAGTTCAGAAGAAGTCGGTTTCAGCATTTTATCCGGATATTCCACTGTTAAAGGAGATTTTTTTAATGAAAGACGTGCGGACGGATCCGCGCGTCGGGACGCAGCCGACGCGGTGCGGCGGCACAGGAAAAACACCTCCGTGTTGATAACCATTTGTAAAATCCAGGCGGCTTTTGATGGCTTTCAGTGGAGTGAGTATATGAGAAATTGTTTAACAGGCAGGACATGTTCCAACTTGTCCTTAAGGCTTTCAACAGAGGTGTTTTTCCTGTGGCGGAGCATCGCGGCGGCTGCGTCCCGACGCGCGGACCCGTCCGCACGTCTTTCATTAAAAAAAATCTCCTTTAACAGTGGAATATCCGGATAAAATGCTGAAACCGACTTCTTCTGAAACTTCTCTGTTCTCTCACGACGTCCTGGATCAATAGAGCCTGAAATATGGAGGTTTTCAGCTTGAACAGGCTGACGACGGCGCCTGAGAGCGCTGCGCGACGTCTCGCACCATGGGAAGTCCTTAAAGCGACAGAATCACCTCAAAATCTCTCATCAGCCGTTAAAATTTTCACTGAAAACCAGCTTAATTTTTCGAACCGTGTCCACTTCGATGTGTCTCACAGGTTTAGAAAAAATTTTGATCAAACAAAGCACCAGTCTCTCAGCAACTTCTCAGACAAAGGAATTCCGACGAGGGGCTGGACGACTCCTCCCACAAGGAGTGCTCACAGGCGAATGACGTCACCGACAGGCGTGGAAAAACTCACGCATGCGCACGAGGGTTCAAGCATGTCTGACGTAAAAACATATGAATGAAATCCATATAGTTTTTGAAAAAAAAAAAAAGGACCGTTACTTTATTGACAGCCCTCGTATACAGTAAAGTGCTATACAAATTTATCAGTGTGGGGGAAGTGTGGAATGTGCTTGTGCAACAAAGGGTGATATTGGGGTAATGTGTTTACTGAGGAGTATTTTGTGGAACAGGGTTACATGTTTCCAAATTTTATTTAAGAAAAGTATTTGTTCCACAACAGTGGGTTTGAAACGGTTTCTCCATTTGTTTACAATTTCCCCAGCCTTGGAGAAAATCCTCTCACAAGGGACAGAGGTGCTTGTGCCTGGTGGAATGGAACACAGTTAGTAGACAATAGCAGGCTACTGTAGGCTACTATGATTATAATAATTAAAAAAAAAAAAAAAACAAAGATGAACCTCGATCAGCATTGACATTGAGTCGACTTAGTTCAGGAGCACTGGAGGTTGATGTGGAAACAGCAGCACCATCTCCATGTTTGGCACGGAGGTGCCACTATAAGATCATTCTTGTGGGCAGTGCAAACACCGAACCTTAAAATAATGGGATAGCTATTGTGATCATTTATAGCCTATATGAAACCTTAGACCTAGACAAAATTACTAAATGACAGGGCAGCGAAAATGCAAAATAAATAAATTACAAAAAGCCTAAGATGCTAATTAAATCAATTTCAAAAAGTATAAAACCTAAATAAATGATTTTCAAAACGTATAAATAAATAAATAGCAACTTTAACAAAAAATCAAAAAGTCAAAATTGCAAAAAAATGACTGTCAAAATGTCAAATGTCAAAAATATCTACTTTTACTTTTATAGCTTACATTTATTTAAGCATTTATCATTTTATTTATCAATTTATCTTTTTATTTATACGTTAATGTAATTTATCATTTGATTTATTTATTTCTAATTATGACAGCAAAAAGACAAAATCATGACATGACAGGCAGCGAAAAGACAAAATAAATAAATTTCAAAAAGTGTAAAATACTAATGAAATAAATTTAAAAACTGTAAAAAACAAAATAAATGGTTGTCAAAATGTATAAATAATTAAATAAATAATTTGCAACTTTAAAAAAAATTCAAAAACTCAAAATTGCAAAATAAATGATTGTAAAAATGTCTAAATTAACAAATAATACAATAAAATTATTTAATTTTGCTTTTTAAATTGACTTAGGAATTTATCATTTTATTTATCATTTTATTTATCAATTTATCCTTTTATTTATACATTAATGTAATTTATCTTTTCATTTATTTATTTCTACTTATGACAGGTCTCGTCCTCCATACAGGACAACCCAAATATATTTTTATTTTCCACCCGATGCCAGACTGTTTTCATATCCATTGCCCATGCTGTGTTAATAGCACATCAATTTATTAGCTATAATAATAATGATCTGTGGTCTGGGACTGTCCTGTTGCACTGACATCATCTGTCACCAGGAAGAGTTTGCGTCTTAACCTTCAGGGGTCCATGGACTCACTGGCAAGTCCAGATGTTTTATATGTCTGGACTCTTGAGGATTATACTAACAAAAACCTCAAGCACAGTGTACTTCTTTATTTAAAGAGTGCCACACTGAGACACACCTTATATGAGAGGGTTCACAACACTTGCACAGTTTGTGCACATAACCATACCAGGAAAGTAAATTAGATACAACAAATAACAATGTAAACAGTAACTGAAGGAAAGTACAGGTTTCTAGTTACTGTGTGTATGTTTTAGGGGTGTGTGTTAGAAGAAATTAATTATAGCATTCATAACCCTCTGTTCTGTGTTTAAACCCTTAATGCCCGAATTTATATAGCTGTATATAAAAAAATGTTTTGTGTGTTTTTGCCTTTAAGTAGATGGTAAATAATGTTGATTTCACTTTTGCACAAAAACTAGATAGTTATATTGGGTATTCTGGTAATGACTTTATGTTATAATGTTATAATAATAATGATGACATGTTGCAAATTTGCGACAACAGGCATACAGGTCAATTTGGAAGTTGCATATTTGAGTCAGAGATTGTAGATATGCGACGATGGGCGTTAAGGGGTTAAAGATTGAATGGATACATTTTCATACGCTTAGAATGAGAACTTCATAGCTACATGGAAGATGGCCCCCACAGAGGTCACAATGTTACAGCACCATGTTGATACAAAAGCCGCAAATGGACAGACTCCTTGTCAGTCACATTTCGCAGTAGCCAGAAGACTGAAGAAAAAAGGAAAAAATAAAAAAGAGGAATCAGACGTTCATTTTTTTTACAGCACCAAATAACAAAAATGTTGCCTCAAGGAGCTTCACATGGGTAGGGTCTAAGACCCCACTGAGCAACCACACAGGTGACAGTGGTAAGGGAAAAACTCCCTATAGTGTTTGTGAGAAGAAACTTCAAGCAGACCAGGCTCAGAGGGGTGACCCTCTGCTTGGGTCATTCTACCAGCTACAAGGATTTTACATAAATAAAACAAAAAATCAGTTACTAAGGTACAAATGGTCCATCTTGGTGCAGAGTTTCTAGTTTCATCTCTTGAATACTTCTGGTAGCACATGTCAAATGCCAATGCCAGGTTAGTCTGGTCCTCTGGAAGCAGTGCCAGCTTCTGGGATCCCAGCAACAGTCACTCAGACAAATAGAAAAGAGCAGAATCAGTTGGCCTGTGATAACAGCAGCTACAGTGCATCCAGAAAATACTCACAGCGCTTCACTTTTTCCACATTGTGTTATGTTACAACCCTATTCCAAAATAAGTAAATTCATTTTCCCTCAAAATTCTAATCACAACACCCCATAATGACAACATGAGAATTTTTTTTATTTTTTGCAAATATTAAAAATAAAAAAAACCCTAAGAAATCACATGTGCACAAGTATTCACACCCTTTGCACAATACTCTGTTCATGCCCCTTTTGCAATTACAGCCTCAAGTCTTCTTCAATATGATGCCACAAGCTTGGCACACCTATCTTTGGACAGTTTTGCCCATTCCTCTTTGCAGCACCTCCCAAGCTCCATCAGGTTGGATGGGGAGTGTCAGTGTACAGCCATTTTCAGATGCCTCCAGAGATGTTCAATCAGATTCAGGTCTGGGCTCTGGCTGGGCCACTCAAGGACATTCACAGAGTTGTCCTGAAGCCACTCCTTTGATATCTTGGCTGTGTGTTTAGGGTCATTGTCCCGCTGAAAGGTGAACCATTGCCCTAGTCTGAGGTCAAGAGCACTCTGGAGCAGGTTTTCACCCAGGATGTCTCTGTACATTGCTGCATTCATATTTCCCTCAATCCTGACTAGTCTCCCAGTGCTTGCCGCTGAAAAATATCCCCACAGCATGATGGTGCCACCACAGTGCCTCATTGTAGAGATGGAGCCTGGCTTTTCCAAAGTTTTTGTCTTATCAGACCAGAGAATTTTATTTCTCATGGTCTGAGAGTCCTTCAGGTGCCTTTTGGTAAACTCCAGGCAGGCTGCCATGTGCATTTTACTAAGGAGTAGCTTCCGTCTGGCTACTCTACCATACAGGCCTGATTGGTGGATTACTGCACAGATGGTTGTCATTCTGGAAGGTTCTCCTCTCTCCACCGAGGAATGCTGGATTTATGACAGAGTGACCATCAAGTTCTTGGTCACCTCTCTGACTAAGGCCCTTCTCCCCCAATTACTCAGTTTAGATGGCCGGCCAGCTCTAGGAAGAGTCCATCCACTTACAAATGCTGGAGGCCACTGTGCTCTTTGGGACCTTCAAAGCAGCAAAAATGTTTCTGTACCCTTCCCCAGATTTGTGCTTCGAGACAATCCTGTTTTGGAGGTCTACAGACAATTCCTTTGATTTCATGCACTTCATTCACAGCAGCGTTTACCACAGCCAGTCTTCAGCATTCTGTACACCAGGGGTGCCCAAGTTCAGTCCTCGAGATCTACCTTCCTGACACTCTTAGTTGTCTCCCTGTTCCAACACACCTGAATCCAATGAAAGACCCATTAGCAGGCTTTTAATGAGCCTTTCAAATAATTATGGCTTGAAAAACATTATGACTTATGACAAGAAAAACATTATATCACTTTTCCTATTTGGATAAGATAAGGTTATTTGTAACACAAGAACACAGATGCCTTTTTTACCACTATCAAGTGAAAGAAGAGACATCCTGGCCGGTCTGGAAAGCTTTTCACATTGACATGTGGCAGTTAAAATGTCCGAAAGCTTACACTCCCTGGCTGGTTCCAGGAACCCCTTTGAAGAGAACTGAATTATCACTCTGCTGGAAGGTTATGGCTGAAGGAGTGTTCAGGGGACATCCCCAAGTAGAACCAGGACATCACTCAAAAGTGTAACAACAGTAACAACAGTTTGAGACATCAGCAATTTTGGGAAAGAGAATTAATGTACTTTATTGGATTAGATCTGAATGAGGGTACGTTCGCTACATTGTGAATCTATATTGTAATAGCCAAGTGGCCTCTGTATGTGTGTGGATGTATGTGTGCGTGCGTGCAAGCGTGCATGCGTGTGTATGGACTCGATCATGGAGAAACTGGAGAGAGCAGACATTTGCCATTTGGTATGCTTATGTATTTTGCATCAAGGATGAGTGCTGCGAAAATGGAAAGTTCATAGGACTAATATTTTTGGAGAAATTAGTGATATTCACTAACAACAGTGAACAATGGACCTTGTGCTGCAATGCACCATGGGAGTTCAGGTTTTGGTGTTTTAAATATTGTTATTGTGGTTCATTGTTAGTTTAACAGTGTTGTTAGTGTTCTTGCATTGTATTGTGTTTATTGTGTTTTTGTAGTTCAGTTGGTTCAGTCAGTTTAGTTAAGTGTCTTGTTGCCATTACCATGAGTGAGAAGAGTAGTGCATTTGATGTCTTCCGCTACCATCTCTGTTTGTGGATGTGTAAAAATAAAAGCACCTGCTTGTGGCAGAATGCAGAAAAGACAAAAAGCTCTGTGTGCATGCGTATGTGTGTATAAATTTGATAATGGACAAAGTGGGGAGAGCTGAAATTTGCCGTTGGTATGCATATGCATTTTGGGTCAGGGATGAAACGGAATATTGACTGGACTAATATTTTTGGAGAAACTATGGATATTAGCTAACAACAGTGGACAATGGATATTGATAATTGCATTCTGGGATCACACTCCATTCCAGCAGGGGGCAGTAAATCATCTATATTTTAAAAGTGTCTGTGCGTGCATGCATATGTGTGCTTGCATGCATGAATTTATTTTGTAAGTTCAATGTAAGTACATAATATAATTGTAAATTCAATAAAAATACATGGATGACACAAGAAAGTGAAAACAGCTATTTCCATTGTGGTTCATTTAAAAATCAAATGACAAAACAGAAGTATATAATAATAATAATAATAATAATAATATAATAATAATAATATATAGTGTGTATATGATAACAAGAACCTAAAAAAAATGTATAAATACATTAAGGCAGTGAACAAAAAAAAAAAAAAAATGAAATTAACAGGAAATTAAAGGGTTGAGTTATTTTTCCAAAAACTGTGGAGGTCTAGGGTTCTAAAACATTCTGGACTCAAATGCTATTCCAACTCATTGAAGAAACTTTGCATAAGGTATTACCACCCTTGAAAAATGTCAGCTCCCTATTGTATAAATACTACCCAATCTCGAGCCCATGGATTCCCATGGGCAATGCGCTAGTGATTTTATAAGTTAGTAACAAAACCTTAAAATCAGACCTCACAGAAACAGAAAGCCAGTGAAGAGAGGCTAACATCTGTGTAATGTGGTCAGACTTTCTGCTTCTCGTCAAAGTTCTAGCAGAAGCATTTTAAACCAATAGGGGAATGCATGTGTCAGTGCTTGGAAGTAGCCCTCGTGCAATGTATCATGGGATAGTCTGCATGCCTACAGCCAGAGTAAACAAAGAGAGATGTGTTACTTTTAAGCAAATTTTGGACCCAGATGTACCTGGAGTTGTTATTAACTCACTATTTGAACCAGCAACTAAAAAGATGTCAGGGTTTGAGTTTGTTTGATTATCTGTTTTCATTTCTTTTCTCTGATCTGTATGTTATTTTTCTTAGTTCATTGGTTTTTGTTTGTTTATTCTCTTGCTGGGTTTTTTTTTCTGCTTAGTCTGTGTGTCTCTACTTCTCTTGTCTTTCTCTTGGTTCTTGATGATGGGTGTTTCCCTCTCTATGGCCACACCCTTGTTCTGGTGCTTTCCATGCACACCTGTTCCTGATTTTCTGATTATCATCTGGGGTTATACAAGCTCACTGGGTGTGTTAGCTCGTTGCCTGTTTGTTGTGCCGTGTACCTTCATTCCAGCTCTGTACGTGTGTTCCATAGCCCTGCCTGCCTCCTTGTGTGTTCCTGACCTCCAGTCTGTTGCAACGACCAAGCCTTTTTGCCTAATGATTTTTGTACTGCTGCTTTTCCTTGACTGCTTACTCGTGTACCAACCTCTGCAATCCTCACCACTAAAGCCTTTTAATAACCAGAGGTGTTTGTTTGAGCCGTGCATTTGTGTCCAGCAATTCCTGATCATCCAGCCTGATAAAAGATAGTTAAGGTACAGAACTGCAAGTTTAAAAGGCAAGAAAAAGGATCTGGTAGAGAGGTAAGTTCCAACTAACATATTTCTAGGAATTATTACCTTGTGAGTGATTGGGGGGGGGGGGGGGGGGGTGTAAATTGCACATATTTATAGGTTTTATATCAATTGTTCATAAAATGATTACAGTAATATTTGGCCTTTTTCCACGTGGAAAAAAAACTGTTGTAATGGAGATAATCTTGGCTATTCATCTTTGACATCATTCAGATCAGTAAGTGTGCATTGTATTGTCTCTGTGCTGAGCCAGAAACATGCATTTCTCAGTGGATGGGACTCTGAACCTCCAAAGAAAGAGAGAAAGAAAAAGCTGTTTCTGCACTAAAACGTGCCAGGAGAAGGCTGCTCTGGGCAAATGAGAGGGGATTTTGGGAGGGATTTTCTAATATACATGTCAAATGGTAGTAGTGACTTTGCCACAAGTTGTGGACAAAACTACGGTGTTGGTGGTTTTGATGAAAGGGTTTGAGTGGAAAACCGTTGAGTCAACCATGTAAGTTTTCTGGCTTCTGCAGAGTCAGTGGGTTGGTGTTGGCTTGAACTTACTAAACTTTTTATTTCCCGTCCTTCCAATACTCTTAGGAAAAACACAGAAGTTCACATGTTTATTCCTGAGATGGTTATTGAAGCTTCCAGGGACGCACTAACTAATCCCCGGCATTCTGAGCCTTTTGTTTACTTTCTGAGTGTGTCTGTGCATCCGCAGGAGGCACACATTTCCCACACTCCCCTGCACAACCAAAATTCAATATGGCGGGTATGCAATCCCCCTATTGGAGACCCCTATACACATTCTACTTGTGTTAGTGCAGGTTAACAAGTTTAAGAACCCTAATTTTGTAAAATGGAGGCTCAAATTCATTGGTTATCACAAGAAAAGGCAAGACAGCCTGAATCTCTGAAAACATGAACAAAATCATGACCTTCAAAGGCATAACGCAATCTTCCTTCCGGCACTTTGGGTTTTGTTTTTACCTTGTTATCAGCTTTTGGGCTGTTAATTTTCTTCTGGTTCGCACTTGGCGGTTTGAGTCTGGCAAGATGAGATTTCAGCTCTGTGATTTGTGCTTTTAGCTCTTTGACCAAGTTGCTTTGGGAAACAACTGGTGGTTCAGTCTTTTTAGTTTTCATTTTGGAGAGCTGATTCTGAAGCTCAGTCATTTGTGCTCGCATTTGAGTTAAATCAGTTTGCATTGAGGGGTCAAGATCAATGTTTGCAGCTATTGCGTGTGAAGTGACTTTTGGCCTGGTAGCAGCAAAGTGCTTTTTCATTCTGCTTTCTGTTGTGTGTTGGGGGGGGCGTGGCTGGATGTTTTGGTGTTCTTTTCTTTTCTTTGCTCTCCAGGTGGCATGAGAGCTGATTTGTCTGTGAAGAAGGTGCTGGCTGAAGAGTCTTCACCCTCATCAACATCATGGAAAGCACCTGTGCTTGGTGCTCACGTGCAACCTGGACGACTTGCAGCTGAAGCAGATAATTGGATGGCGTTCTGCATTTAAGTCATGTGTGATTCAAGCAGAACTGCCGGGAACTCGACCTTGTGACGTTCGTTTGTGAGACGCTGAGGACCGCGCCTGGGTTTTGACACATCGAGCCCGTGAGGCAGGGAGGGGTGAGGACACATGCTGTCAGCACACACGAAAGGTAATTAAGTGTTTAAGTACTTGTTGATAGTAACTTGGTGTTTTGTTACACAGTGTACTGGAATTGTAAAGAGAATTGCGTAGTTTGCTTCTCACTGCTGTGGCGTGAAGGATAAGTGATCCTCCACTTGTTGTGAGAGGCTGCTCATTTGCATAAAGTAAAAGAAAGGACACTGACCTGAGTGTGTTGCTGGCAGCGTGTGTTTATTGGAAGATATAGTTGTATCTGTTGATTTACCTCACCGTCTCTTTGCTTCACAGAGAATCAGTTTGTCGTGTCCACCTGGGGGGTGTTTGGCGGTGGTAGGAAGTCCAGGAGCGCCGGCTTTAGTCCTTGCGGGCGCTGGAGAGCGAGCCACGATAACTCCACCAGAGGGACGTTTTTTTTATGTTTTTACACTTTTAAACACAGGTGTATAATAAATAGTTTTTGTTTGGAACCGTTTTCTGGTTATTTTTAGCGCTGGGTCCTGTCTGACGCAGGTTCGCTCCTCAATCCGCGTCGACACATAACACTTTCTTTGACAGTAAGCTTATCTTCTTCTACTCTCAACTGTAAGAGTAGTTCTGAGAAGGGTGGTGGGTTATCTTTTTTCCTTTCTAGCTGAAGGTAGGCTAGAAGGGCATTATTCCAACACCCGTAACAAGTGTCAGTCTGTCTCACTGGTTGAAACACCACCTCTTTTCTGAGCTTTAGCAAGAGCTGTCTGTAGTCGGTGAAGATAATGGGAGGGCTTTTCACCAGCGTTTTGCAGCGTGTTAAGAAACTTAGCGAAAAGCTCATCACCATCCTCTACTGTGCCAAAAGCTGAATTGAGCAGCTCAATGTAAGCAGAAGGCAAGGCTTGGGGACCTAAAGGTTTGACTACATTCGCTGCAGGTGGCACAAGACTGTCCAAGATCTTACGGGAGCGCTGCAAGTCAGACAGATCTGGGTCCTGAAGAACATGCGTCATGTGTCAAAATCTACCTCATGACTTGGACAAGGTAATTTACCCGAAAATTGTCTCAAGCGGAAAGAATATGACTCCTTTGATACAGAAGCCTCACTTTGGACTATGTGCTCGACTACGACTTTTTGCACCTCCGGATGAGTTATGAAGCTTTGTGGAATGTTAAAAGCTTGAGTGTGTCTGGGTTGCTTGATCCGTTCTGTTTTATTTGTTTGCTCTGTTTCACTTTGTTCAGAATCTCTAAGCTCAGTCGCCCCTATTATTGACTGACTGCATTCAGTGATGTGTTCATGCAAAACAGCTTCAAAAGACTGGCCTGTTAGTTTGGCTACTTCTTGCAGTTCAGCAAACAAACTGTTGGTGGCACTACTGGTGACAGTTTCAGTATATTCAGTTGAAAGGGCTTTGATGTGGCAAGATGCATTTGGACTTTTAAACGTATGAGGCAGCAAGGGTTCAAGTGCTGCGAGAGCAGCTCCACTCTCGTATTCCGCAATGACATTATTGTGGTATGAAGAGTCAGGATCACCAATTTTAAGGGTTCTCAGTATGCGCCCATATTTATTCAGGAAGTCAGTTAGCTCTTCATCATGGGTTTCATCAGAAAGCTCAGTAACAATGACTGAGTTTGGGATTTTCTTTTCTTATGATGTCCATGTCTTTGGTGGGTTTGACCTAATTTTAGGGTCTGGGTCTAAATGAAATTTCAACCACGTTATGTAATGCCTTAATTTACTCCTGGCTGGCTCACCAATTCTGTAACATCTACGAGGGGTAATTACAGGGTAATAACCAGCAAAAGTGCCAATCAATATCCTATGGACCAGAAACAATCAACTAAGTTCGTCTACTGGAGTAATGTTTCTGTGTAGGCTCTCAGTTGTCCAGGTGGGTTCCATAGTAGAGAAGCTTGAATCTTCGACTGGACTGGGTTGCTTGACGTGAGGTGTTTTGCTTCAAATCACAGAAGCTTCCTCAGCTAAAATTCTTGCTCTGGTGGTCTGACTTCTGTCTTGACTCTTGTAGAGAAGAATAATCAAGAAGTCACAAAAGCTGGAGTTTTAAACCTAACCAGACCCCTCCTACCAAGAGGCAGACTGCTATAGGCTGGTGCCTAAACAATAGCTCTAATTACCACCTATTGTGCTCTAGTTAGCACCCTCCTAATGACAGGGCAGCTGTCCCTCTCCTGATGGCTCCCTTGACGACTCTGCTGATGACATAAATGACTCATTACCATGAACAAAATACTGAAACTGCTTTGACCTGAGTACCCCATTGTAAACAGGGGATAAAGCGTGTCTCAGACCCCCTCCCTGGTTAAGGCTGGGTTTCATATGTTTCACAAAGAATGCCTCCTTGACCCCTCTCTCAAACCATTTCTTCTCTCTGGCTAATATTTTAACTTCCTTGTCCTCAAACGTGTGGTTAGTGTCTTTAAGGTGGAGATGAACTGCAGACTGAGGTCCACTGGCACCCTCTCTGCGGTGCTGGTATAGCCTTTTGTGTAAAGGTTGCTTAGTCTCACCTATGTAGTGTTCGTTACAGTTTTCCTGACATCTGATAGAATACACTACATTTGTTGTGAAAGTGTAGTGACACGGACCCACAACAGGGGGTGCAAATGAACGGTCAATAGATGAGCCAAAAAAGTAACAATTTAATGTTGTGAAGGTGCACAACGAATACACAGACAATCTCAGAATCTGATAACAGTCAATCCACAAAGGTAACGTGTGGGCAGGCTCGAGGATAGAAGACGTCTGTCCTGAGAAGAGCCGGAACCACACGATTTCCGCCGCCACCGAACCTGGTGAATACTGGAGCCGCCAAGTCCCGAATTCCCAGGTGATCACCGTCCCCGACTGTCGGATCTGGTACTGCTGGCGAAGAGCAAAGACAGTCAAGTGTGGGTGTGTGTACACCCCGTAACAACAACGGTGGGAATGCCACCTCCACCTCTAACACACTCGTGCAGCTCCTGTCTCAAACACTTATCTGACGGGACGTAGGACGAAACAGTCGCGACCCACGCCGGTCCTCTGGTTGACAGCTGCAACACAATAGCTCTTAGAATTAATCAATACAGGCAGAGAAAGTTACCTCCATAGAAGTCGATATCTCGGCGATGAGGTGGAGATGACGTCTGGGTTTTATGGAGTGAGATGATGAAGAATGAGTAACAGCTGTCAGGAAATAATGAGAGACAGCTGTCACTCCCGGCTGTGTCCGTGGCGGCAGCGCCCTCTCGTGCCTGAAGCCCGCACTTCAGGCAGGGCGCCCTCTGGTGGTGGGCCAGCAGTACCTCCTCTTCTGGCGGCCCACACAACAGGACCCCCCTCAACGGGCGCCTCCTGGCGCCCGACCAGGCTTGTCGGGGTGTCGACGGTAGAAATCGGCCAGGAGGGCCGGATCCAGGATGAAGCTCCTCTTCACCAAGGAGCGTTCTTCGGGTCCATACCCCTCCCAGTCCACCAAATACTGGAACCCCCGGCCCATCCGACGGACGTCCAGGAGCCGGCGCACCATCCAAGCCGGCTCCCCGTCGATGATCCGGGCAGGAGGCGGTGCCGGTCCGGGAGCACAGAGGGGCAAGGTGTGGTGAGGCTTGATCCTGGACACATGAAAGACTGGGTGGATCCGCAGTGAAGCCGGGAGTTGGAGCTTCACTGCAGCAGGACTGAGGATTTTGAGGATTCTGTATGGTCCAATATACCTGTCCTTGAGTTTCGGGGAGTCCACCTGGAGGGGGATGTCCTTCGTGGATAGCCACACCTCCTGCCCGGGCTGGTAAGCAGGGGCCGGGGATCGCCGGCGGTCCGCATGGGTCTTCGACCTCGTCCGGGCCTTCAACAAGGCAGAACGGGCGGAGCGCCACACCCAACGGCACTTCCGCAGGTGGGCCTGGACCGAGGGCACACCGACCTCTCCCTCCACCACGGGAAACAATGGGGGCTGATACCCCAAACACACCTCAAACGGGGAGAGGCCGGTGGCAGAGGACCTGGCTGTTATGCGCATCTCGATCCAGGCCAGATGTTCACTCCAGGCCGTCGGGTGTGCGGACGTCACACAGCGCAGGGCTTGCTCCAATTCCTGATTGGCCCGTTCTGCCTGTCCATTGGTCTGCGGGTGATACCCGGACGAGAGGCTCACAGTGGCCCCCAGTTCCTGGTAGAAGCTCCTCCAGACGTGTGAGGAGAACTGGGGACCATGATCAGACGATATCGGTAGGTATCCCATGCAGACGGACGACGTGGTGGACCAGGAGGTCTGCTGTCTCCTGGGCTGTTGGGAGCTTCGGGAGGGCCACGAAGTGGGCCGCCTTGGAGAATCGGTCCACTATCGTGAAGATGGTGGTGTTGCCCTGGGACAACGGGAGGCCCGTGACGAAATCCAGGCCGATATGGGACCAGGGGCGATGAGGCACAGGAAGCGGCTGGAGAAGCCCTTGGGACCTCTTGTGGTCTGCCTTGCCCCTGGCACAGGTGGTGCAGGCCTGGATGTACTACCCGGACGTCGGCCTCCATAGACGCCCACCAGAAGCGCTGCCGGACAACTGCCACGGTCCTTCGCACCCCTGGATGACAGGAGAGCTTGGAACCATGACAGAAGTCCAAGACTGCAGCTCTGGCCTCTGGGGGGACGTACAGATGATTCTTCGGACCTGTTCCGGGGTCTGGGCTCCATGCCAGGGCCTCCCGGACGGTCTTCTCTACGTCCCAGGTGAGGGTGGCCACGATAGTGGACTCCGGAATGATGGGCTCCGGTGGATCCGACAGCACAGTTTTGACTTCATCTTCGTGTACCCGGGACAAGGCATCCGATCTCTGGTTCTTGGTCCCGGGGCGATAGGTGATCCGGAAGTCAAAACGTCCGAAGAACAGTGACCAGCGGGCTTGCCTGGGGTTCAGCCGCTTGGCGGTCCTGATATACTCCAGGTTCTGATGGTCAGTGAAAACAGTGAACGGCACAGACGCTCCCTCCAACAGGTGTCTCCACTCCTCAAGAGCCTCTTTCACCGCAAGGAGTTCTCGATTGCCGATGTCATAGTTCCGTTCAGCCGGGGTCAACCTGCGAGAAAAGTAGGCACACGGGTGAAGAACCTTATCGGTTTCTCCGCTCTGGGATAGCACGGCTCCTATCCCTGAGTCAGAGGCATCCACTTCAACCACGAACTGGCGGCTAGGGTCGGGCTGCACCAAAACTGGCACAGTAGAGAACTGTCGTTTCAACTCCTTGAACGCGGCTTCGCACCGATCTGACCAGGTGAAGGGGACTTTTGGAGAGGTCAGGGCTGTCAGGGGGCTAGCTACCTGACTGTAGCCCTTAATGAACCTCCTATAGAAATTAGCGAAGCCGAGGAACTGTTGCAGCTTCCTACGGCTTGTTGGTTGGGGCCAATCTCTCACCGCCGCAACCTTGGCCGGATCAGGGGCAACGGAGTTAGAGGAGTTGATAAACCCCAGGAAGGACAAAGATGTGCGGTGAAACTCGCACTTCTCGCCCTTCACAAACAGTCGGTTCTCTAACAACTGCTGCAGGACCTGACGTACATGCTGGACATGGGTCTCAGGATCCGGAGAAAAGATGAGAATATCGTCCAGATATACGAAGACGAATCGGTGCAGGAAGTCCCGCAAGACGTCGTTAACCAAGGCTTGGAACGTCGCGGGGGCGTTGGTGAGGCCGAACGGCATGACCAGGTACTCAAAGTGACCTAACGGGGTGTTAAATGCCGTCTTCCATTCGTCTCCCTTCCGGATCCAAACCAGGTGATACGCATTTCTAAGATCCAGCTTAGTAAAGATCTTGGCTCCATGCAGGGGGGTGAACACGGAATCCAACAATGGCAACGGGTATCGGTTGCAAACCGTAATCTCATTCAGCCCCCTGTAATCAATGCATGGACGGACTCCGCCATCTTTCTTGCCCAAAAAAGAAACCTGCACCCATCGGGGAGGTGGAGTTCCAGATCAGCCCGGCAGCTAATAAGTCCCTGATGTAGGTCTCCATTGATTCGCGCTCAGGTCGTGAGAGGTTGTACAGCCTGCTGGACGGGAACTCAACGCCTGGAACCAAATCAATGGCACAATCGTACGGATGGTGCGGGGGAAGGGTGAGTGCCAGATCCTTGCTGAAGACGTCAGCAAGATCGTGGTACTCAGCCGGCACTGCCGTTAGATTGGGAGGGACTTTGACCTCCTCTTTAGCACGTAAACCGGGAGGAACCGAGGATCCTAAACACACCCGATGGCAGGTTTCGCTCCACTGAACCACTACCCCAGACAGCCAATCAATCCGGGGATTGTGTTTCAACATCCATGGGAAGCCCAAAATCACACGGGAGGTAGAAGGAGTTACAAAAAACTCAATCTCCTCCCGATGGTTTCCAGACACCACCAGAGTTACTGGTTGTGTCTTGTGTGTGATTAAAGGGAGGAGGGTGCCATCTAGTGCCCGCACCTGCAATGGTGAAGGAAGAGCCACCAGAGGGAGCCCTACCTCCCTTGCCCATCTGCTGTCTAGCAAATTCCCTTCTGACCCCGTGTCCACCAGTGCTGGGGCTTGAAGGGTTAAATCCCCACTCAGGATTGTAACTGGGAGTCGTGTGGCAATCTGTGTGTGTCCCACGTGAATGTTATGACCCCCCCTTAGCCCAGTCTCTAAGGGCGGTTGTTGTCGTTGTGGCCGTTTGGGGCAGTTTTTCTGTATGTGCTCCTTTGAGCTGCAGAGAAAACACTCCCCGCGGACCAGCCTCCTCATTCTGTCATCTGTTCTCGGTTTGGCCCTGTGCATTTCCCTAGCAACGTCAGCAGGGGAGCTGTTGCCCCACGGAGCGCTGCGGCTGTGGAGCGTGGGGAGGGCGGCCCCTTTTCGAACCCGGAAGGGAGAGGGACGGCGCGTACCCAGCCACGTCCTTCGCCTCGCTCCCGACGGCGTTCCTCCAACCGATTGTCTAACCGTATAACCAGATCGATAAGCCCATCTAAATCCCGCGGTTCTTCCTTAGCTACCAGATGCTCCTTCAGGACCGATGACAGTCCGTTTATGAAGGCGGCGCGGAGCGCAACGTTATTCCAGCCGGACCTCGCAGCCGCGATGCGGAAGTCGACTGCATATTCGGCTGCGCACCGGCGCCCCTGTCGCATTGACAGCAGCATTGTTGAAGCGGTCTCTCCTCTGTTAGGGTGATCAAACACTGTTCTGAACTCCCCCACAAACCCAGTGTATGCTGATAACAACCGTGAGTTCTGTTCCCAGAGCGCCGTAGCCCAGGCGCGTGCCTTACCCCGAAGCAAATTAATAACATAAGCCACCTTGCTGGCGTCAGACGCGTACATCATGGGTCGTTGTGCAAAGATGAGTGAACACTGCATCAGAAAGTCCGCGCACGTCTCTACACAACCCCCGTACGGCTCTGGGGGACTTATGTATGCTTCAGGGGATGGTGGGGGGGTTTGTTGAATGACCAGTGGAATGTCTGTATTCGGCACCGGGTCGGCAGGAGGAGGAGCCGCAGCAGCGCTCTGATCACGCGCTTCCACCTGTGTGGTGAGAGCCTCCATCCTGCGATTAAGGATGATGTTTTGCTCGGACATCAAATCCAGCCGAGCGGTAAAGGCGGTGAGGATTTGCTGCAACTCACCGAGCACACCTCCTGCAGACGCCTGTGCACCCTGCTCTTCCATTGGCTGTCCAACAGATGGGTGACGCCCCTCGGGATCCATGACGCTGGCCGAGATATCCTGTTGTGAAAGTGTAGTGACACGGACCACAACCGGGGGCGCAAATGAACGGTCAATAGATTGAGCCAAAAAGTAACAATTTAATGTTGTGAAGGTGCACAACGAATACACAGACAATCTCAGAATCTGATAACAGTCAATCCACAAAGGTGACGTGTGGGCAGGCTCGAGGATAGAAGACGTCTGTCCTGAGAAAGAGCCGGAACCACACGATTTCCGCCGCCACGAACCTGGTGAATACGGAGCTGCCAAGTCCCGAATTCCCAGGTGATCACCGTCCCCGACTGTCGGATCTGGTACTGCTGGCGAAGAGCAAAGACAGTCAAGTGTGGGTGTGTGTACACCCTGTAACAACAACGGTGGGAATGCCACCTCCACCTCTAACACACTCGTGCAGCTCCTGTCTCAAACACTTATCTGACGGGACGTAGGTAGGACGAAAACAGTCGCGACCCACGCCGGTCCTCTGGTTGACAGCTGCAACACAATAGCTCTTGGAATTAATCAATACAGGCAGAGAAAGTTACCTCCATAGAAGTCGATATCTCGGCGATGAGGTGGAGATGACGTCTGGTTTTTATGGAGTGAGATGATGAAGAATGAGTGACACCTGTCAGGAAATAATGAGAGACAGCTGTCACTCCCGGCTGTGTCCGTTGGCGGCAGCGCCCTCTCGTGCCTGAAGCCCGCACTTCAGGCAGGGCGCCCTCTGGTGGTGGGCCAGCAGTACCTCCTCTTCTGGCGGCCCACACAACAACATTGCTCTGTTTGTAACTAGGGATCCTGTCCTTAGGGTGAACTAATTTCTGTCTCAAGGTGTTAACCGGTTTCTAAGTAAACTGGGATTTTGTGCTGTCTGAAGATCCTCTGTAGTTTTCCCTTACTCCTGCTAAATAAGGGAGAGACACTCCTCTTCTTCTTGTCTCTGGTCTCCTGTCTATCTGATTTCTTTGTTCTCTGGGACTTCTGCACTTTGTCCAGGGACCATCGTGGGTACCCACATACTGTGAGGGCTTTCGGACAAGTTGTGTTCTTTAGCCCTTCCCTCTGCAGTTGTGGGCACCTGTAGGGCTCTGTGTTGAAGCGTCCTGATCACCCTGAGCTTGTGTTCAAGGGGGTGGTTTGAGCCAAAGAGCAGATATTGGTCAGTGTGAGTTGGTTTTCTGTAAACCCCTGTCTGGAGCTGCCTGTTCTCTCCAATCGTAACATCACAGTCCAAGAAGGCTAAATGGTTGTTTTCTGGCATCCTCACGTGTGAACTTGATATTGGCATCCACCGAGTTGATGTGTTCTGTAAAGTCCTCAACTTCCTGTTGCTTGATTTTAACCCATGTGTCATCAACATATCTGAACCAGTGACTGGAAGAGATGCCCATGAAAGACGTCAAGGCTGTCTTCTCCACTCGCTCCATGTACAGATTGGCCACAATGGGGGACACCGGAGACCCCCATCGCACAGCCATGAATCTGCCTGTAGTAATTCCCCCTAAACAGGAATACGTGGTGTTAAGACAGATCTCCAAGAGCTGGCAGATGTGGTCTGGTGTGAGTTTGGTCCTTTCAAGTAGAGACACATCCTCCAGCAGTCTCTGCCTCACAGCTGAGACGGCCTCAGCGGTTGGGATGCAGGTGAACAATGAAGTCACATCAAAAGACACGATTGTTTCATCTGCCTCCAGCTGCAGGTCCTTGATCTTGTTCACAAAATCTTGTGTGTTCTCCACATGGTGTTCTGAGTTACCCACTAGAGGAGCCAAATCCACTTGAGGTGCTTGGCCACATTGTACGTGATGGAATCTGTGCTACATACAATAGGCCTGAGTGGCACGTCCTGTTTGTGGATTTGGGCAGTCCATAGATGCACGGAGTGGCGTCCCCAGGGTACAGTCTGTAGTATGTCTGCCTGTCAATGAGTCCCTCTTTCTCCAGGTTTTGGAGGTAGCTAATGATTTTCTTCTTATAGCCGCTCGTGGGGTCTCTCTTCAGATGTTCGTATGTATTGGAGTCACTGAGCAAGTTGTTGATCTTGACCTCATAGTCAGATGTGTTCAGGACCACCATGCATCTGCCTTTATCCGCTGGCAGGATAAGGATGGTTTGGTCCTTTTGCAGTGCTGACAAAGCTTTCTGTTCTTCTCCTGTGATATTGGACGGAGGAGGCTTAGCACTGTTCAGCACTGCTGTGACTCTTAGTCGGAGGTCCCCAGCTTCTGACTCTGACAAACTGTTATATTTAATGGCTGACTCCACTGCAGTGATGTAATCTACTGTCGGTATATGTTTAGGGGTCACTGAGAAATTTAGTCCTTCTGCGAGCACATCCTTTTTTTGAAGTCTTGTTTTTCTTCCCAAAATGAATATAAAGTCTTTTTTTTCTTCTTCCCAGTTTTCAATAGTCCTTTACTTTCTTTGAATTAACAGTTCAGTGTCCACGGCAGCTTTGCAGAAGTTTGGGTAAATCCTACCAGTTCAGAAGGAATATATGTACAGTCCAGCAGAGGGCGTTAACTCTCAGACGGATGCACAGATCAGAAGGTCAAAGGGCGGCTTGCCATCTTGTTTCAACCTCGTGCTCAAAGATGACTTAAGTTGGCTATTTCTCCAACCCAACTCTAACCAACATAAAATGTGCATAAATACACAAAATACATAATCAGGTAGCTCTAAAATAAAGAAAAGTCTACTCTTTGTCTCAACTTGTGCCCATCAAAATGGCTACGTCACAGAGTAGATGGGCGGCAATAAGTCCAGACATTGAGCTCGCACACACACTGGGTTTAGTTTTAGCTTCAATGCTTCACATTGTACCACAAAATATACCACAAAAGAACCTAAATTCAATACTTTAGCTTCATATTTCCCTAAAGTATAACCACATTGTACAGATCTCCATTAAAATAAAATAAAACGTCTTTAGACTTCTATTTTCCTTCTCTCTTTCTCTCCTCTCCTGCAGCCCATGTCTGCTATGTGCATATCTCCCTCATCTAGCAGGGAAGACTCCAATTGGTTGCTGCAAGTTACACGGGTCACGCAGCAACGTGCTTTTCAAAATAAAAGCCTAAAGACATTTTAAACCAAAATAACCATGAAATTAATTTTTTTAAGCTTTTAACATACTCCTGATTAAAGTAATATATTACAGATGTTTTTTTAATGAATATTTAATCATATTGACATATTTATTATCTTTTTTTTTTATCCAATGTATTTATTGATGCTTTATTAACATGCTTTTACTGTACTTTAAAGTTGACATTGCTAACCTGGGTTACATACATCCTTACAGAAAACTAAAACCGACATGTAAACGATAAAAGTGTATTGTTTTTCCTTACCGGAAACAATGCTGCTGGCATCACATTTTTTCCATTAATTCCATCAATGCATGCTGATCAGTGTGCAGTCGTCGTGCACACTGTAGCACTGGAGGTAACAATGTGTTAAATTGTTGTCTCACCAGAAAACCTGTCACTTCTCAGTGCACCCTGTTAATAACAGCAAATTGGAATGTGGGGTACTCTGATTTAAGAGAAGTAACAGGTACCACTGTAAATGGTTGTAAAAGCCCGAGCAGAGATGACACAAATGCAGGCTCTCAAACAGGACGTATGAGTAAAAAGGTTAGTCTTTAATACAGGCAAGGGTTCGGTATACAGGAAGGCAGTCCGCGGAGCTAAAGTACCGGGCAGGGGCGAGACAGAGGACGTATGTTATGTGTCGACGCGGGTTGAGGAGCGGACCTGCGTCTGACGGAACCCAGCGCTAAAATAACCAGAAAGCGGTTCTAATAACAAACAATTTATTTTTCCACCCTCTGGTGCATAACAAAGTGTATGAACAAAAGATGCGTCAGTCTGGTGGAGTGAAGGCTGGCACGCTCTCACGCTTCTGGACTCACTTTACCGCCAAACACCCCCCAGGTGGACACGACAAACCGACTCTCTGTGAAGGATAGAAAAGGTAAGTCAGCAGCTACAATTAATATCCTTCAAAAGGCACACACTATCAGCAACACATTCAGGTCTGTATTTAAGCTTTATGTAAATGAGCAGCTTCTCACAACAGGTGGAGGATTACCACTCCGCACGCCACGGCAGTGAGAAGCGAGCTGCACAATTCTCATCACAATTCAAATCTACTGCGTAACAAAATACCAAGTTACTATCAACAATTAGTCAAACAATTAATCACCTCTGATGTGTGCTGACAGCATGTGTCCCTCACCCTTCTTCCTTCACAGGCACGATGTGTCAAACCCAGGCGCGGTCCTCAGCGTCTCACAAGCGAACATCACAAGGTCGAGTTCCCAGCAATTCTGCTCGAAATCACACATGGCTTAAATGCATAACGCCATCTCATTATCTGCTTCAGCTTAAAGTCTTCAAGGCTGCACGTGAGCACCATCCACAGGTGCTGCACATAACGTTGATGAGGGTGAAGGACTCTTCAGCCAGCACCTTCTCCACAGACAAATCAGTTTTCATACCACCTGGAGAGCAAAGAAAAGAACACCAAAATGTCCAGCCACACCCCCCCAACACACAACAGTACCCCCCCTTTAACGGGAAGCCTCCCGGCGACCGAACAGACCAGGTCCGAGAACAGCACCTCCCTCCGGGGTCCTCGTCAGGAAGCAGACAGCATAACGCTCCCAAGGTCCACCACAGACAGCAGGACAGGGCACCGCAGCTGGAAGGCCGGCTGGCATCAACAAAAACCCCAAAACAGTCCCTAGTACAATCCAACATACAAGAAAAACATAAAACCCACCCAAAACCTCCCCAGGGGACCGTCCCATCCAACCCCGGGAAGAAAAGAAAAACTCCCAAATGCAAAAACCCAACACAGCCCCACAAACACAATACAAACATAAATGCATAAAAGAAAAATAACAAACAACCCCCCCAGAACAACTTGCAGAGCCCAACACCCCCCAGAAGGCCTTTACCGCCGGTTCCAGGAGGAATAGCCAGAACCGGAATCCCACAAAGGTCCCCAGGTACACATGGAGCAAACGGCGCCCCCCAGAGGACCGTACCATCAAACCCCAGGAGGCACCCTCCCCACAACCCCGGAACCCCAGACCCGGCCACACTCGGCTAGTCGGCCCCACAAACCAATTCCACCCCAGAGGACCGTCCCATCAACCCTGGAGGTGGAACCCGGAAGGAAACAAAACAAAATCAAAGTCCAACCCCCGGAGGACTACCCTAAACAACCCCGGGGGCAAATAAAACAACCGTTAAACCCTGTTATCTTCCCCGGCACCCCGAAAGACCCCAGGTCCCTCCCACAGCCCCTCGGCGGCTCAATTTTGGTGAACAGCACAAAACATCAAGCCGGGGAAGGGAACAGGAAAAACTAACCCAGCCCCAAACCCTAGGCGCAGCGGAAAACCGGAAATACATCCGGTGCCCCAACTCGACCATACCCCAGCCTCTCGGGAGGGGTGGAACTACCGAAATGGCGAACGGCAACAGATCAGCCCACCTCTCCGACTGAGGTATGTTCCCGCTGCACCACACCCCGGCAACACCAATGACGAACGGTACAAAGGCCCACCGAGGCTGGAGTGGAACCGGGCCCTAACCAAACCAAGAAAAACGCCCCTAACAACCCCCCCCAGGTGCAGAGGTCTTCTGAGAACGCTCAGCGTGACCAACCTGCACCACCCCACAACCCACAAGACGAACGGTCTTGGGGCAAGTGAGGTTGGGGTTAGGGAAGTAGGGAAATAAAAAACAACAAAACAAAACGACCCCAGACCCAAACAGAAAATACCTAAATACACATAAAAAAACAACGATCAAGTGAGTCCAGACGGGCTTCTAACCGCCTATCCTTCACTCCACCAGACACGCCTCTGACTCCCCAAACAAATTATAACCCCTATTCAAAGAAACAAAACATTAGCCCATACAAGTTTTTTTTTTTTGGTTTTTTTTGTTTTTTTTTGTGTGTGTATTATTTTGCCTGTCCCAGAACACCTGGAGATACGTCACCAGAGAACATTGCATCAAAAATGAAGCACAGGCTTCAACGTCTCCCGCATAAGGCTCCGGATGACAAATAATCGGTTCGGACGCCGAATCTCTGGGTGACGGAGTTATCTGCACCGGTATCGATGGTGCCGCAGCTGGAGCAGCAGGAAGCGGAACGGCTTGCGCTGCAAGCTCCATAACACGGGCGTCTGTTTGTTCAATTTGGTTTGCGAGATGCTGTAATTGCTCCCATATTTTCTCCAAGTGTTCTTGAACTCTTTCGGCGAATGGAACCGCCTCTGCCGCTGGGTCCATTATGGAATGGCCGGGAACTACTGTTATGTGTCGACGCAGGTTGAGGAGCGGACGTGCGTCTGACGGAACCCAGCGCTAAAATAACCAGAAAGCGGTTCTAATAACAAAACAATTTATTTTTCCACCCTCTGGTGCATAACAAAGTGTATGAACAAAAGATGCGTCAGTCTGGTGGAGTGAAGGCTGGCACGCTCTCCAGCGCCTAAAAGGATCGAAGCCCGGCACTTCTGGACTCACTTTACCGCCAAACACCCCCCAGGTGGACACCACAAACCGACTCTCTGCGAAGGATAGAAAAGGTGAGGTAAGTCAGCAGCTACAATCAATATCCTTCAAAAGGCACACACTATCAGCAACACATTCAGGTCTGTATTTAAGCTTTATGTAAATGAGCAACTTCTCACAACAGGTGGAGGATTACCACTCCGCACGCCACGGCAGTGAGAAGCGAGCTGCACAATTCTCATCACAATTCAAATCTACTGCGTAACAAAATACCAAGTTACTATCAACAATTAGTCAAACAATTAATCACCTCTGATGTGTGCTGACAGCATGTGTCCCTCACCCTTCTTCCTTCACAGGCACGATGTGTCAAACCCAGGCGCGGTCCTCAGTGTCTCACAAACGAACATCACAAGGTCGAGTTCCCAGCAATTCTGCTCGAATCACACATGGCTTAAATGCAGAACGCCATCTCATTATCTGCTTCAGCTGAAAGTCTTCAAGGCTGCACGTGAGCACCATCCACAGGTGCTACACATAACGTTGATGAGGGTGAAGGACTCTTCAGCCAGCACCTTCTCCACAGACAAATCAGTTTTCATACCACCTGGAGAGCAAAGAAAAGAAAAGAACACCAAAATGTCCAGCCACACCCCCCCAACACACAACAGTACCCCCCCTTTAACGGGAAGCCTCCCGGTGACCGAACAGACCAGGTCCGAGAACAGCACCTCCCTCCGGGGTCCTCATCAGGAAGCAGACAGCATAACGCTCCCAAGCCGCAACGTCGCAGCTCGGAGCGCGGCACACGACCGTCCTTAAAGGGGTCCTTAAAGCTGTAGTTAAAGTCCTTATTCTCTGTGAAGCCCGTAAAATTTTCACCAAAAGCCAGATAACTTTTTCAAATGGTTTCCAGGTGCCAGTCTCTAACAGCTTCTGAAAAAATTCTGATGGAAAAAAAGTCCTTTTCATTCCGCCATTTCCAGACAATGAAAATCCGACGAGGGGGCAGGACCACTCCTTCTACAAGGCGTGCTCACAGGCGAATGACGTCACCGACAGGCGTGGGAAAAACTCACGCATGCACACGAGGGTTCAAGCATGTCTGACGTAAAAACATATGAATGAAATCCATATAGTTTTTTTAAAAAAATAAAAAGGACCGTTACTTTATGGACAGACCACGTAAGTGACTGGAAAATGTGACGTGCTTAAGGCAGACAATATGTGAGCAAAACAAAAGGGGGAAAAACTAGGAACTAATGTGACTAACCTACAATGCGGGAAACTAGGAGATCAATAATAATAATAATAAACGAAATTGGAACAGACACTGAATAACGTATAAAATAAATACAATGACCGATACTAAGAAGACAATACAAAATAACTAATAAATAGAGAATGCAATAAATCACAAACAGAACATAATCAGATACGAAACACTGAAGATAAATAAAAAGCAAAACCAGAGTACATAATTACAACTGAAGATAACCAATGACTAACAAAATAAAAGGTAACCAGAGTGAAACTAGTGACTACAACAAACAGAAAGAAAAGCAATAAATGACTGAACTGAAAATGCAATACAGAGAACCAAACCAGGGACCACAGAATAATACATGAACACGAATAATCAGAACCAAACTAGAATGAAAATAATCAAGTGACAAAAATAAAAACAATAAAGTCAAGACCGGGGTAAACGGAAGGAAAAGAAAAGGGGATGAATAAGACAGGACTCCAAACCTGAATAATTTAGAGATTTAATTCAGCTGATTTTTGCTTTAGTTTGAGCTCAGATATTCCATTAAGTAAATAGCAAAAATGTGATGGACATCTCTAATTAAATATGCTTTGTGCCTTAGACTGTGCACCATAGATTGAGGTATAGTCGTGAAAGTTTAAGTGTATGTAAACTTATGTATGTACTTGTACAATGTAATGAGGACATTCGAGTCAGATTCTCAAAGTGGGGGAGCATTAGATCCCCTTCTTTCCATAACCGCAGAGTCCCTCTGCACTGCTGTTTCCTCAGCGTTCCTCAGGATCAAGTGACGTTGATAAAAGCTCTCAAAGAGGACTGAATGTGTGTGAATGGAACATGGCACGACACTCATGCACACTCATTTGTTTTGACGCACAGTTTTTAAAAGGTGATTACTTGAAAGCTGGCCCTCAAGGTCACCCTGTCGAGATGGGAACATTCTTTTACAACATAAAGACATTTCCAATCTTTGGTTTGACATTTGCTCATATTAAGATTTCATGGGTTTATCTTTATAGGTTTATCCTTAATTTTACATTTATTGATAAAATTATCATTAAAATTAACCTTTGTTATTTATAAATAATAGTGGCACTAAAACTACAAAGAAATATTATAGGACATTCCAAGATTTTACAAAGCATTCTTTAAACAACTGTTCACACTTGATCATCATCACTGTAAAATATTTCCATCAGTCTCATTCAGGATTTTGGCCATTTAATCTCCAATAACATTGGCACAGAGTGCCGTGGAGTGGGGTAACTTTGTGTTGAGCGGAATTATAAGGTCTTTGATTTCTTCTCATGTCAAACCAAAAGGTATGAGCTAAAGAGAGACGACATACATTGTTTTGTGTGTGTGGAAAGCAGCATCAGTTGTTAGCTCTGTCTCAGGTGTCTTGTTCTTCCTGCTGTTAATTGCTGACCCAAAGCAAAAATAAAATCTGAAAAATGCAATTGCATGTTTAAAAGAACCCAAAAACTACAGACAAAAATATGAGCACAAGCAACATAATGAAAATCCCTCTGTGTATGAGCAAACGCTTCATTTTCTCCTCTCTTTTTCAGTAATAAGGGTGATCAGAGCTGAATGGCCTAACAGCCTGACCCTCATTATAACCTAAAGTAATAAGGATAAGACACCAGCGAACCAGGCCTCGTTAGGCTGATAGCTGGAATAGTCATCAGGGACCATCACCTTGAACACTGAATGCTCGCACAGTCTTCTCACTTCACACTGTCTTGCAGTTAGCAGAAGCCTTTGTTCTGCAGCCGACAGCATCTAAATTAAATGCACCACATAACGAAGACTTCTTGGTTTGTGTGATTGTCTCTGCTCATTGTCATGCTGTTTCTCCTCTCTGCTGTACAGCTGAAAACCCATACTAGATATGCAGTGTTCATAATGACTAATGGATTGCTAATATTTTGCCAGTATTTTGACCATTTTCCAAAAAGATATCCCCTAATTAGGTGTTTTAATGATTCTAGTGCAAACATGTGGCTCCACATCTAACAGATGTCAATAGGTTTTACTGTGACAGTGACTGTAAATAGAAATCACAAGGTTTTTGGCTTGCTCATTTTCTAACATTAAGAATATCATTAAATGAATCAAGAAATCTGGTCAGGTCTCCTTTCCTGACATCATTCCATAAAAAGCTGTTATGCATCTTATGGCAAACCTTGGCAAACGGGAAGACTTTGGCAAACCTTTGTCAGTGACTACGTTTACATGCAGCCAATAACCCTTTCATAACCGGAATATTAGCAATAACCCGGTTGCGCACGACCATGTAAACACCCGCAAAAACCTGAATATGCTCATATTCCGGTTTTTAAAAACCTGAATATGACCCCTGGATTACTCCTTTTCTAACCCGAATATCAGGTCATATAAATGCACATTGGGATTTCCCCATAGAAAGGAACATTATTTTGTGTTCTGCGCATGTCCTATCCACAAGGAAACTTGGTCTTTTGAGTACGGCAACTACTTGTATGCGGCGCGCGCAACCCACCGCACACCACAGAAGCAGAGATAAACAAGCATGGGGAAATCCAGATGCGGCAGCACAGCACCACACCTTTGGAGCGAGGACGAAACCGAGTACTACATTAGTATCGTGAAAGACATGAATATCATGTCTTTTATTGATGGTGGAAAGTACCAAGATAGCGACATTTACAAGAAGGTGGCCAAAACGTTACACGAAGCAGGATTTGCACGAACGCCAGACCAAATCAAGCACCGGTGGAAGAGACGCGTCGCTGTTTAGATGGAGATATTCCAAATGATACCAATGACCATGTATACAGGAGTAACTGTGTCTGCTTAAGCATGTAAACGGTTATCCCTAATGATTCAGAAACCGGAATATTGACCTTATCCCGAATATTAACAGCATGTAAACATAGCCAGTGTGCACTGTTCATCAGTGTCTACTCTTTATCATTGCATCAAGAGATGCCACTTAAAGTTGTACTATGCAAAACAGAAGTCATACTGTACATCACCACTGTCCAGAAGATCCATCCACTTCTCTGGGCTTGATTGCATCTGAAATGTTCAGTGGAATCATACTTTTTGGTTTGACTGTGGCATTGAAAGTCCATTCAGTGAGCATTTGTGTCAAGTAGACAAGAAACACTGTCATGCTAGAAGAGACCACTCTCATCAAATCAACATTTATTGGTGGATAAAGGTTTTCCTTTTCCACCATCTTGCTTCTACAGACTTGCATTCCTCTTCCCCTCCAGAGCATACCTCCCCCTTTCCCAGCTCATCTTAGCCTCACAGTATCATCTGTAAATATCATAGTCCATGGAGACACCTGGGCATTCTTGTCCATCACCATTGCAAACAAGAAAGTGCTCAGAGCCGATCATTGATTTAATCCCACTTTTTGTGAATCTCACCACTGTCACGCTGTCCTTATGTATACAGTACCAGTAAAACATTTTGGACACACTTTCCCTTTCATTTGAATAGGAAAGTGCGCTCAAACGTTTGACTGGAACTGCTTGTATATCCTACACCAAACTCATATACATTTGTGCCACAACAAGTTGATTCAGGTGATCACTCATAATGACTTCATCAAATGAGGTGATTAATTTGCAACATTTGTTTATATTTTATACATTTGTTAATCTATACTCATCCATATATACCTGGAGGAACAGAAATGTCTTCAAGATGCAAAAAGTATTCATTCCTTTAAAACGTTCAGGTACATGCAGGTTATTTACTGATTTATTACTTTTTGATTTGGTTCCATGCACTTCTTATTTTCTGAAAGTGCAAAGTTAAGAGTGTACACTTTTCCCAAATTAGTAGTTAGTTATTTAGAAATGCACTTTTATAATGTGTTGATTTTTATCAATAAAATATCTAATAAAATACATGTATAGACACAGTGGACTGGTTTTTAAATTTATTTTAGGTGTATTTGTTGTTGCTCTAGGTGTGTTTTTGACATTACTGCTGTAAGGTGACAAGGTGGAGGTGGCAGGAAACCACAGTTAGATGTCTGTCTTGTACAGATTTTAAAATAAAGACAAATGACAAAAGTAATGTGCAAGGCAACCTTTGCACCTGAAAATTGTCAAGAGTGAAAACTTACATACAGGCCTTCTTATTGAGGGCGCACAATTTTGTTAAAAGATGCTCACTGTTGTGGATCCTTGGAAGAGTTAAGCTGTTGCTCAGAAACTTGAGAAGCCCACTGATTTTTCAGGTTGAGGACCATGACGTCAAAGCAATGACGGGAACCTCAGCTACAATTGAGAAGAAAAAACACTGAGCCACAATGCAACTCCAAGTTTTTGTTTTTGTTATTTGTTTTTTTCCTGTGTGCATGTTCTTGATACAAATGGTTGAAACTAAATTTGATGTCCTGCAGACAGTATTTGAATAAAATTATTTAGAGTCATTGTTTGTTCTGGTAAAACATGGTGTCAGGCCATTCCTCATAATGAGTGAAATCCAGACCATGAATGAAACGCAATCCCTTCATGACAACAGACCGGTGGCCCTCATGTCACACATCATGAAGACTCTGGAGAAGCTACTCCTTCGCCACCTGAGACTGCAGGCATAACATGCTCATGATCGCCTGCAGTCTGGACACCAGGAGCATATTGGAGTTGACGACGCTGTTCTCTACATGCTCCACTGAGCTCACACTTATTTGGACAAGCCGGGACTGTTATGTGCAGACGCGGGTCGAGGAGCGGACCAGCGTCTGACTGCACCCAGCGCTAAATAACCAAAAAGCGGTTCCAAAAACAAAACAATTTTATTTCCCTCCTGTGCAATAATTAGTGCACAACATAAATGTGCAGTGGTCTGGCGAGGTGAAGGACGGCGCGCTCTCCGGTGCCCAAATGGATCGATGTCCGGCGCTTCTGGACTCAGATTCACCGCCAAATACCCCCAAGGTGGACACGACAAACTGACTCTGTGATGGATGGAAAAGGTGAGGTAAGTCAACAGAGCTACAGCAAATATCCTTCAGAAGCACACACTATCAGCAACACATTCTGGTCTGAATTTAAGCTTTATGTAAATAAGCAGCTTCTCACAACAGGTGGAGGATCATCAGTCCGTACGCCACGGCAGTGAGAAGCAAACTGCACAATTCTCATCAATGTTCAAATATACTGCGTAACAAAATGCCAAATTACTATTAATGATCATTCAGACAATAATCACCTCTGATGTGTGCTGACAGCATGTGTCCCTCACCCATCCTCCTTCACAGGCACGATGTGTCAAACGCTGGCGCGGTCCTCAGCGTCTCACAAACGAACGTCACAAGGTCGAGTTCCCGGCAATTCTGCTCAAATCACTCATGGCTTAAATGCAGAATGCTATCTCATTATCTGCTTCAGCTGAAAGTCTTTAAGTTTGCACGTGAGCATCATTCACAGGTGCTGCAAGTTATTAGGCCTGCACGTGAACATCCTCCACAAGTGCAGCCAATAATGTTGATTAGGGTGAAGGATTCTTCTGCCAGCACCTTCTCCCAGAAAAAAAACAGTTTGCATACCACCTGGAGAGCAAAGAAAAGAAAACACCACCAAAATATCCAGCCAAAGCCCCCAACACACAACAGTACCCCCCCCATCAACGGGAAGCCTCCCGGCGACCGAACAGACCAGGCCCGAGAACAGCACCTCCCTCCGGGGTCCACGACAGGAAGCAGACGATGTAACGCTCCCAAGGTCCACAGCAGACAGCAGGACAGGGCACCATGGCTGGCAGGCCGGCTGGCATCAACAAAAACCCCAAAAGAGTCCCATATACAACCCAACATACAAAAAAAAAAACACAAAACCCACTCAAACCCTCCCCAGGGGACCGTCCCATCCAACCCCAGGAAGAAAAGAAAAACTTCCAAATGCAATAACCCACCATAGCCCCAACAACACAATACAAACATAAATTCACAAAGAAAAATAACAAACAACCCCCCCAGAATGACTTGCAGAGCCCAACACCCCCCAGAAGACCTTTACCGCCAGTTCCAGGAGTAACAGCCAAAGCCGGAATGCCACAGAGGTCCCCAGGTACACATGGAGCAACAGCGCCCCCCAGAGGACCGTACCATCAACCCCAGGAGGCACCCTCCCCACAACCCAGGAACCCCAGACCCGGCCACACTTGGCTAGTTGGCCCCACAAGCCAATTCCCCCCCAGAGGACCGTCCCATCAACTCTGGAGGTGGAACCTGGAAGGAAACACAAAAAACACAAAAATCCAACCCCCGGCGGACTCCATTAAACCACCCCGGGGGCAAATAAAACAACCGGAAAACCCAGTTACCCCCCACCAGCACCCCGAAAGACCCCAGATCACTCCCAGAGCCTATCGTTAGCTCAATTTTGGCGAACGGCACAAAACTACTAAGCTGGGGAAGGAAACAGGAAAAACTAACCCAGTCCCATCCCCTAAGCGCAGCGGAAAACCGGAAATACGTCCGGTGCCACAACCCGACCATACCACCAGCCCATCGGGAGGGGTGGAACTACCGAAATGGCGAACGGCACAGATCGGCCCACCACTCCGACTGAGGTATGTTCCCGCTGCACCACACCCCGGTAACACCAATGATGAACGGTCAAAGGCCCACCAGGGCTGGAGTGGAACCGGGCCCCAACCAAACCCAAAAAAACGCCCCTGACAACCCACCCCACAACCCAAAAGACAAACGGTCTTAGAGCCTGTGAGGTTGGGGTTAGGGAAGCAGGGAAATAAAAAACAACAAAACAAAACGACCCAATCCTCAAACAGAAATTACCTAAATCCAAATAATGAAAACAAACGATTACCTGAGTCCAGCCGAGCTCCAAACTGCCAGTCGTTCACTCCACCAGAACCGCCTCTAAATCCCCAAACAATTTATAACCCCTTACATGAAAACAAAAACAGCCCAAATAACTAAACAACCAAAGGTCTCCCTTTTTTTGTGTGTGTGTCCATTATTATGCCTGTCCAAGAACACATGGAGATACGTCGTCACTATCTTTCTTGACGCTTATGTGACCGGGGCAATATGGCGGCTTCAGCTCGTCCGAGCTGCATAGGCTCATCCGCAAGAGGAGCCAGAGGTCCCGTCGGAGGAGTCTCAGTGGGGCGAAGAAGAGGCAGCCCAGATCTGTGTCGGGGAAAGCCCCGAGACAAAAAGACCCGCTCTGATGTCCGCCCTCTCTCGCATCCACGCTCCTTTATCCGATCATCTAGACGAATAACCAAAGATATTAGCTCATCTAAATCTTTTGGTTCGTCACGGACTGCTAGCTCGTCTTTTAATAAATCGTTCAAACCATCCACAAACACTCCTCTCAAAGCTGCGGCATTCCAACCGGACTGAGCAGAAAAAATTCAGAAATCCATGGAATAATCCGCCGCACTCCGCCTCCCCTGCCTGAGATTCAGCAACCGTTGGGCAATGGTATTCGTTTTCACCGGATGGTCAAAAACCAATCGGAACTCCCGGGAGAAATCCTTAAAGGATCCTAACAATGGAGAGTTATTACTCCACAACACAGTGACCCAAGCTAAGGCGTCACCTCGGAGCAAATTTGTCACATATGAGACACGGCTACCATCAGAAGAGAAGGAAGCCGGTCGCTGAGCAAAAACCAGAGAACATTGCATCAAAAACGGAGCACAGGCTTCAACGTTTCCTGCATAAGGCTCCGGATGGCAAATAATTGGTTCGGAAGCCGAATCTCTGGGTGACGGAGTTATCTGCACCGGTATCGATGGTGCCGCAGCTGGAGCAGCAGGAAGCGGAACGGCTTGTGCTGCAAGCTCCGTAACGCTGGCATCTGTTTGTTTAATTTGGTTTGCGAGATGCTGTAATTGCTCCCATATCTTCTCCAAATGTTCTTGAACTCTTTCAGCAAAAGGAACCGCTTCTGCCGCTGGGTCCATTTTAGAATGGCCGGGAACTACTGTTATGTGCAGACGCGGGTTGAGGAGCGGACCAGCGTCTGACTGCACCCAGTGCTAAATAACCAAAAAGCGGTTCCAAAAACAAAACAATTTTATTTCCCTCCTGTGCAATAATTTGTGCACAACATAAATGTGCGGTGGTCTGGCGAGGTGAAGAACGGCGCGCTCTCTGTGAAGGATGGAAAAGGTGAGGTAAGTCAACAGAGCTACAGCAAATATCCTTCAGAGGCACACACTATCAGCAACACATTCAGGTCTGAATTTAAGCTTTATGTAAATGAGAAGCTTCTCACAACAGGTGGAGGATCATCAGTCCGTACGCCACGGCAGTGAGAATGCAAACTGCACAATTCTCATCAATGTTCAAATATACTGCGTAACAAAATGCCAAATTACTATTAATGATCATTCAGACAATAATCACCTCTGATGTGTGCTGACAGCATGTATCCCTCACCCGTCCTCCTTCACAGGCACGATGTGTCAAACCCTGGCGCGGCCCTCAGCGTCTCACAAACGAACGTCACAAGGTTGAGTTCCCGGCAGTTCTGCTCGAATCACTCATGGCTTAAATGCAGAACGCCATCTCATTATCTGCTTCAGCTGAAAGTCTTTAAGTTTGCACATGAGCATCATTCACAGGTGCTGCAAGTCATTAGGCCTGCACGTGAACATCCTCCACAAGTGCAGCCAATAGTGCTGAGGAGGGTGAAGGATTCTTCTGCCAGCACCTTCTCCACAGAAAAAAACAGTTTGCATACCACCTGGAGAGCAAAGAAAAGAAAACAACACCAAAATATCCAGCCAAACCCCCCAACACACAACAGGGACATTTTGTAAGGATTGTGTTCTTTGACCTTTTTTAGCACCTTTAACACCATCCAGCCTCCCTTACTGAGAGAGAAGCTCAGAAAGAAAGGAGTGGCTCCCTCCCTTACTGCCTGGATTATGGACTATCTGACAGGATGACCACTGTTCATCAGGCTGGGGAGCTGTGTCTCAGGGACAATGGTGAGCAGCACTGGGGCTCCACAGGGGACTGTTCTTGCCCCCTACCTGTTCGCTCTGTAGTCTTTAATTACAACTCTGAGGCTTGACACATCCAGAAATATTCGGATGACACAGGAATTGTGGCTTGGACAGGAGGAGGAGTACAGAGACCTGTCAAGGGCCTTCAGTGACTGGAGTGAACGGAACAGCCTTCTCCAAGACCAAGTCCAAGACCAAGGAGATGGCCATGGACTTCTGAAGGCCCAGATCTCCCCTGCAACCCATCAGCATCCGGGGGAACAGCATCGAGATGGTGCAGACCTATAAATACTTAGGTGTGCACCTGGACAACAAGCTGGATTGGTCAGCTAATGTGGATGCACTGTACAGAAAGGGACAGAGTCTGTCTGTCTGTCTGTCTATCCATCGTCATGCATCATGCTCTCCATCCTTTATTGTAGGTTCTGTCCCATTAATGTAAAGTACATAAATGCTGCATAGGCAAGTGTAAACACGTTTCTTTTAAACTGTGTAATATGTAGGCTGTGCAGATTGCTCATCGATATTTTAGAGTACTGCAGTAAAATTTATATGATTTTCTTTCAAACTCTTGTTTCTATTCCAAGTAAAAAGCTATATATCAGCATTGTTCTTTTGTCTACTCTACATTATGATATTTGATTTATAGATGTGAGAGCTTTATGGTCAGACTCAGCAGTTCCTAGGATCTGTCCGTGGTGCTGAAGTTGATGATGCTTGCAGCATCGTGTCAGCAAATTTACACATCTGCTTTATAAGAAGGGAACTCACATTGTTTGATGCTCTTGGCTGCCTACAAGTTCATGGAGCTTTCTAATTAAAAAAAAAAACTTTATGCACATTCTTCATTATTGAAACAATGTCACATCATTTTGATGCAGCTTTTCTGGAGCAGATGTTACTTAAACTTAAAGCCAGATGGTTCATTGCATAATAGTTATGCTATTCATTACTTATTGATTATGATCATTTTAGCAGTGATGTATTCCACTCTACAAAAGTGAAATATTCATTTTAAACAAATTCCTACAGTCTCAAGGAAATTCAGCTAATATAAACAAAACTAGAAGGTTCATGTTGGCAATATGCAACAGTGGGCACAGTTCTGCTAATCTGCTAAGGGACTAATTAGCAAAGGTAACTTTTTGTTAGCTGATTAGCTTTTAAGCTAACTTTGAAAACCATCAGCGGACCAATTAACCTCCGCTAAATTCAGTTCAACCGCTAATATCTTTTTGCAGGCATGGAGAATAAAACTTAAAGTGGAAAACATTTGTAAAGTCTGAAGTCCTACATTTTAATTCCTGCCTGTTATGTGTTTTGTAGCAGACAGACAGCTATGAGAGGTAGAGCTCAATCCTCTGCCAGCAGAGGAGACCTGGCTACCAGAGAGAAAGGGAGGGAAGAAAATTGTTTCAATTGAAATTGAGACCTGGCTACCAGAGAGAAAGGAAGGGAAGAAAAAAAAGATCATTTATTTTCACTGCCATACAATCTTGCAGACGTGTTGCAACAGACATGCACAGCAAGGCAGTTTTGACTTGTGGTTAAAATTTTAAACAGACTAATTCCATACAAGTTATCCAAATTAACATCACCTCTGTCATTTTTACAAAGTAATGCACTAATTTTGAAGGTTTGAGCATTTACAGACACACATGTCAAAAGGCATTATGGCAAAATGAGCTTCCTCTCATCAGTGGATGGTCAGTTTATTTATATGTAAAAACCAACACAAAGTTTACTGTAACGTGTTGGTTTTTTTAAAATCTGTATTTGTAAATACTGTATGTCATTTTTTTTTTACATTTATAAAAAAAAAAAAAAAACAATTTGAAAACTGAAAATTCTGTTTAAGTGTGATTCAGCATGTATAGCAAATGTGTGGCAATTGATATTCACACTCCCATCCAGTACATGGTAGTGTTCATGGCAGTGTGAATACCAGTTGCCACACACATTCTCTATACATGCTGAATGACACTTAACAAACAGAATTTTCAATTTTAAATTGCCTTTTTTTAACACATGAAAAACATATGACATATTTACAAATACAGATAGCTTCCTGATCTCTTGGTTTCTATTTCTTCTAGTATTTTCTCCTTAGTATTGTTACATTTCTAGTTTGTCTTCTGATTTGAGTGCTAGGGCTATCTCATCTTTGTTGTTATTATTCTTGTGCTTTTATTTTGACAGTTCTGCTTCTAGTGCATGTTGATGGCTTTACGTCCTGGGCTCTGGGGTTTCTGGTTTCCAGAGGTGGGTAACCCAGCTCCAATGTGGAAAAGTCCTGCCATGTATTGTTTCTCCCTGTGCATATAAAACAGGTAATTTCACTGATTAGCTCATCTACCTGCCTCAAGATTTGAACTAATAGGGGGACTGCATATCCACCAGATTATATTTTGGTCGCGCAGGGGATTGTGGGAAATGCGTGCCTGCTTTGGATGCACAAACACGTTCAGAAAGTAAACAAAAGGCTCAGAATGCTGGGGATTACTTGTTGTGTCCCCGGCTGCTTCAATAACCATCTCACAGATAAACATCTGAGCTATGTTTTCCCTAAGAATTCAACACTTAGAAACAAGTGGATTCACCATATTGGAAGGACTGAAAATAAGAGAAAGTTTAGTAAGTTCAAGCTGACATCAACCCACAGAGTCAGTAGAGGACCTAGCTGAGACATGTATGTACTGTATATCGTTTAGGAGAGTATAACCCAACTCTTCTTGACTAATATGACCCCAATGAACAACTTGGGATATGTGCCAAAATCTCTTTCCGGGACAACTAGCTCGAAAATGACCACGCTTTTTTGTCCTGAGTATTATTTCAAATACAGCTGTATTTTCTAAACTGCAGCAGCTATACATTTTCCAAGGTATTAAATATGGTGAGAATAATACAATAACATGCTTTTGGAGGGCAGTCTGCATTTTCAGAGGCCCGACGTCCATGCCCAGTTGCCCAAAATGACCGAACTCAGGCGAATATCTGTCACTGAGGATGACTGGGCATGGACGGAGGGACTCGGACAATGCATACCGCATGACAACTGCATGTTATCTGCATTATTAGCACTTACTGAGATACACAACACGTGGAATCACATTAACAATATTTAATGTAATTTCAAAACCCACGACACCCAGCAAATGCATACATAAAAAGTTGGCTCACTTTAACTTTTGTCGTGTTGGTTGGTTTCGCGCTGCTCTCCAAATTCACCAGGGCATCCTCATCAAGCTGGCTGCTTTGGCTGCTGTTCATTGTCGTACTATCCATGAGAAAATCATCTATAATATATTTATGCACAGCTGGTATCACTTACTTATTATCACTTACTGAGGCCCAGCAACGCCTCAGTAAATGGTGGGACTCAGAAAATGCATACCGCACGACAACAGCATGTTATTTGCATTATTATCACTTTTTACTGAGATACACAACATGTAACGCGTACATAAAAAGTTGCTCACTTAACTTTTGTCGTGTCGGCTGGCACGCGCGCTGCTCTCCAAATTCGGCAGTGCGTCCTTATCAAGCTGGCTGCTTTAGCTGCTGTTCATTGTCATACTATCCATGAGAAAATCATCCGAAATATCCATATTGGGACCAAAACACACTTCTCGCCTTTTCATCTTTTCCTCTGTGGACAGTTTTTTTTTCCCCCTCTGCGGACAGTTCTTGGGCTGCGCGCTATGATGTCATTTGTTTACGCACAGCGGCGGGTATGCATACCGCCCTACAGAAGCATGTTATTTGCATTATTGTCACTTTTTACTGAGATACACAACACGTAACACGTACATAAAAAGTTGGCTCACTTAACTTCTGCCGCCTGGCGCGCGCGCTGCTGTTGAGATTCAGCAGTGCATCCTCATCAAGCTGGCTGCTGCTGTTCATTGTCAACCTATCCAGGAGAAAATCATCCAGAATATCCATATTGGGACCAAAACACACTTCTCGCCTTTTAATCTTTTCCTCTGCGGACAGTTTATTTATTTATTTTTCCCTCTGCGGACAGTTCTTGGCTGCGCGCATGCGCTATGACATCATTTATTTACGCACAGCGGGCGGGTATAGCCAGATACCGTCAACGTAAATCTACGATACCGGCCTAGCAATGCCCCGGTAAAGTGATAATAATAATACAATAACATGCTTTTGTAGGGCGGTATGCATTTTCAGAGGCCCGACATTCACACCCAGTCGCCCAAAATGACAGCTATTCGCCCGAGTTAGACGAGGGCGAATAGCTGTCATTGCGGGCAACTGGTAGTGAACGGAGGGATGCAGAAAATGCATGCCGCACGACAACAGCATGTTATTTGCATTATTATCACTTTTTACTGAGATACACAACACGTAACGCGTACATAAAAAGTTGGCTCACTTAACTTCTGCCGCATGGCGCGCGCGCGCGCTGCTGTTGAAATTCAGCAGTGCGTCCTCATCAAGCTGGCTGCTTTAGCTGCTGTTCATTGTCGACCTATCCATGAGAAAATCATCCAGAATATCCATATTGGGACCAAAACACACTTCTCGCCTTTTAATCTTTTCCTCTGCTGACAGTTTTTTTTTTTTTTTCCGCCCCTCTGCGGACAGTTCTTGGGCTGCGTGCGCTATGACGTCATTTGTTTACGCACAGCGGGCGGGTATAGCCAGATACCGTCGACAGAAATCTACGATACCGGCCTAGCAACGCCCCGGTAAAGTGATAATAATGACCAGTATATGTTTGGGAGGGACATAGAAAAGTATAAAATTTCTGTTTTGATAATTTAAGAGAAAATGGCTAAAATAAGTGGGCCAAGTTATTTCTGTACATCGAAAGAAAACAAATATGTGACAAATATAATGAAATTTTATTTTCAGTCATACTGTTATCAATGGAATATTGATTTAAAGTGAAAAATACAAAACTTGTTTCTTTAGCATACAGAAGTATCTAGAGATTTTAAATGTTTCAAAGATTATCAGGGAAATTTCCCAACAGTCAATAGCCCAGAAAGTTTAAGTGACTAAATATGTGCCAATTCCGGACTGTACGTAGGTCATTTGGCCTAATGTTTCCAGCAGTTTTCTCTTGAAATATCAAAATTTGAAATTTTACATTCTTCTATGACCCTTCTAAACACATACTGGTCATTCTGAACATAATGAATACCTTTTAAAATCTATAGCTGCTGCAGTTTAAAAAATAAAGCTGTATTTGAAGTGCCACGGGACAAAAAGGGGTGTGGTTATTTCCGGGTTGTTTGTCCCGGATCGTATATGACCCATGGTCAGTGGTGGGTACAGCTAACCAAAAAGTTAGCTTCAATAACAGATAATCAGCTAACTAAAAAGCTTTCTTTTATAAAGCTAAACTGATAAACCACCCAAAAATTTATCAGAAGCTATAGCTAACCGATAACTTTCAGTATTGTCTCCAGTACACTTACAACTACTAATAAGCTGATTTTGAGTTTTAACACGACAATCACTTTTGGTAGCTACAAAGACAACCACAGATCCAAGCAATGAATCAGCACTTTTATCTTTGTGCGCCTGCCCACTGGTGGAAGCTCCTGTTTGCTACATAGCTTCCAGCAGCAAAGCTCAACTCGCTACTCAACAGCAGTGTCACTGTGAGGCGGAGGTCTTGGAAAATAAAGCAGTGCTGACTTATGGCTTGTGAATTATAAATAAAATTAATACGGACAGAATAACTCCATTAATGTTAATTCTGTCATTTGTACAAAGTTAAAATATAACACATATCTTTCCATTTTAAATAATGCACTAATTCTGAAGTTTTGTAACAAACACAGATGCAAAAGGGATTATGGGTAAACGAGCCTCCACTAACACTGATTAGTTGACTCATTCATTTTATGTAAAAACCAATACGTTAATGTGATGTGACGTGTGTATTGGTATTTAAATGTGCTTTGTAAAATATGCCATTTTATTCATATGTAATAATAATAATAATAATAATAATAATAATAATAAACCATTTGCAAAAGCCAACTAAGTCAAATTGTGATTTGAAAACCGTCTGATGTACCCAGGGTCAAAATGCATAGAACACTGCCATCTACTGGAGCTCAAACATTCAGCCCCTTACCCATAATCCTTTGCGTACCAGTTTTTTTTTAACAACAAAATCCACAACAATTGTAAATGAACATTATACAACCAAAATATGTACTTTTATTTCTTTTATTAGCTGCAGTAACAGGCTGCAACAACTCTCAGGCACGCAAATAATTATAATTTATGAGATATCTCAAACTGGGGCGAATACTGCCATGAACACTACTGGCCAGTAGCTTGAAGTAGAGACCGTAGAGCAAACAAGAAAATATTGGAAAAGCAACCTGAGCTTCTTCTGACATTTAAAACAAACACAATAGCAAGTAATAATGTCTATAAACCCAGAGAATATATTCATGAGAGTTTTAGGCACAATATACAAAGAGTTTAATGCTGTTGTCCGTGTGGAGCCTGATCAGAGCATCTCAAGTGCATTTCTCCTGTCGTGACTGTACCCATAATGTACTGGGCAGCAGAGCATGTCCACACTAAAACCTTCAAAATTACTGCAATACTTTAAAACTAAAACATATAGCTGATCTTTTCATGTTATAAAACTTCAGAAGTGACATTAATTTAAATAACATGTCTGACATTAGTTTGGTTAAAATTTTAACAATAGGTTAAAACTGTATGCCTCTGGATGACTTGGGTGATATTGCCAGTAAATTAGTATGATATCAGGAGCAATGGTCTTATGACCAGTTTGCCTCTGACTGTAGAGGATATAGCGTGAACGGTGCTGTTTATCTGCTACAAAACAGGTAAGCACTAAAATCTTTGATATAAGATTTAATGAAGGTTTTTATTTGTTAAAGCTTTGTTTACTTCAACTGCAAAAATATGTTAGAACTTTAAAAATTATCAGACCAAAATTTATCAGAAGATAATTGGTCCGATGATGAAAACATTATCTTTGATAATTAGCAGAACTGTGCCCACCACTGCCCATGGTCATAGACGTATAGTCATGAAATGACATGAATGAGGCAGTGCGCTTGTATTATGTCTTATGTCCAGGGGTGCGCTCTTATTATGTCTTATGTCCAGCTGGGTACATAAATAATTACTACAATAACTACATACACAATTACATCACAAATGACTTAACAAAAATGAACACACAGCAAAGAAAAGGTCAGTGACACTTTGATCTGTGCACTGAAGGGACAGGGGGCGTGTCTGCCAACAGCAGCAGCTGTTGAGATCTCTGGTCCTAGACATCACAGCTGGAGAACATGTACCTTGTTTTGACCTTACAACTGTCTACCATGACATGCGTGTCTGTGGTTGCTGTCCTCATGTGGAAATATATAAAACATATATCACCTTTGCGCTGGCCTACAGCGGCTGCACGGTGCACACCTCAACAGGCTGTGCCAGGAGAAACAGACCATCAGATCATGTGTACACACAGCTGGTGATATGAATGTCAGGCTCACACATGGATGACGTGACATTCACTATTTCACTTTTTCTGCCACATATTCACTCCAATACTCCAGGTCACTGGCGATGGTTCACCCCAGCATCTCCAGCTACACTAATCACCACATCACCCATGACAGCACCAGTTCCAGACTTTAGGGTGGCTCAGTGGGAACCCATTCAGAGTGGCCAGTCCTGGATGACTTCTGAGAAGTGTCAGTGATGTATGAAGATAGACCTGTTTGAACTGTTTAACTGTGCACCAAAGTCATGCTTGAGTTTACATAAGTGTGATTTTATGTCATGATGACTTGTTTTTAAAGTGATAACTGGGTTCATTTTGATACAGTTACAGTAAAATCACAGTCTGAGTGGAAGAAATACAGCTGCTCCGTGCTCACACAGCCTTAAAAAAACACCTTGCAGAGAGATGGTAGATCCTGCTGTAGCTGACGCATACGCTGATGCTCACACAGCCTCTTACATCCTCCTGCTCCGCTACAGATAACAGACTCTCTGCACTTCTCGATCCAACCACAAGACAATTCTCCATTCACATTAAAAGAGTTTAAGACAAAGTGACTGTCTGCTAAAAGTCCACAGCTCTGGAAGATAAAGAGCATTCCCAAGTGTTTCCGAGCATCTGGTTGCCAGGATCAGTGGGTAGGATGAAGGTATTTATCCAGAAAGGGTTATAAAGAAAAGTTTTATTGTTACATTCTCATCAGACAATATATAGCTGTGTGGGTTTCCTCCAGGCACTCTGGTTTCTCCCCACAATCAAAAACATGCTTATTTAGGGTCTGCTCCTTTCTCTGCCCCTGACCAAGGCAGCATCTCTACATCTTGAGTTCGTCCCCAGGTGAGGGGCTGTGGCTGCCCAGTCCTCCTAGTGGATGGATTGTGTCTAACTGTAATTAGGATGGTTAAATGCAGAGGACAAATTTCCTTGTATGTATGTATACAAGGAAACAGATATTCATAGCTGAAAAGTTATCTTTGATAAAGATAAACCAATAAACCACCCAAAAACATATCGGAAGTTACAGATAACTGATAAATTCCAGTATTGTCTCTGGTACATTTGCAACTACTAACCAGCTGAATTTGAGTTTTAACACCACAATCGCTTTTGGAAGCATCAAAAGCGACAAAAGACCCAAACAATGAGCCCACACTTCTTTGTTTGAACATACTGCCCCTGCTGGAAGTTACACGGCACCCTGAGAGCAGCCACAAAGCCAGCTCTCTACCAATCACAACACTCCGGTCAGGCGGAGGTCTTGAAAAATAAAGGTATACTGACTTATAGTTTTGTGTGAATACTGATAGAATAACTCCATTAATGTCAATTCTGTCATTTGTACAAAGTTAAAATATAACATATATCTTTTAATGTTGAATAATGCACTAATTCTGAGGTTTTGTAACAAACACCGACAGATCACAAAGGATTCTGGGTAAAAGTGCCTCTGCTAAACACTGATTGGTTCAGTCATTCATTATGTAAAGCAACACGTTAGGGCCCTGTCCCACTGGGGAGAGGATTAATTGCGCATGAATTGAGTACAGTATTGTATAAAGTAACGGAAAATCACACTTAAGTAAAAGTACAGATACCCACTAAAAAAATGACTTTGGTAGAAGTTCAAGTCACTGATTGAAATGCTACTCAAGTAAAAGTCTTAAAGTATCTAGTATTTATTGTACTTAAGTATGACAAGTAATGTACAACTAAATGTACTCAAGTATTGAAAGTAAAAGTAAATGTTAATAATCAAAAACGGACTGATTTTTTTTATATTAAAGTTTATCTAGGCTTGTAAATGAGTGGTAGTATTAGTCAAAATACTGAAAATTGTGCACATCACACAAAAACACTTCAGAAACAAGGTTTCAAAACCTAAACGAGAGTAGGCTACTCACTAGGTGTTCATAGGAAACAGTTATTTATTTCTATATGTATTTATTTATTTTCATTGTTAGATGGTTTTATCTTTTCTGTTGTGTTTTGTTTCATTAAGTTCTTTTTGTCTCTTTCTCTAAAATTGTATTGTAACATTATTAGTCTATTATTATTGACAGCTTAATGCTAGCTTTAACATTGAAAACGCCATAGACATGCTAACGCATTAGCGTCTGTCCCGTTTTTAAGTTATAAAATACATCTATCAACTGTTTCAGAAGACCATAACAGGTCAGTTTAACATAAAAATGTTAAATATTACTCACAGACATATGCTCTTCAGGGTTTTAGCGGGGAAAAATTAGGATAAAGCGAAATATAGCAATCAATCCACAAATCGTAGATCGAAGCACTGCTTCAACCTGCAAATCACTGCTTTGATTGGTTCAAGGTTCAAAGCCAAGCAGCGCTGCAGAAAAGTTGATTACAGACCCGCTGCAGGTTTGTAATCAATGTAGAGAAATTATCATTTTCCTGACAAACACCGCCCAAGTGTGCAACTGCAAAAAAGCCTACCGGACATGCCTCATGACAAATTGGCCTGACTTCATTGCAGTCATTAGTAATCAGTGGTGTTTCTGGGTGAAAACACGACTTTTTTCGCATACATGTCAACGCCTTTGAGGGTCCACCTGTATAACCAAGTGAGAAAATCCATAAAATCAGCACAAAATCCTTATAACCTCAAAATCACACCAAAATCAGTTTTATTACAGTACACACAACCGCATAGCGGTATCAGGTAATTGTCCACATATTATGAGTTGCCACAATGACATTAAAGTCAGGATCATTAGTATTTCCTCCACAGTTGAATTTCAAACAATAGTGATCTAGTATTTATGCGTCAAGCTGAATTTTATAGAACTGAATGTGTCAAATTTAGTTATTTTTTACAGAAACAAGAACTGTGTGTCACTAGTGGAAATAAAATCATGAAAAATAAATCGAATATAATGAACAAAATAAAATATACCTCAGAACTTCATTAAGTGTATCGAAAAATCATTTCGCCAGTGCCTATGTTGCAGACGAGCATATCAATGATCCTCGACTTCACCCCTTGTGTTTATTAGGGATGGGTATCAATAAGATGCCCGAGCCACCTCAACTGACTCCTTTCGACATGGAGGAGCAGTGGCTCGACTTCGAGCTAGTTTTTTATTTTTATCTGTTTTATTCTTTTACTTCCTGTTTTTAATTATGTATTTTAATTTTTTAGTTTTTATTTATTTATTTAAATTTTTTATGTTGAACTGTTCTATGTGAGGTGCCTTGAGATGGCTTTTGTTGCGATCTGGCGCTTTATAAGCCGATTAAATTGAAATTGAATTGAACAACATTTTAAGTCTTAAAGTAAATAAATATGAAATTGGACACTGGATCCTTAAACTTTGGACATAATAAACTCTACATGGTGGATCCTTGATCTCTGGACATAAATAAACAAAATTTGTAGTTTTTGTCAAAAGCATTTCCTTTCAAACATTTTGGCATGAATGTCTTTCCATACATCTGAGCTGAGCTCTTATCCAGTTGTTAAGCGCTGACATAACGCATCACGTGATAAATCTGTTTCCGGGTCCAAAGACCTCCAAGTTTATAATTAAAGTTACATCTGTTTGATCCTTTTAAGGATTTACAGTTTAAGTTGAGTTTGTGTTTACATTGTGCGCAAACCTCCGTCCCTCCCTTCTCCGCCTCCATCTCCGTTAACTGGATTCGTCTGGTTCTATGGTCACAACACTTAATAAAAAAAATTTTCTTTTACTTTACATATTTTATTATGCACAGGTAAAATATACATGTCTGTTTGTTAATAAAAAATTATTTATTACAATAAACAGGACGTTAAAGTGCAAACTTCACTTTCTCCCCAAACGACATGAACAGGAAGTGATCGCAGCTCACAGCAACTCCCACTGAAAATAACAGAGAAACAACCTGAGCGTCTGACATTTTTACATAAAACAAACGCAGTAACGTCGTCTAAAAACCCAGTTAATATATCCAGGAGAGTTTTAGGCACAATATACAAAGAGTTTTATGTTGCGATGTTAATGCTGTTGTCCGTGTGCAGCGGTGTAAGTGCAGCCTGATCAGATCGTCTCAGTGCAGTTCTCAATGTTAATGACAGCGCGCCTTTTTTGTTTGGAGCCGGAAGTTGAAAATCACATGATGCGTTACGTCACACTTAACAACCGGATAGCTGGCTGTGCTGTATGTCAGCATCAGTTTAATTCATAAAGAACACAGGACGTCTCATTTTGGGAAGAAAAAAAAATGTTTTAGTCGATTGTAGTTTATTTTCTGTATTACAGCGTTTGGAAAGAGGTGCCATTTTATTTAAAGCGGCAATTAGGTGTCAACGGAACGGAGGACGATTCTCGTTTCTTGACTACGACATGACAAGAGTCCCAGTTAGTGACTTTAATTCACACAAAAGCAACTCACGATATTTTAATGGCTTTGAGAGGAGTTAAGAAGCGGACTTACCACTTCTGAAGAGCAGCGAATCAAAGAACCACGAGCCAGTGGTTCGAAGCATTGCTTCAATGGCTCACGCATCAAAGTGGAGTCGCGCTGCAGATGATTACAGACCCGCTGCAGACCAAACCCTGAATATACGTAAGACTTTATTTGTACGTCCATATGACTCCATATGAAACTCGGAAAATCCGTATAGGTTGACATGTATGGGCCTGACTTCATTGCAGTCACTAGTAATCAGTGGTGTCTCTGGGTGAAAACACGACTTTTTTCGTGTGTGTGTGTGTGTGTGTGTATGCGTTTGTTTGTTTTTTTTGTAACGAGTAACGACAGGGCGAATAGAAAATGTATCAGAGTAGAAGTATACAATTAAGGTCGGAAATGTAGTGAAGTAAAAGTGAAAGTAAGCTGAATTAAAAAACTCAAAAGTACAAAGTACAAAGTATCCCAAAATGTACTTAAGTACAGTAGTGAAGTATTTTTACTTCGTTACTATACAACACTGATTGAGTATACAAAGTGCGCGCGTTCGTTGTTGTCCGCAACAAAAATGGCCAAAAATGACAAATGTCCCAGTATGAATTACGGATATATTAATAATATATAGCGAATATATGATGAACAATCATGGTGATATAATGCATGTAGTGAGGAAACTGATCCGACACATTGAGATTATCACGGCAGTATTACGGGTGTATTATGAATGCATCGCGCACGTGTTGCACGTGCACGGCATCTGTATTGCGGTCATAAAAGAAGCGCACTCGCTCCTTTTGGCATCATTAATTCACACCAACAATACAGCCTCTGGAGCAAGTGCTGGACTTGGACAAGTTGATCACAGAGTTTGTTCATGTTGTCATGTGAGGGTTAACTGTTCATGAGTTTAGAGAGCGGGAGGGGGGAAGCCGCTCGGGTGTGAGACTGTGTTTTTTTTTTTTTTTTGAGAGTGTCACAGACAGCGTAAGTTGTGGCTAACAGCAACTCTACCTTTTGTTGGTGTTAAATAAAAGTCCTGGAGGAGACCCGATTGCAGCAGCTACGTCTTTGTGAATTTATACAGCCGGACCGGCACCGACTGGCAGGTATGTCGCTTTCTGCCACATATAGTACTTTGGGTTTACGTGACGTGTTTGTTATGCATTCACAGATTGTCCGCAAATCAATCAATAATAAAAACGCTTTATTCGTGGCCAATTTGAATGCATTTGCTACAACATATTTTTGTTTGTGATGTGGACATGATGGACACGCAATATATCTGTTTTACACACTGTCCCAGTCCGCTGCAAAGACGCAAATCCCCGTCAGTTGCGGATATCAGCAGTTAACGGCAGATATACAGCGCATAGAGTGAGTATGTATTGTGTATGAATTGAGTATATATGGAGTATGTAAGGCGAATGTCATCCACATCCAGATTTTGAACAGCTCAAAAATCCTGGCTGCAGACATGCGTGCCTCTGCAGATGATCACAGTCGTGTTCGGATGACGGCCGACTCATAAAGGCATGTTACACGGATTTCGTGGATGTTTGGCGAATATGGGCCAATTTTGTGCGCAATCCATACGCAAATCCTCCTAAACGCCAGTGGGACAGGGCCCTTAATGTGACATGTGTTGGTGTTTACAGATCAATGTGCTTTTGTAAAATATTCCATTTTTTATTTGTAAAAACAGGCATTTTTACAGAGCCCTGGAAGTGTCATCGCAAAATGTTTTGCATGTGGAGAGAATGTGCGCACATTTTATTAGTGCCGTGCGCACATTTTATGATGTTGTAAAACGTGCACTCAATATTGTCTTGACACATAAATGTTGGCTTTACACTGTACGAGTTTTGGCCCTTTTTCAGATGATTTTTCATTCGTGCGAGAATTTTTGGGACCAAGTTTCAGGTTAATCGCGCGTACTGCATCATGTAGTGTACATGGAGTAACAAGCTGCGTTCAACAACTCATGACCACCTCCTGATCGCCGATCGTATGGTCGAATGAATATCAAACCTGTTTGATATTATTCTGGTCTGGCTGCTGAAGAGCTACAAGCATCCAACCGCTCGCACTGTGCATGTGCAAAAAGCGCAGAGCTGTCTTGTAATGTTTTTTTTTGTTGTTGTTGTTTTTAAACTTAATTTGTTAAAAAAAAAAAAGCCATTTGCAAAGCCAAAAACTTGACTTGACAACCATCTGATATAACCGGGGTCAAAATAAATAAAACACTGCCATCTACTGGTGCCCAGATGCTTAGTACTTAGAACGAATACTGCCATGAACACTGCTGGCCAGTAGAGGCCTTGAAAACTTGCCAAAACAAAATTCCAGATAATCCGTGTCTGCTACATTTAAGATGCGTGGAATTTAACAAACGCAAATACAATAACGTCTATAAAACCAGAGAATATATTCACAAGAGTTTTGGGCACTAGAGTTTAATGCTGCTGTCCGTGGAGCCTGAACAGAGTGTCTGAAATGCATTTGTCCTCTCGTGTCGCGATTACACTGTCCTACCCATAATGCACTGCTGGGAACAGCATGTGCTCACAAAACCTTAACAATTAGCACATTACTTTAAAACTAAAACATATATCTGATATTTTCACTTTATAAAACTTCAGACATGACAGTAATTTTAAATAACTTGTCCAAAATTAGTTTGGTTAAAAATGTATGCCTCTGGATGACTTGGGTGATATTGCCAGTGTATCAGTATGGTGTTAAAGAAAATGATTTTTTTTTTTTTTTTTTTTGACCAGTTCTCCTTTACCTGCAGAGGATAAAGTGGTTTCTTCTGAAAGCAACTCTTTTCTGTTTGCGGAGGGTAGAACTATACATCTCTTAGGAAACATTTAACAGGTAGGTCTCAACTGATTTTAAATTTTAAAAATGTTTGCTGCTGTTCAGCTTGGTTTACTACATTATCGGTCTAAAAGTTATTGGAAGACAATTTATCGGAAGATAATTAGTCTGATAATGGTTTTTAAAGTTATCTAAAAAGATAATCTGATAATGAAAACATTATCGTCAATAAATATCTATCAGATTATCGGAACTGTGCCCACCACTGTATGTATGTATGTGCTGTCAGGCAGGTTGGTCAAAACAGTTGGACACAAATGCAAGACTCAAACAAGCAGCTCTGGTTTTTAAAAGTCTTTACTGAGGAGGTTAGCAGTGGTCGGTATACGAATAGGCAGTCCAAAAAACACAGCAGCACAAAACTCATCAGGCTAAGGCATGGTCGAGCAAACAGGCAGGAGGTCAGGAACACAGTGAGGCAGGCAGGACTATAGAATGCAAAGAACAAAGCTGGAGAGAAGGCATAAGGCGCATCAATCTGGCAAGGAACTACTGCACCCAGTGAGTTTATATAACCTAGGTGATGAGCTGCAAATTAGGAACAGGTGTGCGTAGAAAGCATCAGAACAAGGGTGTGGCCAGAGAGAATGACATGCCCACCACCAAGAGACAGACAAGAGAGAAAGGAACAGACTGACCCAAGCAGAAAAAACACAGCAAGAGAATAAATACCCAAAGAAAACAAATGAACAAAAATAACAAAGACCAGAAAATAAAACAGATAACATAATAAAATCTCAGACCCCATCATCATCTCTTTTCAAAACAAAAAAGTTGTTAAAAACTCAGAGCAGTTTTGCTGCTTTTTTAAATTTTCATTTTGGCAAAGGCTTTTTTTAATTCACTGATTCTGTTCACACTGCAATTTAACACAACAATTAAGTATTTTATTTAAAAATATTATGTTAAACTTTGGACACCTTGTTTTCATTCAGGACCACAGACAAAAGTTCCTAATTTTTATGGCTCATTTTTTTAAGTAAAAGCAAAGTAGCATTTGTCTATTTGTTTGTTTGTTTTTGTATGTGTGATTTGTTTTTTGGCTCATCCAAAAATTATCTGATCCGTGGTTTTTGTGATCCGTGACAGCCCTAGTTTATGATGTAGCTACTGAAATTCTTGAAGGGAGCCAGAGCCAAATCAAACACTGTCCTGGAGGCGCCTGCATTAAATCTCATTTGGGTCAGCTCTCCATTACAAACAATTAACACAAAACAAGCAATTACACCACTGAATGTAAGATGAGGTTGACAAACAAATGAAACATCTGGAATGTTTTCTGCTGTAGTACATTAGCACGATCAAAACCTAAAGTTTTGAAACAAGATAAACTTTAGAGATTTCAAGCTGCCATCAGGAAAAACAATGCCACTGCTACAAAGTTGCGACATTCTTGCTTACATTTTGTGTCTGAATTGGTCACATATCAGAGCCACTGTACAGTAGCCAGAGTTGCACTCACCTCTCTCCAAAAGACCCCTCCTTGCCCCCACCTCCACAAAATCATTCTTGTAGCTGCCGTTGTTTCCTTGATTGCTTCCTGTGCCACTGAGCCTGGCCTTAAGGATAGCATCGATTAGTAAAAGACCTCATTTGATTTATGATTTGTCTTTTACTTTTCTCTGTTCCGAGAACAGTTCCCAAACCACTCAAGCCAATTAATGTCCAAACAGATGTGCAGCCCCATGAGCGAGACCTTGCCGCGGGGTCAAGCAGCCTGAATGTAATTTCCTCAACAGAATTACATTTCCAACACCTGCTTACACGCTCTCGGACCAGGTCAGAGTTTTCACATAACGGCACATCGCCTATGCAGGGACACAACTGCCCCTGACAGAAATCGTAACGGTTAAAATTGCAACAGTAGTGAAGAAAGCAGCCCAGTGTCACGCTTTTTTTTTTCATGCTCCCATCACAAAATTTTAATTACCCGAGACTATCAAATATGGCCATCGAGTGTTGCGAAGGGTTTTCGTCTGTCCGTCAGTCTGTGTTCAGCATAAGCCAAGTTCTATTATTGCTAGAGTCTTCAAATTCACAGGGAACATTCTTGGGACACAGACCTTTTACAAGTTCAAAGATGGGTAACCTTGACGTATTTTAAGAGGTTAAAAAGTCACATTCTGAACCTAATTTTATGGTGTGATCTCACAGAAGTTAGCATGGTGACATCACTTCCTGGTGTTAGTAGCTGCTAATTTTGCTTCATTTTTTTGGCTAGAAATAGAACCTTTCTCATATATTATGTAAAGGCTAGTGAGAAATAAACACTTCCAAAACTTAAAACACTGTTTTTATAACCTGATAACACCTCTGGAAGGATTTACAAAACATTTAGCGGATGTTAGCATGGTTACATGGTTACATCACTGTTTTTGCTAGCTGTTTTTTCTAGCTGCTAACTTTGCTTCATTTTTGGCTAGAAATGACACCTTTCTCATATATTATGTAAAGGTTAGTGAGAAATCAACACTTATAAAACTGAAAACACTGTTTTTGGAAACTAATAACACCTCTGAACTATGGATGGGTATTGATAAGATTTTATTGATATAGATACCATTATTGATTCTGCTTATTGATCCGATTCCTTATCTGTTCCCTTATCAATACCTCCTGTAAATGTTTTGTGTACTAAAAGTAGGCTTTACAGGTTTTCTATGTCAACAACATTTTATTGAGTCTTAAAGTAAATAAATATGAATCCTTGATCTCTGGACATAAATAGAAATAAACAAAATCTGTAGTTTTCTCAAAAGCATTTCCTTTCAGACATTAATGGCATGAATGTCTCTCCATACATCTGAGCTGAGTCCAGACGGCTGCTGGAGTCTGCAGGTTTGCAGCCATACAGTCTTGGGCTGCTGCACATCAGCGTAGGACATCTCATTTTGGGAGGTAAAAGCATTTTGATTGATTGCAGTTTATCCTTTGTATTACAATGTTTGGAAAGAGGTGTCATTTGATTTAAATGGAGATTCGCTTTGAAGTTATTCATTCCAAGTGGACTCTATCTTTCTAACTTGACTCGGCAGAGAGCAGCGCAGCGTTTGGAACAGAGGAACGGAGGATGATTCTTGTTTCTTTCTTGCAACAAGACAGGAGTCCCACTTAGTCACTTTAATCCACACAAAAGTGAATCATGATTGACATATTTTAATGGATTTGAGAGGGGATAAGAAGCAGATTGGTCCTTCTGAAGAGGAGCAAAGCAAAGAAACAACGAAGCAGTGGATCGGAGCACTGCTTCATTGGTTCAAGGTTCAAAGCAGAGCCGCACTGCAGAACCGGTTGATTACAGAGCCGCTGGAGGGTCTGTAATAAACGCAGAGAAATGATAATTTTCCTGACAAACACCCTCAAGAATAATGGCCACTCTGAAGGACTGATAAGGGAATTCTTAAGCAAAAAGGCTATTGATGTCGGTGAATCGAATCTTTTTTTAACGATACCCGAAAAGAACTGGTTCTCGATACCCAGCCCTACTCTGAATGATTTACAAGACAATATGCAGATGTTAGCGTGCACAATCTAACTTCTGTGGAGTTAAATTTGTCTCATTAATACCTGCAAATGCACAGAGGGTGATCTGCAAATATTCCTTGATTAGCAGACAACATCCGGTCTTCTCAAAAGCTCATATATGCACATGCACAAGGCCCCCTGCAGACGCCATCAAAATGTAAATATTGTTTTTGATTGATTGATTGATGGAGGGGCTTTATTGAACATGTACACATTGTATGTAAGACAATAGGATCTTAATCATTAATTAAGCAACTGCAAATTATAAAGAACACAGTACCCTACCCCTTCCCTTACCCTAACAATAACCCCTACAGACCCCCCACCCCCGCATGACCCCACATTTCATGATATCATCACAAAATGAATTCTGTTGTGTGGGCCGCCAGAAGAGGAGGTACTGCTGGCCCACCACCAGAGGGCGCCCTGCCTGAAGTGCGGGCTTCAGGCACGAGAGGGCGCTGCCGCCTCACAGGAACAGCCGAGGTGACAGCTGTCACCGATCATCTGCACTTCACCCCGGATAAAAGCAGGATGACACCTCCACCACGTCGCCGAGATATCGTTCTTCTACGGAGGTAATACTCTCAGCCTGAATATTCCAATATTGATTCCAGTAGATACATTGTTGCAGCTGTCTCCCCGGAGGACCGGCGTGGGCCGTGACTGCTTCGCTCTGCTTTCCGCCAGATAAGTGAATAGACAGACGCTGCACGAGTGTGTGTTAGAGGTGGAGGTGGAATTCCCACCGTTGTTGTTACTGGGTGTACACACACCCACACTTGACTGTCTTTGCTCTTCGCCAGCAGTACCAGATCCGACATGTGGAGACGGTGGCCACCTGAGGGACTCGGGACCTGGCGGCTCCGGTATCCTTCGGGTTCAGTGGCGGAGGAAATCGTGTGGTTCCGGTTCTTCTCTAGACGGACGTCTCCTATCGTTGAGCCTGCCCACACGACACCTTTATCCATTGACTTTGTATTTATTCTATAATCTGCTGTGTGTGGTTGTGGCATTCACAACAGTAAAGTGTTCAAATTTAACTCCTTCTATTGTCCGTTCATTTACTCCCCCTGTTGTGGGTCCGTGTCACTACACTTTCACAACAGGATATCTAGGCCAGCGTCATGGACTCCGAGGGGCGTCACCCAGCGATTGAACGGCCAATGGGAGAGCAGGATGCACAGGCGTCTTCAGGAGGCGTGATTGGTGAGTTGCAGCACATCCTCACCGCCTTTACGGCTCGGTTGGATCAGATGACCGAGCAAAACATCCTCCTGAACCGCAGGGTGGAGGCTCTCTCCACACAGGTGGCAGCGAGCGCTCAGGGCGCTGCTGCGGCTCCTCCTCCTGCCGACCCTGTGCAAGATATGAATGTTCCAGTGGTTGTTCAACAACCCCTCCCACCATCCCCTGAAGCATACATGCACGTGCGCGGACTTTCTGATGCAGTGTTTGCTCATCTTTGCACAACGACCTGTGATGTACGCGTCTGACGCCAGCAAGGTGGCTTATGTTATTAACTTGCTTCGTGGTGAGGCACGCGCTTGGGCTACAGTGCTTTGGGAGCAAAACTCACGGCTCCTTACCTCTTATACTGGGTTTGTGAGGGAGTTCAGAACAGTGTTTGATCACCCTAACAGAGGAGAGACCGCTTCAACAGTGCTGCTGTCAATGCGACAGGGGTGCCGGCGCGCAGCCGAATATGCAGTCGACTTCCGCATCGGAGCTTCGAGGTCCGGCTGGAATAACGTTGCTCTCCGTGCCGCCTTCATAAACGGACTGTCGTCGGTCCTGAAGGACCACCTGGTAGCTAAGGAAGAACCGCAGGATTTAGATGGGCTTATCGATCTCGTTATACGGTTAGACAATCGGTTGGAGGAACGCCGTTGGGAGTGAGGCGAAGGACGTGGCTGGGCACGCGCCGTCCCTCTCCCTTCCGGGTTCAAAAAGGTTCCGCCCTCCCCACGCTCCACAGCCGCAGCACTCCATGGGGCAACAGCTCCCTCTGCTGACGTTGCTAGGGAAACGCACAGGGCCAAAATGAGAACAGCTGACAGAATGAGGAGGCTGGTCTGCAGGGAGTGTTTTCTCTGCAGCTCAAAAGAGCACATACAGAAAAACTGCCCCAAACGGCCAAAACGACAACACCCGCCCTTAGAGACTGGGCTAAGGGGGGGTCATAACATTCACGTGGGACACACACATATTGCCCCATATTGTCCCAGTTACAATCCTGAGCGGGGATTTAACCCTTCAAGCCACAGCACTGGTGGACACGGGGTCCGAAGGGAATCTGCTAGACAGCAGATGGGCAAGGGAGGTAGGGCTCCCTCTGGTGGCGCTTCCTTCGCCATTGCAGGTGCGGGCACTAGATGGCACCCTTCTCCCTTTAATCATGCACAAGACACAACCTGTAACTCTGGTGGTGTCTGGGAATCATTGGGAGGAGATCGAGTTTTTTGTGACTCCTTCTACCTCCCGCGTGAGTTTGGGCTTCCCGTGGATGTTGAAACACAATCCCCAGATTGATTGGCCGTCTGGGGTGGTGGTTCAGTGGAGCGAAACCTGCCATCGGGCGTGTTTAGGATCCTCGGTTCCTACCGGTTTACATGCTAAGGAGGAGGTCAAAGTCCCTCCCAATCTGACGGCGGTGCCGGTTGAGTACCACGATCTTGCTGATGTCTTCAGCAACGATCTGGCACTCGCCCTTCCCCCGCACCGTCCGTACGATTGTGCCATTGATCTGATTCCAGGCGTTGAGTTCCCGTCCAGCAGGCTGTACAACCTCTCACGACCTGAGCGTGAATCAATGGAGACCTACATCCGGGACTCTTTAGCTGCCGGGCTGATCCAGAACTCCACCTCCCCGATGGGTGCAGGTTTCTTTTTTGTGGGCAAGAAAGATGGCGGACTCCGTCCATGCATTGACAGGGGGCTGAATGAAATTACGGTTCGCAACCGATACCCGTTGCCGTTGTTAGATTCCGTGTTCACCCCCCTGCATGGAGCCAAAATCTTTACTAAGCTGGATCTTAGGAATGCGTATCACCTGGTTCGGATCCGGAAGGGAGACGAATGGAAGACAGCATTTAACACCCCGTTAGGTCACTTTGAGTACCTGGTCATGCCGTTCGGCCTCACCAACGCCCCCGCGACATTCCAAGCCTTGGTTAACGACGTCTTGCGGGACTTCCTGCACCGATTCGTCTTCGTATATCTGGACGATATACTCATCTTTTCTCCGGATCCTGAGACCCATGTCCAGCATGTACGTCAGGTCCTGCATCGGTTGTTGGAGAACCGGCTGTTTGTGAAGGGCGAGAAGTGTGAGTTTCATCGCACCTCTTTGTCCTTCCTGGGGTTTATCATCTCCTCCAACTCCGTCGCCCCGGATCCGGCCAAGGTCGCGGCGGTGAGAGACTGGCCCCAACCTATGAGCCGTAGGAAGCTGCAACAGTCCCTCGGCTTCGCCAATTTTTACAGGAGGTTCATTAAGGGGTATAGTCAGGTAGTTAGCCCCCTGACAGCCCTGACCTCTCCAAAAGTCCCCTTCACCTGGTCGGATTCTATTGTCCTTTCATTTACGCCCCCTGTTGTGGGTCCGTGTCACTACACTTTCACAACAGAATTCATGTAGTTTCATGAAGTAATAGATTTATTTTTCGGGATGCCATCAGAAAATGGCATTACATTGGGTTGGGTGAAGTTGCTGCCTAGAGTGGAAATCACACAATGTTTTGATGAGATGTACCTCTTACCTTTTATTCTCAAACTGATACTTGATCATGGCTTGGATGTGCCTTTCCATGTCTTTCCTCTCACCTTTTTATTGTGATCATTGTTAGTGGAGAATGGCGGGGGATATACAAACACAGGATACCTGAGGCAAAAGTGGGACTTTACACTTGGAAGTGGAGAACATTACTTATGCATTAGGTAGGTCTTTGAAGAATCCCAAATGTGCATATTTCTCTTTACTCCTTCCCCCCAAATAACACAGATAAAATCAATTATTCATTTGTAAATGTTTATTTTGCTTCAAAAACAAGTATGACATATGCCTTGATGTTGGAGAAAGTACTCACACAATGCCCTCGGAACTGGAAACAAAATAGCAATGTGTTGAAAACAAGCAACAATATCAGCAGTGGAAACAAACACTTCATCTTCACTCCATCTTCAACCTAGATCAAAGCGGTGCACAGCCCAGTCCAGTTATCATTTTAACGCTTTTTGGTCCAGAGTCATTTTCAGACTTTGACAATACCATACTTTCAGTAATTTCCCGGTGAAGCTACCTTTTTTGTTTAATGCTCATGTGTTGTGTATTAAAATGTTCACAACAATCTCAGTTTTCATAATGTGTCACATATATGAGTGGAACACTGTATGTAGAAATATTTTTTTTTCTAAATCTGAAATAAATAAGATGTATTTTCAAATATTTATTGAAAATACTTTAATCATGCAGACAAATCATACAAAAAATGGGTTGACCAAAGTCTTTGGTTCACAAAAGTAGTATGATATAGAAAAAAAAAAAAAAGCAGATCAGTGTATAATGTGTCCAAAATGAAAATATGTCATTTCATTTTTTGAGTACATTATTGCCTGTCACTCTGCATTTTCCAAATTTTAGAGGTATATTGCCCATGTGTTGCACATCAAAATGTTAAGGACAATCTCATCTTACGAACTGGTGACATATTTGTTTAGAACACTGTACAGAGAAATAATCTGGCTGTTAAAAAAAAAAAAAATCTTTAGTGAAAGTGCAGCTCATCTATGTGTCCCAAACAGTGGCCTTTTATTGTGGCCAGCCTAAGGCACACCTGTGCATTAATCATGCTGTCTAATCAGCATCTTGATATGCCACACCTGTGAGGTGGGATGGATTATCTCAGCAAAGGAGAAGTGCTCACTAACAGATTTTCACAGATTTGTGAACAATGTTTGAGAGAAATAAGTCTTGTGTATACAGAAAATGTTTTAGATATTTGAGTTCAGCTCAGGAAAAACTCAAAAACAAAAGTGTTGCATTTATACTTTTGTTCATTGTAGGATAAAACCAATCTAGGGCTGACCCAGACATGCCCACACATGTCCTTAATCTCTCAATTAAAACACCATGATCAATAGTGCCAAAAGCTGCAGACAGATCCAATAGTATGAGTACCGAATATTCACCTCCATCTTTCCACATTAAAATATTATTTGAAACTCTAAGAAGAGCTGTTTCAGTAGAGTGCAAGTGACGGAACCCACATTGAAATTTGTCAAGAATATTGTGTTTAGCTAAAACGTTGTTAAGCTTTTTGGCCACCACTTTTTCAAAATTTGTGGAGATAAAAGGCAATTTTGAAATTGGTGTAAAATTTTGAGGAAGAGAAGGGTTAGCATTAGGCGTTTTTAAAAAGAGGGTGGAAAAACAGCCTGTTTAAAATAATGAGGGACACAGCCACAAATCAATGATCTGTTGATTATTGATAAAACACGGGCCAGTGGTAAGGATAAACTTATTGAATAATGAAATGGGGATGATATCAAGTGGGAAGGAGAAAGGTTTCATTCTCTCAACCAGACTAATGAGCTCTTTCAGTGATATTGGTGTGAAACTGTCCAGTACTGATGGTTGGGTGAGACATGGGACAGCAGAAGGAAGAGAGGAGTTGATGTTTGCCCTGATATCATGGATTTTACTGAGAAAAAACTACAACAAAAATTCTCACAGGCTTCATTAGACTGAATGGTTGCAGCAGAAGATGCAGGTGTGGGAATGTCTCTGATTGTGCCAAATACAATTTTCAGATTTCTTTGACTGTTAAAAATTAGTTTAGAAAAATAGGCATTCCTTGCATGTTTCACAATAATGTAAAAAGAAAAAATTAAAAGCTCCTTCAAATGAAGGAGGTGGACCTGGAGCTTTGTGGATTTCAACAAACGTTCCACTTTCCGACTTTCCACACAGAGTCCACTCACACTTAGATAAGGGAAAACGGCACCGTGAGGATTCTCTTCCTGGACTTCTTGAGTGCCTTCAACACCATGCAGCCCCTTGTGCTCCGGGACAAACTGAACAGGATGTGAGTGGACTCTTGCCTGGTCACTTGGACTTCCAGCTACCTCACTGACGGGCCGCAGTATGTTAGGCTGAGGGACACCATATCTGACACTGATCAGCAGCACTGGAGCACCGCAAGGCACGGTGCTGGCCCCTCTTCTCTTCATCCTGTACACCTCTGACTTCTCCTACAACTCTGAGCAGTGTCACATCCAGATGTTCGCAGATGACACAGCCATTGTTGGCTGCATCAGGGATGACAAAGAGGGGGAGTACAGGAGCCTAGTGAGGGACATTGCTGCCTGGTGCCACACAAACCATCTACAGCTCAACACCTCAAAGACGAAGGAACTGGTCATTGACTTTGTCCATGACCAGTTTTGATTGAGAGAGCTGAGGTGGAGGCTGTGGATTCCTACAAGTACCTGTAGCTGTGGCTGGACAGCAAACTGGACTGGACAACCCACATCAACCACCTGTACAGGAAGGGACAGAGCAGGCTGTACTTCCTGAGGAGGCTGCCATCGTTTAACATCTGCAGGAAACTCCTGTGGATATTCTACCAGTTTGTAGTAGCCCGCGTCCTATTTTACACTGTGGTGTGCTGGGGGGGCAGCACATCCAAGCAGGACACATCCAGCCTGGACAAACTGATCAGGTGGCCTGGCTCTGTGGTTGGCATGAAGCTGGACTCTCTGGTGACTGTGGCAGAGAAGAGAACACTGGAGAAACTGCTGGACATTATGGATGATGCCAGTCACCCTCTGCACACCGTCACCAGCAACCAGAGAAGCCTCTTCAGCCACAGACTGGTCCTTTCCAAGTGCAGAACAGACTGAAAATCTCATTTGTCCCTCAGGCCATCAGACTGTACAGCTCCTCACTCAGGGGAGGAGGAGTAACAGGAAGACAGGAATGAGAGGAACAGTAGTAGCCAGCAAACCAGTATTGATGTCTGGTATTTATATTTGTGTAGTTACATTTATATTTGCAAACTTTGTTTGTTTTACTTTCACTTTTGATACTCTGTGTGCTTCTTACCCTGTGTGTTGCTATACAATGCTGCTGGAACCTCAATGTCCCTGAGGGAGTCTTCCCAAAGAAGACTTGTATCTAATCTAATCTAATCTAGGTTCTCTTAAAACTGTGAATGTCATTCATCCGTGGGGGGTTATTCAAAGGGGCATTTCTGGTTTTAACAGGACCCACTCTGTCTGAAATAGACAGGCAATGATGATTATAAGAATTAACTAAAATATTAACATAATCTGAAGTAAAAATCTGATCAAAGTTAAAAGCAGCAGAAAATGCATCTGCAGTAAGATGATTAAAAATGCGGGAACGAATCACCTACAGCGCAGACAGTCAATCCAAATTAAGAGACAAAGAACACAAACATTATCAGAAATTAAAATGTCCTCAGAAGAAATAGAGTCAATATTTAGGGCAAGAGTAAAAACAAGGTCTAAAACATGTCCTTTGTTATGTTTGGGGTCAGACACATGTTGGATCAAATTGAAAGCTTTCATCAGACTGATGAATTTAGCAGCAGATTTATCTGAAGCATCGTTAACGTGGAAGTTAAAATCTCAGACAATTAAAAGTCTGGACAGCTTCAAAGTGGCAGATAAAAAGTCATTAAACTCCCTCAAGAAGGAGGTGCATGGACCAGGTGGACGGTATCTTAAAACACAGTAAAAAGGATTGATTCTTCCAACTTTTAAGATCTGAGATTCAAATTATATAAAAGCTGCTCTGACATCCTAAAGAACGGAGCAAGCTGAAGAATCTGTAATTTTTGGGACAGAGTTCAATTGGGGGGGGGGGGGTCCATTTCCCGCTGCCAAGTTTCAGTCATAAACAAAAAGTCCAGGTCCTTCAACAGAATATAGCCGTTCAGGACAAAGGTCTTATTTGTAATGGAACGCATATTTTTCAGCGCCATCCTAAAAGTAGCTGGAGCCAGGTTCACCGTAGAGGACAGCCGGGGCAAGGTGCACAGGACCCCTGAAGACAATCCACTGCACCTGTTGGTTCTGCACACCAGCGGGGGAGACATCTCAGCTGTGGGACAGTCAGAAAACATCTGACGGAGACAGCAACTCCTCCCATGATGATCCAGCAAGGAAGACCAGCCGTACATCAATGCATCTGGAGACAGCAGGGGGATCAGAAGGGAAAGAAAACGTCTTCCCACAAGTCCATGGAAGCTCCTGTTGCGCTGACTAGCATTGCTGACGAACGGCACCAACAGAGACCACAGAAAGGGCACATCACCAAAAAATTAAAATGGAGCACCCTGATTTTCCAGAGAAGCTCAGATATTTAGCAGAGCCTGACAGTCATACACCCAGCAAGCAGCAAGACCATCATAGACCAGCAGAAAGACTAACAACAGAACAACCACAACAGGTACACGGACAGCAGAGATGGAGAGGCCAAACACAGACACAATCTTTCTTTCTTTATTGCGTTCCAGCCTCCCCTATTCCCACGCACCTGTCACTCATTTGTCTTCCTCTACTTAAGACCACAGTGTTCCCTGTTTGAGTTGTCGGATTCCTCTTTGTCTTCCTTCATGATGTACTGTGAGTTTTTGAATGATCTTTGTCTCCTTCCGTTCATAACTCATGAGTATTTGATTATTTTCCTTGACACCTCCCTGAGTTTTTGCTGTTGTGTCACATTTTCTGTGTTCAGTGTCCTTTGGTTGATTCAGCTGGTTCGTTGACACCCTCTGCCCATGATTGTGATTTGTGTTTTGTTATGGAATCCCATTTGAACCTTTCTGAACTCTCACCATTTGTTGGACTTTATTCACGTGTGCCTTGGAAAACAAATCGCCTTTGTAATCATCTTACCTCCCTTTTTGGTTACTGTCTGGATTTGGGTTCTCTCAGAAACTGCAAACGCAACAGAATCATTTATGTATAATGCTGCCACTCACATTTTGACCCTCTCCAACATGTTTATACGCATGGATCACAGTTCGCATACATACTGTATGTGAACATTTAGCCATCTAGTTTGCATTTATAAATTGCAACATATGTGTTAATAGTGAAGTGTGTGCCTTTTAGGTTCTGTTTTCTGCATGCACAACAGCATGGGCGCAATTTGGTGGGGGATAGGGGGACATGTCCCCCCCACCTTTTCAACCAGGGGGGACAGAATATGGTATGTCCCCCCCCACCTTCTGATATATATGTGTGTACTTGAAACATGCTATGCCAGTCTTATGTGCAAACCATGACAGTCTTATGTGCAAAACCATGTCAGAATAGTATCTTTGGTTCTGCAAGTTTGTATTTTTAGCAGCATTGACTTCTTGTTTGTCACATTCGGAATTTTCTGGGACTGCATTTGCCCAGATTTGAAACCAAAAATAGTTGCCTCTAGGGACTAGTGTCTACACATAAGTATCAATGGACCATATGCTAATTTACTAAATTCTGAAAGTTAGAAAAGGAAATCCAAAAAGCTATCTGGGACCTCAGAAAGCCCATCTGCAATTATTGCTTGATCTCCAAAATCAGTCTATGCAAGCGAAATTATGTTCAGTATGAGTGTTGTCATTAGTGCCACTTCGAAAATTAAATTCATAAGTAATTTATCCTAAACTTATGATCTGTTGTTTTTTCAAACTTATGCAAAAACAAATCTTGAGAAAAAAAAATACAGTATGCGATAGTTAATAATTATTAAGAGCCTGTTCTTTCATATTTATGAATACATTTTACCACATTGCCGTTGTTTTTTTTTTTTAATGAAAACTCAACCTATCATTCTTTTTGAGTTCTACACATGTGGTGATACCTTATTTACACCAGGATGTTAATAAAATCAATGCTGGCTATTCTCAGAATAAAGTACTTATATCCACAGTTTCAAATTGCATAAGTCAAATGGTATCACTTTATGGTCTTCTCAAAACATTAAAATTACTGTTCTGGATGCTCAGAATGCATCTGAGCTTATCTAGAAACCGTTGGCTTCTGGGGGCCTAAAGTAGCCCCCAGACCGCCGGCCTATGGGCTTCGGCTCCCCCAATTTCTAGTTCTAAATTGCGTCCCTGCACAACAGTTGTAAATGAGGCCCCATCTCTTTACCCTCACACAGATACTAGAGGGGGACTGATATGCTTCTAGGACATGTTGGACATTTTTTAACATCTCACTTAGGAAGACAACATAAAAGTACTCATGACTGTAAGTCTCTCCGTACACGTGCTAATAATTAGTGATCGCTGATGTGCTTTATTCATCTCACTCTGAGCATTAGCAGGTGCATTTCAGGAAAACATCTCACTCGGCAGTTCTCAGCATTTTTTGGCGTGTCATGCACATTTTACAAAGAGCATAAACATCCCAATGACTGACAGACAGAGGGAAACGCACCTGCTCCGTCCAAAAACGAAGCTTCTGAGCTTTCGTTTGAAAGTGATGACTCAGATTTCAGAGGATTTACAGCCAGCCGAAACTCAACTTTTTCGGACTGTTGAACTTTGGAGCCTAAAGTGTGGTGATGTGTTATTTGTGTGCATGCTGGTTTACTCGATCCGTGTACATGGACATGGGGACATCTCCATGATGCTGTTTTTAACAGACTTCCTGACATGGAGATGGATTTGTTACATTGCAAAAAAGTCCGATTACATTATTTCCAGGAGGTAATGGACTTTACGTGCCACAATCATGAGAGCTAAAGGCAGACCTGCAGCTGACAATCGCGCGTGCATGCATGGTGGCTTTGATCGTGTGGTGTTTACATTTGGAAGTAAATCTACCTCTGGGTGAGTCTGGAATGTTCAGGATTTTATCCCTTTTGTAGCAAGCTTTTTTTTCTTTACTTTGATTGTGAATTTGGAGTTGGAATATATATGTGTGTGTGTGTGTGTGTGTGTGTGTGTGTGTGTGTGTGTGTGTGTGTGTGTGTGTGTGCGCATGCGAGCACGCACACACACACACTGATGATAGGCTCCTGCTGCTGTGAACGTCTCCACGATGTTTTCTCCCCGGCAGCAGATGTACAGTTGTATACAAAAGTTTGGGCAGCCCTGATAATTTTCATGATTTTCTTTTATAAATCACTGGTTGTCTGGATCAGAAATTTCAGTTAAATATATCATATAACAGATGAACACACTGATATTTGAGAAGTGAAATGAAGTTTGTAGTATTTACAGAAAGTGTGCAATAATTATTTAAACAAAATTGGGCAGGTGCATAAATTTGGACACCCTTGTCATGTTATTGATTTGAATACATTTAGCACTAATTATTGGAACACAGAATTGGTTTGGTAAGTCTCACTGACCCTTGACCTCCTTACACAGGTGAATCCAATCATGAGAAAGGGTATTTAAGGTGGCCATTTGCAAATGTTTCCCCTCTTTGCATCTCTTCTAATGAGTGGCAACATGGGAGCCTCTAAACATCTCTCAAATGACCTGAAAGCAAAGATTATTCAACATCATGGTTCATCATCTCAGAGATTTCAGCTATCAGTTTCCACTGTGAGGAACAAATTGAGGAAATGGAAGACCACAGGCACAGTACTAGTTAAGGGCCCTGTCCCACTGGCGTTTAGGAGGATTTGCGCATGAAATGAGGAGACAAAAGCTGAGCGTCTGCAACAAAGGTGGGCGGAAATGACAAATGTCCCGGGGTGGATCAACGAATACATGAGGAAGAAAAGTGGATATAACAGGGAACAGAAGTGAAGGCGACCGCGGAGATGCCCCCATGAGGGGCACAGCGGCTGTGATGCACTCACTTCATCCGTGCCCACTCTGTCTGCATGCGCGACATACCATTTGCGACCGTGATGTGGCTGTGCTGGGCACGCATCATATCTGTTTTGCACGCTGTCCCGGTCCGCCGCCAAGCCGCGCCAACCCGTCGATTGTGGATATCAGTGGATGACAGGGGATATGCGGCGCGTTGGTTGTGTATGTCCTGCGTGTGTCTTCAGTATGTGTTCAGGCAGTGATGCGGATCTCATCCGCAGCAGGATTTTTGAGCCGCTCAAAAATCCTGGCTGCGGACATGCTTGCCTCTGCGGATGATCACGGATGTGTTCGGATGGCGGCTGACTCATACAGAAATGTTACACGGTTATTGCAGTTGTTTGGCGGATGTGGGCCACTTTTGTGCGCATTCCATCCGCAAATCCTCCTAAACGCCAGTGGGACAGGGCCCTAAGGCCCAAAGTGGCAGGCCAACAAAAATCTCAGATAAGCTGAAGCGAAGGATGGTGAGAACAGTCATAGTCAACCCACAGACCTGCTCCAAAGACCTACAACATGATCTTGCTGCAGATAGTGTCTCTGTGCATCGTACAGCTATACAGCGCACTTTGCACAAGGAGATGCTGTAATGCAGAGGAAGCCTTTCCTGCGTACACGCCACAAACAGAGTCGCTTGAGGTATGGTAAAGCACATTTGGACAAGCCAGCTTCATTTTGGAATAAGCTGCTGTGGACTGATGAAACTAAAATTGAGTTATTTGGACATAACAAGGGGCGGTATGCATGGCTGAAAAACAACACAGCATTCCAAGAAAAACACTTGCTACCTACAGTAAAATTTGGAAGTGGTTCCAACATGCTGTGTGGCCAGTGCAGATACTTAAAATTTTGTCAGAGTTGAGGGTCACATGGATTCCAGTCAATAGCAGATTCTTGAGAACAATGTTCATGAATCAGTGACAGAGTTGAAGTTGGGCCGGGGCTGGATCTTTCAACAAGATGACCCTAAACACTGCTCAGAATCTACTAAGGTATTCATGCAGAGGAACAAGTACAACGTTCTGAATGGCCATCTCAGTCCCCAGACCAGAATATTATTGAAAATCTGTGGTGTGATTTTAAGCGGGCTGTCCATGCTCAGAAATCAACAAACCTGACTGAACTGGAGATGTTTTGTAAAGAAGAATGGTCCAAAATACCTTCAACCAGAATCCAGACTCTCATTGGAAGCTATAGGAAGCATTTTTATAGGCTGTTATTTCTGCAAAATGAGGATCTACTAAATACTGATGTATTTTTTTCTGTTGGGGTGCCCAAATTTATGCACCTGCCTAATTTTGTTTAAAGAATTATTGCTCACTAAATCCTATAAACTTCATTTCGCTTCTCAAATATCACTGTGTTTGTCTGCTATATGATTTATTTAACTAAAACTACTGATCCAAACAACCAATGATTTATGAAGGAAAATCATGGAAATCATCAGGGGTGCCCAAACCTTTGCATACAAATGTATTTTTTATTGATAACACTCATAATTAATCATGCACAAAGCTGATCCTCTAGCAGAGATTGTTATTGACAGCCTGTGTTTATGGCTCATGGCCACAGGTGCACTGAATCTTCTCAGGGCTGCTGCTTTTACGGTGACTGCATCAAAATGAACAGTTTTCACTTAAAAGCAAGTCGCCATAACACGACATCACACTTTGGAATTAATCTGTACCTCATTTCTTAACATTAGCAGCTACATTCCATTGAAGTGCACGCTGGGACGCTTCTATTAGCTGTCACACCTATCAGAAACACACAAGTACTCACGAATACTTTGTTTTTGGAAGTCTCTGTAGCTGTTTGTTATTAATGCCGTATACTTTGAAACCAGTCACGGAAGTGCCAAAGTTATCCTGATGTATCAGTGGGTGGCCACTAACAGCCTAAATCTAAATTGTTATGATTTCGGCGCGACATGTGCTTTAACAAGTCTACATGTGTTTTTGGACTTTGAGCAGGCTGATGACTGCTTACACTCAGGTGTCTTGTGGAGGTGCAGGGGTACTGAGTGTTCTGCAATGCTTGTTCAGGTCTCCATATAAGTAAAACAGGAGGAGTGTCTGCATTTTTGGCATTTCATCAGAACCGTTTCCAGTGGTTGTTGGACTCTTTCGGGGCTGCAACTTATCATCAGTCCTGTTTGTTATTTTCATGGGTAAGATTTCAAGGCACAGCAATTGAAGGCTGTCCAATTTGGATAGTGACCAAGATAACAAACTTGTGAATACAAGCAGCAGAAATGAGGTTCCTCCATTGGGTATTTGGGCTTACACTCGTGACCAGGGTGAGAAGTTTGACTGTCTGGAATAGAGCTGCTGCTTCTTTACATCGAAAGGACCCAGATGACATGGGTCAGGAATCTGTTGAGGTCATGGCCGTAGGAAGGACTTTTAGGTGTAGTCCCAGAGGAAGACCCAGGACATGTTGGGGGATTTCATCCCCCAACTCTCTTGACAAAGCCTAGGGATCCCTCAAGGGGAATTAGGTGGCCTGGCCTAGGACAGGGAAGTGTGGACTGAACTGGTTTGTCTGCTGCAACGGCAACTCAAAGCCAGATAAGCTCCAGAAAAATGAATACCACATATACTAATGGCCACATTTGCTAACACTAAACACAGTTACTACTTTCTTTAATAAGGCCTGTCAGTTGTCAAATGTGCTGTGTAACTTTAACAAACTCTATAACTCTATAAACAGCAGTAATGTCCACATTCAGAAATCCATCAATTCCTCACCAATTTTCATCTCTGGCTGTGACAAAATGTTGAGATATAATACTTTGTGATGGCACAGACCTGCCTGACATTGTCCAGTAATGTGTGAAATATACAAATGAGCATTTATGCTTTATGGGCTGTGGAGTTTGTAACATTTACAAACTTGCTATGGGTGCTCTTTGCGCTGCATAAATGTGAACTGCAGCTGGAGCCTATAAAGATGATCCACATGGTATATTAATAACATTATATAGTGTTTCTTAGATAGCATCCACTGAATGAATGTGTGCCTCTGCAGAAGCACAGATAGCATGTTGGATCATGATGGCAACACTTTTCTAATATGCTGTCCCTTCACGTGTAGATGGGAATGTGGAAAATATTAAAAACACCTTTTAATATCATGCCGTGTAATAAAACACACCATAGTATTATAATATTACACAAGCTGCGCATCAGATTTATTACAGCCCTGTGTAGGATTGCATTATCTTGCACTGTGATAACTCAGTGCGGGGGTGATGCATTCGTGATAATGCATAAAAAAAATAAAAAATAAAAATAAATTTCACCCCATCACAAGGCTGCCCTCTCAGAGCCACAGCTTTAAATCTATGACTATTTACTTTACAGTTATTCATCTTATCGGGGTAAAGGAACTTGGTCTCACTCAGCATATACCTCAGCGACTTGATTGATTGATTGCTTATTATTATTGAAATCACCATTGGGGCGGTCAGGAGAACTGCACCTGAACACCAGTGGTGGAAGTTATGAGATAAAGTGGCTGTGTGTGACGTAACGAGGCTATTTCAGTCAGCAGGACTGTTCATTTACTCTGTAAACTTCTCATTCTGCAATTCATCTCTGACACATAAATTGTGTTTGAGCCAGATCTGCTGAGGGCTAAAGTGAAGTCCCTCGTCTGTGATGTTAAATGACCTCTGGAACAATTTGATTATGATGTCTTGCTGATGGACAGATTTATCACGGGAGCGGAGCCAAGTAATGGATACGAGCGCTGCTGTAGTGACGGTGAGTGAGGGATGATGTGTGGAGTAACAGAGGAAGGAGAGAATGGACTCGGAGTAATCTGCTTAGGTGGGTTTCATATGATAAATAAATGAATAATGACTGTGCTTTTCCTTAGCTCTGGGAAACATAAGTTATGACTTTAAAGTATGTTCACCGTGTTAACTGCAGTCTTTGCAAATGAATCCTGAAGGAGTCGTTTCCCCACAAAACTGTAAACACCAATTACGTTTACGAGCCCTTTTGACTCCATGGTGTAAGACATCATTCCGAGTACGGTATTCCCTTGCCACAATTCTAATGAAGTTGGACGCATTTACTGACTTGACACATTGTTAACAGCGTTAGGGCTTCTCGACGCCTTTGAGAAGGCTGGATGAGATGCATTTGAACCCTGCGGACCAACAACAAAAACAAGCATTTTCAAAATGTCAGCACTGCAGTTTAACTCCTCGTCTGATTGTCAACACTTGGCTGAACTCCATAACTCTACGCTCAGTGGAAATACAAGCCAGACTGATTCCTGTGACATTTGTGAGGCACGCTGTGTCTGTCTAGGATGGATGAAGGAGCAGTGTTAAGTGTGCACTGTGATGGAGACCTCTGCCATGCAACAAGCGATCACATTATTCTTCTACCTTTTCTATCAATCATCATTCCTTGGTGTTACCGCGGAGACAGAGGTGAGGTGAGCAGAGGGGTTGTGCATGAGGATGGCTTATCTGTCAGAAAGTACATCAGGACAGCAGGAATAATTTGACTTTTGCTGACAGACCTTTGTCTTTGCCTTTCCCTGGCATCCTCTGCTGTCAAACTGACAGCACAGTGGATTTGTTAGCTTGTGGCGGGCCTAGGAATACCACTGTCAGTCCACTGGCATACAAAACTAAAAGGTGTAATGATACAAGGAAAATTCCACTGTGAATATACCATACAGTCTGGCAAAAAAACAAATCTCTTATCCATCAATTAACTGTGAAAAAGCACCAGTAGAAAAGAAGTGGCATGAGAGACAGACATCAATATAAGAAAGACTCTGATGGTTTTCCATGTTTTTTTAGAAGTACATGTAGCAGCTGCACTCTGCGTTGTGTTGTTATGACTCCGTCCATTCGCTCCCCTCGGGATGCGAACTCACGATCTCCGGCATGGGAGTCGGACTTTCTAACCAGAAGGCTAAAACCCAGGGCTCTGGCCTTGTGACCAGAGAATCCTTTTGAGCTGTTGGGAGTGAGGTTTACTAACTACATCTGCATAACGACACCTGCTGGCCTCCGTTACATACATACTTCAACTTTCCACGTGTAATGAATCACAGCAAAGACCCCAGTGCAGAGAACCACAGCGAGGAATGGCTTGAACAGATTTGACTACCAAACAATAAGCTAAATAGCAGCTGTTTAATGACAGGCTGGATGGGTGGTTTAAAACACAGGGTCGGGTTTGATGCACAGTGACTCCAAAATAGCCTTAGGTTCTCTGAAGAGAAAAAAAATACAAAATCGCAATCCGGAGCCAGTTCAGTAAACAGAGTTCAGTTAATAGCAACAGTCTTTCAGGAGTTTTTGTACTACAGAGTCCAGCAGGTCAACTCAGGGATCTGGAATGGTAGCAGAAGTCGAGAACATAGAGTCCAAAAACACTAATTAGAGCAAAAAACAGCAGGTAAGAAAAGTCGAGAATGAAAGCAAAGTCAGCAACATGGAGTCAATAAACAGACCCTTGGCTTCATGATTAACACTGTTGCCTCACAGCAAGAAGGTCATGGGATCACTTCTCACTGGATCCTTTCTGTATGGAGTCTGTATGTTCTCCCCCTGTTTGCATGGACTTCCTCTGGGCACTCTGCTTTCCTCCCACTATCAAAAACATGCTTATTTATGGTCTGTTCCTTCTCTGCCCCTAACCAAGGCAGTGTCTCTACATCTGGAGTTGGTAACCAGGACACCGGACTGTGGATGCTCCATGCTCCTAGTGGTTGGATTGTGTATAACTATATAGGACGGGTTAAATGCGGAGGACAAATTTTGTTGTACTATGTATAATGACAATAATGGTGTTATGTGCTGGGGTGTTTGGCTGGCTTGGTTTTTGTTTTCTGTTTCTCCCAGCAGGTGGTATGCATTCAGGACTGAGTGGCTGAGTATTAGGACCTCACCCTGAACACCTGAGGCTTGTTTTCACGTGCAGGTCATCAGGGCTCACAGCTGTGGTGTATTCTGTCTTGATCAGAGATTGCTGCACTTAAACCTTGAATGCACAGTGTGTGATTGCCAGAGACGCGACCTTGTGAGCAGACGTGTGAGATCGGCGTCGGGAGAACAATCTCACCATTACGGACGCAGAGACCGCTCCAGGTTTGACGCCACAGTCTGTGAAGGAGGATTGGGTGAGGTCTCACGCTCTTCAGCACACTTCCTGAGGTAATTTGGTTTTGGTGAGTTTTATGAAGTAATGACAGTAGATTTGGTGTCCCTCACACCTTGTTGTATTGAGCTGTCACGTTATGCTAATTGTCTAATCAGCTTCTGCTGCAGTGGAGATTTGAACTGAGTTGTTCCGTGCCTGCAGGGTGAGAAGCTGATATATATTTAAGCCAGGAAGTGTTTGCTGATTGTGTGCACCTTTTGAGCTGTGTCTCTCTGCGTGGAGAGTGTTGGACTCACCTCATATTTTCTTGCTTCACAGACTCGGTTTGTCGCGGCCACCTGGGGGGTGTCGGCGGGGTCCCTGGGTCCGAACTGCTGTGGTTCCGGACCGTTTGTGCTGCTGAGAGCGCGCCGTGTTTTCACCTCACCAGACCGCGGACTTTTTAGTTGTTTATCACTTCACTCACTTTCATTAAAATGTTATCCTTTGAACCGTGCTCTGCTTATTTTATGCTGGGTCCTGTCAAACGCTGGGTCGGTGCTCCGACCGCGTCCGACACATAACAAATGGCCCTTCTTCTTTGTAGCACATATTAAATATTTAGGCCAAATCGCTCATTTCTTACTAGGTTCTGAGGAGTAATTATCAGTAGAGGCAGACTGAAGTTGCTCACAGGTGGTAAATTTATTAACATATAATATAATATAACATAAAATAGAGCTCTTTAGGTAAAATAAAGTACCAAAATGAGGTGGAAAATGTCCTTAATATCCTTTCCTCTTCTTGGTGGGATTCCCTTAATATCTCTGTGCCTCTAATGGGTTTCTCCATAACCAGAGTTCTCTCACTTATCACTGTTGTGATGGACTTGAATGGAGACTGAGCACAGTTTGAAAAAGCTGGCCACTCCAATTCACGCTTTCCAGGTGTGCACTGGTACCAGTGTCGCCGACCAAACAATCCCTCCTAAAAATCGGTCTCCTTTTTGCATTTGCGCATACTACATCTACAAGTGCAAGTTAAAACTCTACCATGCAAAGTTAAAGCCATACATCAACAACATCCAGAAATGCCGCCGCCTTCTCTGTGCCCAAGATCATTTGAAATGGACAGACACAAAGTGGAAAAGTGTGCTGTGGTCTGATGAGTCCACATTTCAAATTGTTTTTATAAATCATGGACGTTGTGTCCTCCGGACTTAAGGGGAAAAAGACCATCCAGATTGTTACCAGTGCTAAGTTCAAAAGACAGCATCTGTGATGGTATGGGGGTGTGTTAGTGCCCATGGCATGTGCAACTTACACATCTGTGATGGCACCATCAATGCTGAAAGGTACATCCAGGTTTTGGAGCAACACATCCTGCCATCCAAGTAATGTATTTTTCAGGGGCGTCCCTGCTTATTTCAGCAAGACAATGCCAAGCCAGTGTGGCTTCGTAGTAAAAGAGTGCGGGTACTAGACTGGACTGCCTGCAGTCCAGACCTGTTGCCCATTGAAAATGTGTTTCGCATTATGAAGCACAAAATACGACTACGGAGACCCCGGACTGTTGAACAACTGAAGTCATACATCAAGCAAGAATGGGAAAGAATTCCACCTACAAAGCTTCAACAATTAGTGTCCTCAGTTCCCAAACACTTATTGAGTGTTGTTAGAAGGAAAGGTGATGTAACACAGTGGTAAACATACCACTGTCCCAGCTTTTTTGAAACGTGTTGCAGGCATCCATTTCAAAATGAGCAAATATTTATCAGTTTGAACTTTAAATATCTTGTTTTTGTGGTGAATTAAATTGAATATAGATTTAAGAGGATTTGTAAATCATTGTATTCTGTTTATATTTACATTTTACACAACGTCCCAACTTCATTGGAATTGGGGTTGTATTATTTTTTTTTATTAAATATAACAATATGAGTGTAGGAATGACAATCTAGCCCTTATGTACATGTGGCAACAGGTAGATAATTCAAATGATTATATAAAGAGCTGTTCTGGAAGGCAGAATTCACATGGATCAGTGGCAGCTCATGGAATAGATGGGTTTCTGATGACGTCACAGATTTACCACAATTCCGTAGTCCACCATGTTGTGAGTTAACTTTCTTTGTCACTGATCTCTATATAACAGATCAGTGACATTGCCACAATAATGTTGACATCAAAGCCGGATAAAAATAGCACGAAGGAAAAACCAATATATTGTGATACATTGAATCCAATTTGCAAAGCGAGGTATTTACAGAAAATTGCTGAAATTGCCAATAAGGACCCATACATGATCGGAAAAGAAGAACGGTGCTCAGACGAGGAAGCGCTCCCAGCCATTCCCTTCCCAGATCTTGTCAACTATTTGGTATACAGTGTGAGTGCTTACACGTTTGAGGAAATGAAAGCCTACAATTGTTGTGTACGTGCAGATGAGGGTGATTCGGATTGCTGCCCGTGGAGCAATCACACCGGGATTTATGCTGCACCCACAGTTGTTGCGCTGATCCATAGCAGAAGCAGCAGCAGTGCTGGCATTTTTATTATTACTCAGCCAATATCACCTGAGCGCTTTGAATAATTCACCAACATCTGAGTTATAAACGTCATGCTGAAAAGATGTGGTGTTCTGCAGCCTGCGCAAAAGCATCTCCGCATTACGCATCACCAGTTAGTACAGGACAGATCAAACCATCATCCTCGGTCCTGTTCGCACTGGTCGCAAAAAGTCCTGGCGCTGTCGAGAAGGCTTGAAAGAAAATAAATGTGGCAATTTTCATGCACTCATAGTGATAAAACGCCAGAACAGCACCCAATATACATATACAGGAAGCCTACTTTTTAGACCTCCATGTGCCACCTGCCTGTGTCTTAGGTTAACAGTTGACGCACGATGGTCGCAAAAAAAGCAAACAAAAAACAAACACCTTTAGGCTATGACCTCAGATCAGATAACACCTCTGAATTTAAGCCACCCGCTGAATTTAAGCAGCATATTAAAAAAAATAACTAAATACTGATGATTTTATTATGTTCTTGGTGGACGTAATGAGAGCGAGTGCGTGTGTGTGTATGTATGTGTGTGTGAGAGACAGAGCGAAAAAAAAAATTCACAGTTAAACATCAAGTTTTACTTCTTGAACTGATAACTAGCGACAATATGTGCCTTGATTGTCAGTATATTGTCGCTTGGGTCAATATGTGCCAGTATCTCTTTTGTTAACAAAGTGAATCAGTGCCACACAACATGACGGTTAGCGCAAAGGGTCATGGGAAATGCGTCATCTGTAACAACACATGGTGAGTCAATGTGCGGTGTTCACACAGACTGATCAAATTACTGCTCTGATATATTCAATTATCTTTACACTTATATTTATGCCCCCTTTTGACAAGTTTCTGTTATAAATCAATATATATGGCTTAGTAACATAATACAGTGATACAGCAGTGACCACAGCACACCAGAGTTTTTTTTTTTTAATTGGAGCAAGATGTAGTGCCCAGTGTGTTGTCACACAGTGAGGGTTCTGATGGTGAAGGAGATGATCCCTCTTTTGTTCTGGATGAGCGTCAGAGCAGGTGGGTCCACCGACGTGCACACAGATCTCCACAGCTTCTGTTTGCAGTTTCTCCAGGACTCAGGTGCTATGAGTTCTGTCCCAGTGCAGAGTCCTGGAACTCAGTGATGCAGACACACGCTGCTCCAGCAGTGGCTCCAGACACGTTTCAGTTAAAGCAACGAGATCAACATTAGCTTTTGTTTAGTTTTGTTCCTCTTTCGTCCCTTTTACGCTCTTGGTTCGCAGGCTGTTCGGTAATAAAGCTCATTCGTCCACCTTTTCTTAACGAATTGTGACTTTTTTACTTTTTTCCCTTCATTCAGGAATCGTCCTATGCCGTGTGACTGAGCCATTAAATAAAAAATACAACGGCCATATCAGTCTACTTTCTCAATCTTCAGCACACTTGAATATTTGTCTATTTGCAAGAAAACACTGCCCAGAAACTAATTAGGACTAATAACTATCAGCATCATCACGTTCAACTAACATCTAACAAGTTCTTACCAAATGTCAGCCTCTACTCGGTAGCTGCGTCCGTGACCTTGGTTGCTGCACCTGTGGCCTCTACTGATGACTCACCATCCTCAGCAAATAAGATGTTTGGATGTCCAGGAGGAGTGCATTATGTGCGATTTTATTCGGGAAAACGCTTGTCTGTGGGACATAAAAATGTCCAACTACAGGCGTGTGGATAAGAAGGCGAAGTTCTGGCAGGATCAAGCTGCAGCAATGGGGAGAACTGTGGACCACCTCCAAGGGTGGTTCAAGTTGTTGCGGGATACCCACACCCAGCTTGACAAGAAGAAGAGTGGAGATGGAGCCCCAGAGCTGACAGAGAGGGAACGGTGGGTGAAGTTGAGCCTTTCGCCTTTCTTAAAAACATCATCCGCCATCGAGCACAGCCAATCAGAAGTACAAAGTAATATATGCATTTGTGGGCCGCGTGGGAACGTGTGTATGTGGGCCGCATGGGACCATGTGTGCGTGTGTGAAGGGTTATTATTATTACTACTATTATTATTACTTTTATTACATTTTTATTATATTATTTTTTTTTTATTTCTGGGGGAAACTGATGCTTTAAATGTACATTTTTGGCTTGTATTATAATGAATTTTCATAACTGCAGGTGAAGGAAACCATCACCTCTCACACAGGTGACCTTGAGGCTGCAAAGGCTGCCTGTGCTGAGATGGGGCCAGAGGAGAGCAGACCCTCTGCCCAGCCAAAGAAGCATCGCCGGGAAGACGATGTGCTGCTGCAGTCACTGCAGAAGAGGTTGATAGAGTCTGGCAAGCTTTTAAAAGACCTTCAGCCTCAACCCCAGCTCCCTGTCCAAATGTGGAGATACAGTACCCCATCCACATCCACTGCATTACCTCATCATTCTGGGTACATGGACAGGTATATGCCACAGCAGCATGTACAACCACCTCCAACCTATCCCAGTTTTTGACCACCACATGCACTCACGCAGCAGGCTTCCACAACTGTGTCTGCTGCGTTGAGTTCTGCAGCACGTTCTCCATCCAACCGCCAGCAACATAGACAAAAGCAGTGATAATTTATCAGGTTTGTCAGCACTTTTTAACCTGTCTAGTGGTCCTTCAGCTACCAGCACCCCAGCAATTGAGTTGCATACACCTCCATCACCACCACAGTGACGTGCCTCCTCCATTTTTTTCATGGCATTTTTGTTTGTACATATTTATTTTTTATTTTAACATTTGTTATATTTGATATTATATATTATTACTATGTTATAATTACTGTATTATTGTTATTATACCGAGCAGCGCGAGGTGGTGGACAGACGGCGTGACGTCAGAGTCGTAGTCCATCCAGCTCAGTTTCCACCATGACCGCAAACTGGAATCACGCTTTCGTCACCAAAAACAGGAAGTTAAAACAGGAAATACACAGGAAGTACACAAGAAGCATGATGGGAGAAACCGAGGTGCATGATGGGAGAACACCGTTACCCAGTTACCGCTGTCGTTGCAGCGGTCGTCCCATCAGACACAGCGAAAGGCTGGCATAGGAATACACTGAGCGAGCCGCATTATGGCTTCCATCAACAAAGTAGTTCTGAAAAAATAATTAATATATTCCGTTTGTGTACTAATTAAAACGCAGGAAACGCATAGAAATGGCATTAACTGGTTATCGCTTTCACTGCATTTGTTTTGCGCTCGTCGTGCCGGACACCAACATATCGCTGGCGTAGGAATACACTGAGTGCGCCGCATTACTGCCATAAATTCCATCAACAAAGTGAAGCGTCACTCTCCGCTCTGAGTTGAAAGGGGAAAAAAAACCTCCCATCGGAATCTTTGATTATAAACCCATTACTTCTGTGTCGCGTAGATGCAGAAATGTATGGCTTATGTATGGTAAAAGCTTCGTGTTTCCAAAACGCTCCGTTCGCTCTGGGGGGGTTTCACTCATTTTCACAATGAAAAGTTATTAATTTTCATTGGAACTGTTTCGAAACTGCAAACTGTTTACAAGCCTCAGTGTAACAGGAAAGTGGGGAAAACGTTTTTGTAATTGCAATTTAATATGTTGTCAGCAGTGCTTTGTTGAAAAGAACTGTTTGTCGATTTTTATAATCAATTTTAAATCCCACAAATCGATTCATACATCCAAAGATCGATATATATATATATATATATATATATATATATATATATATATATATATATATATATATATATATATATATATATATATAATTTATAACCCTGAATATAATTTATAACACCCTGAAACACTGTTGCCAGATTTTGAGGGCCACATTTTGTGAAGTAAAGCCATGTTTTTTTTTTGTTTTTTTTTATCTTTGTTACAGCCTTACTTTAAACCCAAAAGAAACGAGGCATCAGGCAAAAATATGGAAGCCTGTAGAAATGTACCTGTGTCAGTGCCAATGAACCAGGTATCTCTGGTGGCCTCTTTTGGCTGCCATTCAGCCTGTTTGTAAAATAAAAATACTACTCTATCATTCTGGGAGGGGGATTAGTCCGTGCCATCAGTCTTATAGCCATCATTACTTACTACCAATACTTCATTAATTAGCTATCAAATGTCAGTATACAGTAATACTAGTATTAATATGTTGCATAACTAGACAATTAGGCAACAGCTCAAAAACGGTTTTAATAACACTAACCCAAATCGATATCGGATCAAATCGAAATAATCAGTTCTGAATCTTAAGAATTGGAATCGAGTCGATTTTTGAAATTTGAATTGATACCCAGCTCTAGTTGTCAGTGCCACATAAGTCAGGAGAATAAATATCTTTTATTGTGTAAGCATCACTTTTTTAATGAAATCAACCCCTGAAGAAAATTATTAAAATAATATTGTCCAGTTGAATCTTCAGTTTTTTACAGTATTTCAATCAAACAACTTCAATATTTTTCCATAGAGCAAAACACTGCTCGGTCAAAAGCTTTGCCTTCATTATATTATATTGTATATGTAATACGAACAAAGCACCACGCAGCGGTGCAAAGCTCACGCTGTGGTACAGGGAGTCCCAAACAGGAAGTGCCAAATTTTGAGTCCACAGTGAAACAGGAAATGTCAAATTTCAAACACTTCCTGGATTGACAGACAAGATCCCATGGAATCTCACAGGAACTCAGTGGCAAGTTCACACTGAAACAGGAAGTGCCAAATTTTGAGTCCACAGTAAAACAGGAAATGTCAAATGTCAAACACTTCCTGGCATGTGTGGAGCTAGAGCGGAGACCAGGGTTGCACTGTACTCCCCTGAAATCTGATTGGACACAGATGATTGTCATGTCACAGCAGCACACATTTGGTTGAAAGAGCTGCATTTTGAAATCAGTGAGTCACATTGGCTGCTAGGTTCCTCCTGTCCAGTAGTTGGTGCTGCATACCACAAAAAGTTCTAATCCACCTTAGTAGAAGAAGAAAAATGTTTGCCACAGATTTGGACATATTGGTGAGTAAACCACTGTATTTTATGCCAGAAATAAGGTCCAGGTTGTTACAAGTGGCTTTTCTCCTTTAATTCGGGTTGCCTTATATATGCGTTTGACTCAAGTGATTTTTTTAAATGAGCAGGCAGCTGTTGATTAAATAACCTCTTAATATTGCTGTCTGAAGGATTTGAATAACCTCTTAATTTTGTTCTCTGAGTGACACCAGGATCAACTGCCGCATGCACTCGCCACAAGCATTTCACTTAAAAATACACATGCCATGGAGTGTTTCTCAACTGTACTCAAAAGTATTGGAACACTTGGCATTTCACACATTTTAATTTGTTTATGCCATTTCAAATACAAATACGAGGTCTGTTAGAAAAGTATCAGACCTTTTATTTTTTCAAAAACCTGATGGATTTGAATGACGTGTGCTTGCATGAGCCAACCTTGAACCTTTGTGCGCATGCATGAATTTTTTCACACCTGTCGATTGCATCATTTGCTTGTAAGCAGCCTTTGTGTGAGGATGGGTGTAGTCTCTCGGCGTTTTTTCTTTGCAAGGAAATGGCGTAACAACTGGAGCAGCACGACTGCATCAGATTTTGCCAGAAACTGGGCGACAGCCAGGTGGAAACCATTCGGATTATTCAAACGGCTTTCGGTGACAATGCTATGGGCATCACACAGATTAAGGAGTGGTACAACCGGTTTAAAGACGTCCGCACAATGGTGGAGAGCGAGCCACACTCCAGTCGGCCATCAACATGCTGAAATGACCAGATCATTTCCAAAGTGAACACTATGGTGATGTGGGACCGTCGTGTGATGATCTCGATTAACAAATAAATAAATAAATAAACATTTGTACGGATTTTCTTCAGAAAATTGCCGTGTGCAACTTAACACTTCTCTGACACGTTTCTGCACTTTCTCCTCTTCCATGTTTTTGCGCATCACAGCACACAACTGTGAAAGTTGGATTTGGTTGAACTTTGACTGCGGAGGCCTGACAACAAGTGGCAATGCACGCTTCTGGCGGAACGTCACTGTAGCTTGGTTTTTAACGCCAAAAACACAGTGCTTCTCATTGAAAATAATGGGTTTCAGAGCGATGCGTGATGCGATTAATGCCTTCAACACGTGCAGTGTGAAAGGCCCTTTATGCTTTTCATGTTTTGTTGTTGTTTTTGTTTTGTTGTTTTTTTGTTTTGTTTTTTTAATGAAGAGCACAATGGAAGTTGAGTTTCAAATCAGCATGCAGCTCCACCTCGGACACAGATCTTGGAGCCAAGGACAAAAGGACTGTATAAGTGGGGGAATGTATACTGGACAAGGTCATCCGCTGTAAAACCTGTGCCAATTCAACATGCAGATCCTCCTGGGATTTGTTGTGGTGACCCTGAGTGCAAAACAAGGGAGCAACTGAAGGGCCTTACTTAGGAGGAGAGGACAGTGGATCCAGCAGGGACATCATTCTGCAAGTTAGTGAGTGCACTGTCCACACTGTTTTGTTTTGTGTTGTTTTTTCTCCATTCCGTGGAGCTATGCTTGGCTTTTTATGATTATTATTTATTTATTATTTTAGTTTTATTGTTTACAGGGCTATGCCTTCCTGGCTATGTATTTTCACATAATAACAGGATAATGTCAGATGAATATTTTGTGTGCAAATGTGTCATCTGTTCAGCAACACTGGGTGGCAGCCAAGCCTCTGAACCCTGCAGGAATTAAGTAAGCACTATGACCCTGAAGACTTCTCTTGCAAAGGTAACAGCATCACTAAATACCTCTGCCCAGGTGTCTCTCAATCTCAAAGGCTGAAGATCCAGAGACCTAGATGTCACTGCTGAGATAAGTGAATGTCTCTACAAGTTCAACACTTTCACTGCATACAGATACACTTCTGATTGCCAAGTCTAAGAAATCATTGAAAGTGTGAATCTTAGATTTGAACCAGTACAATTGCAAAACCCAACACTTTGACTCCTCACTCAGGTTCTACAATCAAAGACTTCTTTTGAGTGTGCAAACATCACAACATTGTCAGTGAAGTAAAGGTCAATAAGGGCCCCTTCTCACATAGCACGAATAAGTAGGAATCAGGGCGACTCACAGCAGAACAGCCCATAAGAAAACATCGAGCGTCGGGAGGGACACACAGTCGGGCAGGAGTGAACGATCCTGCTGTGACAGTTTCGTGCATGCGCATGAGCGTGCATAAACCGTCACAGCGAGAAGTGGAACCACATTGGACAGCGGCTGTAGAAAAAAAAAAATACATGCCACCCATGGGATTCAAACCTGCAATTTACAAAAGCTCTGATTGACAGACAGAAACTTTACCACTGTGGTACCATTGCTGTCCTATAAAAGGTGTATAAATGCTTGAAATCAACAAGAAGATAAACATTTAAAAAAATAGACAATGTTAAGAAGATAATGTTTTCATTATCGGATTATCTTTTTAGATAACTTTAAAAACCATTATCGGACTAATTATCTTGTGATAAATTTTCGTCCAATAATTTTTACACCGATAACGTGGTAAATAAAGCTGACCAGCTACAAATATTTAGAAAACTTAAAATCAGTTGAGCACCTACATGTTAAATGTTTTGTAGCTGATGTGTAGTTCTACCCTCTGCAAAACAAAGAAGAGCTTCTTTAAGAAGAAACCACTCTATCCTCTGTAGACAAAGGAGAACTGGTCCCCCCCAAAAAAAAATTAAAACTCATTTCTCTTGACCCCATACTGATACATGGGCAATATCACCCAAGTCATCCAGAGGCATACATGTTTAACTTAAGGTTCAACTTTTAACCAAACTAATGTCGGACAAGTTATTTAAATTAATGTCATGTCTGAAATTTTATAAAGTGAAAATATCAGATATGTTTTAGTTTTAAAGTAATGCGCTAATTTTTAAGGTTTTAGTGTGGATATATGCTGTGCCCAGAAGTGCATTATGGGTAGGATAGGGTAATCTCAGTACGTTCACAACATGAGAAATGCATTTGAAACACTCTGATCAGGCTCTACGGACAACAGCATTAAACTCTAGTGCCTAAAACTCTCGTGAATATATTCTCTGGGTTTATAGACGTTGTTATTGTGTCTGCATTTATTAAATTCCACGCATCTTAAATGTAGCAGACACGGATTATCTGGAATTTTGTTTTGGCAAGTTTTCAAGGTCTCTACTGCCATCTACTGGCTAGTAGTGTTCATTCACCCTATTGACGTATCCCGTCGCTGCAGTCAAGAACATATAGAGAATCAACACTATGACAGTTGTAAATTAATATTATACTATAAAAATGTATTTTTTATGCTTTTCATCACGTTAATAAGAGACTGCTGCATAATACCCTGAAAACTTGCTAAAACTGTCATGATTCACAGTCACGTGGCACAGAAGGTGGGTGGACACAAATGCAAACTCTCAGACAATGCGTAAGATGTAATAATAATCTTTATCTCACAGTCCAGGGTCCGGTACACAGAAAGGCAGGCCGCATAGCAAAGGTACAGATGAGGGCAAGGCTAAAATACATGGTCAGGAACAGTCTGAGGTCAAAGGCACAGTGAGACACAATATCAGAGTCAGAGGCAGAAGGCGAAATCTGGAAAAAACAGAACGAGGTCAAAAAACACTGAAGTATACGAGACGAGATCAGGGCTGGAACAAAGATACAAAAGATCGAGCTGGCAACGCGGTGAGGGAAGTGAGCGCTAAATAACAGGTGATGTAACAAGGTGCACGTGTGATCGAGGGTTCTGGAACCAAAGAGAGAGAACGAGAATGTGTGTGAGTGAAAACGAAGCAGATCAAAAGCAGAAGGAGTCAGTGAATGAAAACCAATGGTGAAAGTATAGCGTGCCCACAGACCAACAAAAGAAAACGTGAATCAAATAAAGGGCAAACAAGGAAACAGAGTGACAGACCTAAAAATAGCACAAGAATAATAAGACTAAAAACACCACTTGAACCAAATCTAAATCTGACATCACAGAAAATAAAGAAACAGAAACAAAAAATAACAGAAACAAAACCAGAACCTATAGTAAAACAATGGAATGTCTACAACAAATTATCACAGAAAACAATACCAAAACCAAAAAGATAAGATAATAAAGCACCAAAGATACACAATAAACGCAACCAGAGAAAACATAAGACAAAATGATCAAAAAGGCAACCAAAAGGATCAAATCCGGGGAGGCAGATAACAATAGGGTACAAACCCATAACCTCGCCCCGAACCCGGACCCACCCTGACAAAACAATTATAACAAATAATCCATGTCTGTTACCTTTAATCTGCTTGGAATTTAATAAACGCAAACCGAATTTCAGACATATTATATATATTAGTCTGGAACAAAGAGGACAAACAGTGTTGTAAAGAACAATAATCAAGACGTTAAAGAGCAAACTTCACTTTCCCCCAGAACGACATAACAGGAAGCGATTGTAGCTCACAGCAGCTCCCATGGAAAATAACGGAGAGACAGCCTGTGATTCTCGCATGTTTACATAAAATAAACACAATAACAATGTCTATAAACCCAGAGAATATATTCACGAGAGTTTTAGGCACAATATAAAAATAGTTTTATGTTGCGATGTTAATGGTGTTGTCTGTGTGCAGTGGACAGTTAAAGTGCAGCGTGATCAGAGCGTCTCAATGCAGTTCTCAATGTTACTGAGATCTCGCAGCGCGATGAACTCTCCAAGGTTTTGTGGGATTTCAAACATCAATAGGGGGAATAGCCAACACTTATGTGTCAACAATATTGAGTGCACATTTTACAATATAATAAAACGTGCACACAACATCATAAAACATGCGCACATTCTCTCCACATGCAAAACATTTTGCGATGACACTTCCGGGGCTCCGTAAAAATGCCAGTTTTTACAAAAAAAATGGAATATTTTACAAAAGCACATTTATCTGTAAACAGCAACACACGACACACATCACATTAACGTGTTGGTTTACATAATTTCAATTCAATTTTTCAATTTTTTTTTTATATAGCGCCAAATCACAACAAACAGTTGCCCCAAGGCGCTTTATATTGTAAGGCAAGGCCATACAATAATGATGTAAAACCCCAACGGTCAAAACAACCCCCTGTGAGCAAGCACTTGGCTACAGTGGGAAGGAAAAACTCCCTTTTAACAGGAAGAAACCTCCAGCAGAACCAGGCTCAGGGAGGGGCAGTCTTCTGCTGGGACTGGTTGGGGCTGAGGGAGAGAACCAGGAAAAAGACATGCTGTGGAGGGGAGCAGAGATCGATCACTAATGATTAAATGCAGAGTGGTGCATACAGAGCAAAAAGAGAAAGAAACAGTGCATCATGGGAACCCCCCAGCAGTCTACGTCTATAGCAGCATAACTAAGGGATGGTTCAGGGTCACCTGATCCAGCCCTAACTATAAGCTTTAGCAAAAAGGAAAGTTTTAAGCCTAATCTTAAAAGTAGAGAGGGTGTCTGTCTCCCTGATCTGAATTGGGAGCTGGTTCCACAGGAGAGGAGCCTGAAAGCTGAAGGCTCTGCCTCCCATTCTACTCTTACAAACCCTAGGAACTACAAGTAAGCCTGCAGTCTGAGAGCGAATAATGAATGACTGAACCAATCAGTGTTTAGCAGAGGCACATTTTACCCAGAATCCTTTGCGATCTGTCTGTGTTTGTTACAAAACCTCAGAATTAGTGAATTATTCATCATTAAAAGATATATGTTATATTTTAACTTTGTACAAATGACAGAATTGACATTAATGGAGTTATTCTATTGGTATTAATGTTATTTATACAACCCCTGGCAAAAATTATGGAATCACCGGCCTCAGAGGATGTTCATTCAGTTGTTTAATTTTGTAGAAAAAAAAGCAGATCACAGACATGACACAAAACTAAAGTCATTTCAAATGGCAACTTTCTGGCTTTAAGAAACACTATAAGAAATCAAGAAAAAAAGATTGTGGCAGTCAGTAACGGTTACTTTTTTAGACCAAGCAGAGGAAAAGAATATGGAATCACTCAATTCTGAGGAAGAAATTATGGAATCACCCTGTAAATTTTCATCCCCCAAATTAACACCTGCATCAAATCAGATCTGCTCATTGACATTGACCCTATGCCATGACATTGACCGTATGTGTCTTTTTGCAAGGAATGTTTTTGCAGTTTTTGCTCTATGGCAAGATGCATTATCATCTTGAAAAATGATTTCATCATCCCCAAACATCCTTTCAATTGTCCAAAATATCAACATAAACTTGTGCATTTATTGATGATGTAATGACAGCCATCTCCCCAGTGCCTTTACCTGACATGCAGCCCCATATCATCAATGACTGTGGAAATTTACATGTTCTATTCAGTCATCTTTATAAATCTCATTGGAACGGCATCAAACAAACGTTCCAACATCATCACCTTGCCCAATGCAGATTCGAGATTCATCACTGAATATGACTTTCATCCAGTCATCCACAGTCCACAATTGCTTTTCCTTAGCCCATTGTAACCTTGTTTTTTTCTGTTTAGGTGTTAATGATGCCTTTCGTTTAGCTTTTCTGTATGTAAATCCCATTTCCTTTAGGCGGTTTCTTACAGTTCGGTCACAGACGTTGACTCCAGTTTCCTCCCATTCGGTCCTCATTTGTTTTGTTGTACATTTTTCGATTTTTGAGACATATTGCTTTAAGTTTTCTGTCTTGACGCTTTGATGTCTTCCTTGGTCTACCAGTATGTTTGCCTTTAACAACCTTCCCATGTTGTTTGTATTTGGTCCAGAGTTTAGACACAGCTGACTGTGAACAACCAACAACTTTTGCAACATTGTGTGATGATTTACTCTCTTTTAAGAGTTTGATAATCCTCTCCTTTGTTTCAATTGACATCTCTCGTGTTGGAGCCATGATTCATGTCAGTCCACTTGGTGCAACAGCTCTCCAAGGTGTGTTCACTCCTTTTTAGATGCAGACTAACGAGCAGATCTGATATGATGCAGGTGTTAGTTTTGGGGATGAAAATTTACAGGGTGATTCCATAATTTTTTCCTCAGAATTGAGTGATTCCATATTTTTTTTTCCTCTGCTTGGTCTAAAAAAGTAACCATTACTGACTGCCATAATCTTTTTTTCTTGATTTCTTATAGTGTTTCTTAAAGCCAGAAAGTTGCCATTTGAAATGACTTTAGTTTTGTGTCATGTCTGTGATCTGCTTTTTTTCTACAAAATTAAACAACTGAATGAACATCCTCCGAGGCCGGTGATTCCATAATTTTTTCCAGGGGTTGTAAATTAAAACCATAAGTCAGCACTGCTTTATTTTCCAAGACCTCTGCCTGACCGGAGCATTGTGATTGGTAGAGAGCTGGCCTTTATGGCTGCTCTCAGGTTGCTTCTGTGCTGGAATCCATGTAGTAAACAAGAGCTTCCAGTAGGAAGCAGGATGTTCAAAGACAGAAGTGTGGGCTCATTGTGTGGGTCTGTTGTAACTTTTGATGCTACCAGAAGCAATTGTGGTGTTAAAACTCAAATTCAGTTTATTAGTAGTTGCAAATGTACCAGAGGCAATACTGGAATTTATCGGTTATCTGTAACTTCTGATACATTTTTGGGTGGTTTATCGTTTTATCTTTATCAAAGATAATTTTTCAGTTATCTGATTATCTGTTATTGAAGTAAATTTTTTGGTTATCTGTGCCCACCACTGTTGTTAGGTCACATCCGTCCAAACACAGTACGTGTTCCCCAGCTGGGACATCCAGAACCAGAGATCTTAACAGCTGCTGCTGCTTTCAGCGGACACGCCCCCTGTCAGTTCAGCACATACTCCAATGTGTCACTCTGTTTCTGTGTTACGTGATCTTTTTTTTTTCTTAGTTTGTAATGTGACACGTCATGTGCACTGAGCCGTCATCCAGCTGCCAGTGTGCTGTGATCAGCTGACAGGCGGCTCGCTGTGCTGTGTGCACTCTGATGTGGCTGTCCGGCCCCGCATGTGATCATGTCTGTACATACATATGAGCATTTTATGCAAGTGTGCCCCCCCACAGACACATACACACACACCACATGTGTAGGGGGAGCAGGGGGAGCGCAAAACACACATACACCACATGTGTTTTGGGGGGGAGTGGAGGGGGGTTGACACACGCACACACTTGCGAGACACATGCACCACATATGTGTTGCTTTTTGCAACACTACACTCGTGGGGACACTTAGACAAATTTCACATCCAGCTCAAAAGTGATTGTCTGCTCACTATTTTCATGCTGACAGTGCGAATGGCCACACATTTTCTAAGTGTCAAGCAAGCGGTGTTGGATGTTTGTGTGTGTCACCTGGAATTTGGCCGACACCTGCCGCAAGAGGGATTGAATGAACTCTCACAGGGCACTCTCTGTCTTTCAGCCGCTGGTGTGCGTGAATAATTGTAGTGACGTGTACGAGGCGTTGGAGGTAGCTATGATTTTTCACGAAAATTTTTCAATTCCTCCTTCGTGTGCTAGTCGGCTTAAATCGTGTTATGTGTGAAGGGGCCCTAAACCTTTCCTCAATGACAAAAGGCACCAAAGTTCCTGGTTTCCACAACCATGCCCAACACACAGGCTACACAAGCATCACATAGGGTAGGAGTCAGGGCATGTTCGTAACAAATGCCAAAATTCACTTGAAAGTAAAAAACACCCTGTTAAAATCACAAACACAATGGAGGGAGAGGCCTCGATGCAAACCTGCGATGCATAATCAATCATTGCTGCACTGATTTCTGATTGTAAATGGGGATCGTCCATCTGATGAACCAGTAAATAATTAACATTAAAAAACATTAAAAACAGTTTGTATTTGCTTTCACTAAAAACTAGTGCAGTGCCTGTAGGAACTTAGAAAATTGAGAGCTTAAGTATAGTGTTTCATACTGTTTTTAAAAAAGTCAGTTTTATTATTAATTATATGAAAATAAAAGGATTCCTATTAAACAGGTTATTGGAAGAGAGTTAGACAAAATTAAACAGAAATTTTTGAATATTTGAAACAGCAAATCAGTATCCCACCTCCTGAACACAGTTTATTTAAACTTGAACTCACAGCAAATCTAAGATGCTTATGTCTCTCTCTCTCTCTCTCTCTCTCTCTCTCTCTCTCTCTCTCTCTCGGTTGTCCAATGTGGATGACTATAGTGCCATGTAGGCTCATTCAGGCAGGTTGAACCGGTGTCTCCGCATGTGTTTGTGGAGACCAATATGTGGCAGACAGTGCCGGCTACACACAAGGCATTAGAGAGCAAAACCGGTTGGGGCCGGGGGTCAGTGTTGGGTTGGTGTTGACGGGCCTGCCGCTCGTCGGCAGCCCAATCATAGGCCTCATCAAAGCGTGTAGCTGCAGCATTGCAGGTAGAAGGTCAGGTGTTTCTGTCAGCTGCTAGGCGCTCTAAGCTCTCAGGGGGAATGGAGTTCATGTACTTGTACTTACTCAAACATTGTACAAATTGTGGAAAAATATAATATTTTATTCATCTTATGTACTTACTGAAACATTGTACAAATAGTGGGAAATTTGTTGGTTTATCAAAAAACTGATTTTAGCTAATGTCTCCTCAGTGTTGTCACGTTAAACTCAGTTACAAGGAACACTGAAGGGCCTTTCACACCGCAAGCTTCAGCGCGATGCTTTAACGCCCCCTAGCGCATAAGGCCAAACCGTTTCCAATGTGTCGTGACGTCAGACGCGTCGCTTCGGAAGCGGTAAGGGGGCGGAGATTGTGGCTACGTCACACTCTGGCTGTTTCACACCCTGAAAAAAGTTCAGCAATCGCCATCTTGAATTTGCGTCGCCTGAACCACAAAAAAGCTTTAACAACAGCAGTAGAATGATTCTCCTATCACCCTGCTGGGAGAAGCTTTTTTTCAGCTACTTTTCGGAGTGACACCGACCGAGGGAGGACTGACGACTTGGTGGGATATCGATCGAACCGCGACAGCGGGCCGACCCGCACGGAGAAGCCGGCCTTCAGGCATCATTCCTGGGCAGACTGAGGCAGGCAGCCGGAGGGATGGAGCAGACCCACTCAGTCAGAAATCTCCCACTTTTTGGATATATGCAAAGTCCCAGTTTGCCAAACGGAGGTTAGTTCTGTAGCTTTATCGAGGTGAGGATAAAATAAAAGTAAAACGTGACGTTTCTGCAATGCTGTGAAGGTTTATTGATCGGCTAACATTAGCTTAGCTTTTTAGTGCAGTTGATCTGAGTGAACGCTTTAATTTGTAGATGGTTCAGTCTTTCTTATTTTTACCAAATAAAGCTACAGCTTTTTTTCAGACACCACAAAAGCTCAATTTTAAATAACCTATTTTTTTGGGCGTTTTTTTCCATTGTTTTTTTGCCGTTTTTTTTCCCTTTTTTATATACTGTTTAGTGTTTCTTTATATTTAAAAAAATATATTTTTTTCCCAATCAATCAATTAAATGTTTTATTGTGTAATGGTGCAAGCAACATGAACTATCTGATTTTGTTTAACTTTGCTACCAGTAACATCAGTGAGCCACGTCATCTTGAAAGTACAAATGTCACAATGTTAATCAAAATAAAGATTTTGAAAATGAATCCCCAAAATTTTCATAATAAAGGATGCACACCATTGTGCCATATGCAAGCCACATCTGAAAGCTGAGGTTGATCTGATAAACAGTCAGAGATATGTGAGACACACACACACAGATGCTTCTTGCTTTATAGATAGATGTAAATTTAAAATAGTAATGGAAAAGTCTGTTATTGAATCAGAGTGCAATTCTATGTCCTACATATTGCTGTTTCTGCAGCACAAATCAAGAAATTGCCTCGAAAGCATTATCTTGTTTTTTGAGATGATGTGTCTAGTTCATGCAATGCTTCTCATTACACTGCAATGTAAATTATTAAATATTAAACTAGAAATCACCTTACTTGGCCATCTGTTGTTGCCTTAATAAAACATCATCATCAGTCTCCTCTTGAGGTAACTTGAGGTTTGTATTTGAAATGTCACTCGGGGCGATGGTAATTATTTAAAATGGGAAAATGTTGCTGTCTTCAGTACATGTACCTATGAGGTGCACAGGCACGTGCATGTGTTCACTCATATGAGTGATGGGCTGTTTATCTCCAAACACCTTCTTGAGTCTGATTACTTGCTCTGTATTTTGTATTTTAGCAGTTTATTTACTCTTGCAACCGTTCTCGAGCCTCATCACTCAAACGGAAAAGCAACTTCTTACGGGTGCAAATCTCAGCAAAATTAACGAGTCAATGATGCAAGTGTTTCACTCCTTTGCATTTTCACACATTTCTGCCTTTGACAGCTTGGTGGGTCTTGTTGACGATTTTGATGAAATGCTCGAAGCAGCAAAACGAGACTTAAGATATACGAGAGCCATCATTAATGATTGTGTGTTTGTTCAAATGCTCCTTTCAGTGACATCACAGTGACAGCACATCACTGAAACTGCATCAATTGTCAGCAAACAGGATGACAGCAACACCTTATACACATTATACGTATTTTCATTTAAATGTGCAATCCAGTCACAAAATGCCTGCATCTGCTCATTAAATTATATAAAACATCTTAAATATGTCCTTTTAAGTGTCATTCTTGTTGTTTCTCATTGTTTATTGGTTGCATTCCCATTGCATTTTTCTCTTTCCTTCTGAGAGCCAACAGTAAGACTGCTGACAAGGCAGCCAGCCCACATTTGGCTTCTCCTTGAAGCACAATGATCAATAGATTGCAATTCATGAGGACCAGTGAGCAGCAGTATGAAACCGCTTCCACTTCATCCTTTCAGAATTGCCTGTCCAGAGAAAAATCAGTCAATTTAGTTCAAAATAAAATGTACAAGAGATTGATTAAGCAGGCAGAAAAGGGCCTTTCAGCACTATTGCAGGTCATATCGTGCACCAATCAATGCAGTGGAGTGAAGCTGTAACAGTGAGTTCTTGGAGGAAATGTTTAACTGGCAGAGATGCTTGAAATACAGTCAAATCTAATGTGGTTATGATGAACACGGAGGTGCTGTTGTGCTCCACAAACATGCAAGTGGTTGTCATATTGACAGTAATCAAGCTGCACATCATCACTGTTAGGCCGTGCAAAACCAACAGAGTACCACGAGTGGTCAATAGCACTCTTCATTTACCTCCCATTTTTCGAGGGTTAAAATTATGTGGAGCAAGTGATATGCGAAACCATCATTTTTATTATCTGATTTATATTGGCAGTTTATGTTGTACTTTGGACATCACTGCCAGTTATTTCTTGTGTTATCTGCACTCAAAATTTCCTGCTATGACTCACAATCTGCACCTTCTAACACGGAACAACACAACCCCAGTCAGTGATTGCACTGACAGCGCTGCATTCAAGTCAGAGATGGATGTGTGTGGCAAGAAAGTTACCGTGCTGTTATGCGTGAATAAATCAAGCTTTTTGTGTTGCTGTGTTCATGGTGTTACTAGCAGAGTGTACAGAAACCTCATCATCACTCAATGTTAGGTGTTACAAGAACACAAGGAACTCATTTCATCTGTACATATTTTTTTTTCATTTTTTTTATGTTATCACTGAATGCACAGCAGGAGGTCCTGGGTGCAAACTCGATTTTTCTGTGCGAGTTTGCCATCATTTTGTGATAACCTGTAACCAGTGCAGCAGTCAGATGAAAAGACTTCAGCCAGCTATAGCCACACACAGCTGGATCATTAATATATCATATAATGCAGCAATGTACTCCTGGAGAAGTGCAGAATAACAGCATACACAGCGGTCAAATTTCAGACACTATTTTTAACCATAACTATAACACCAACACCACCCCATGTCACCCCAAATTGTATGATACCATCAGGAAAAAGGAAAATGTAACATACTTCGTGATGGTATCACAAACAAATGGATTAAATCACTTTTCGTGACGCCATCATGAACTGCCGTGAGATTAGGTTGTGTTCATATATACACACACACACACACACAGCATCCGGAAAGTCTTCAGAGCGCTTCACCTTTTTCCACATTTTATGTTACAGCCTTTTCCAAAATGGATGAAATTCAATTTTTTTTTCACTCAAAATTCTACACACAATACCCCATACTGATAATGTGAAAAAATATTTTTGAGATTTTTGAAAATTTATTAAAAAATAAAAAAAACTAAGAAATTACATGTACATGTAGATGTTTCTACAGCTTAATTGGAGTCCACCTGGGGGTAAATTTGTTGGGAAAGTGTAGGGACATGGACCCACAACAGGGGGCGTAAATGAACGGACAATGGAATAAGCCAAAATACAACAATTTAATGTTGTGAATGTGCACAACAGAAAAACAGACAAACACAATTTAGAATAGCAGTGAATAATACAAGGTGACGTGTGGGCAGGCTCGAGGATAGAAGACGCCTGTCCAGAGAAGAGCCGGATCCCACACGCTTTCCACTGCCAGCGGCTCTGGAGCACACTGGAGCCACCAAGCGCTGAGTCCCCAGGTGGCCACTGCCTCCGACTGTCAGATGTGGTACTGCTGGCAGGAAGAACAGACAGGTGATGGTGGGTGCATGAACACCCAGCAAACACTCAGTACAAGGGTGGGAAACACCTCCACCTCTTAATCACAATACTCCCGAAATAAATGCAGATCCTGATATCACACTAGCAGTCCACAACCGAGGAGCGGAGTACGCCAACTCTCCAAACATGACTACTCCTTAGCGTACAAAAGGTTCGTCTGCAAAGTTAGGGATTACACACACAGAAGTAAAGACGTTACTACTGTAATGTTTTTGCAGGCTGAGCAGTTTACCTGACGGGTAGACGATTTCTCGGCAGGGAGGTGGAGTTGCTGCCCGGCTTTTATGGGATGTGGTGATTGATGTGTGACATCTGTCACTCCTGGCTGCTCCTGGGAGATGGCAGCGCCCTCTCGTGCCCGAAGCCCGCACTTCAGGCAGGGCGCCCTCTAGTGATGGGCCAGCAGTACCTCCTCTTCAGCGGCCCACACAACAGGACCCCCCTTTCAACGGGCACCTCCTGGCGCCCGACCAGGTTTGTCCGGATGTCAGCGGTAGAAATCGGCCAGGAGGGCCGGGTCCAGGATGAAGCTCCTCTTCATCCAGGAGCGTTCTTCGGGTCCATAACCCTCCCAGTCCACCAGATACTGGAATCCCCGGCCCTGTCGACGGATGTCCAGGACCCTGCGCACAGTCCAAGTAGGCTCCCCATCGATGATCCAGACAGGAGGCGGCACTGGTCCGGGGTGCAGAGGGAAGAGGTGTGGTATGGCTTGATGCGGGAGACATGGAAGACTGGGTGAATCCGCAGTGAAGCTGGCAGCTTCAGCTTCACTGCGGCCGGGCTGAGGACCTTGAGGATTGAGAATGGGCCAATGTAACGGTCTTTCAGTTTCTGGGATTCCACTTGTAATGGGATGTCCTTTGTTGACAGCCAAACCTCCTGCCCAGGCTGGTATGCAGGGGCCGGGGAATGCCGGCGGTCTGCATGGGCCTTGGCCCTCGTCCGGGCTTTGAGTAGGGCAGAGTGGGCAGTGCACCACACCCGATGGCACCTCCTCAGATGGGCCTGGACCGAGGGCACCCCGACCTCTCCCTCCACAAGCGGAAACAATGGGGGCTGGTACCCCAAACATACTTCAAATGGGGAGAGGTCGGTGGCAGATGAAACTTGGCTGTTGTGAGCGTACTCGATCCAGGCCACATGGTTGCTCCAGGCCGTTGGGTGCGCAGAGGTCATGCAGCGGAGGGCCTGCTCCAAATCCTGGTTTGCCCACTCTGCCTGTCCATTCGTCTGGGGATGGTACCCGGACGAGAGGCTTACGGTGGCCCCCAGTTCCCTACAGAAACTCCTCCAGACTTGTGAGGAGAACTGGGGACCACGGTCTGAGACGATGTCGGATGGAATCCCATGCAGACGTACGACATGGTGGACCAGGAGGTCTGCGGTCTCCTGGGCTGTTGGGAGCTTCGGGAGGGCCATGAAGTGAGCCGCCTTGGAGAACTGGTCCACTATCGTGAGGATGGTGGTCATGCCCTGGGATGGCAGGAGGCCTGTGACGAAGTCCAGGCCAATGTGGGAACAGGGGCGATGAGGCACAGGCAACAGATGGAGGAGTCCTTGTGTTTTTTGATGGTCTGCCTTGCCCCTGGCACAGGTGGTACAGGCCTGGACATATTCCCGGATGTCGGCTTCCATGGACGCCCACCAGAAGCGCTGCCGGACCACTGCCACGGTTGTTCGCATCCCTGGATGACAGGAGAGCTTGGAGCCGTGACAGAAGTCAAGGATTGCAGCTCTGGCTTCTGGTGGGACGTAAAGTCTGTTCTTTGGGCCTGTCCCCGGGTCCGGGTTCCATGCCAGGGCCTCCCGGACAGTCTTCTCCATGTCCCAGGTGAGGGTGGCCATGATAGTGGACTCAGGCATGATGGGATCCGGTGGATCTGACAGCTCGGTTTTGACTTCCTCTTTGTGGACCCGGGACAGGGCGTCAGATTGCTGGTTCTTGGTCCCGGGGCGGAAGGTGATCTGGAAGTCAAAACGCCCGAAGAACAGTGACCAGCGGGCTTGCCTGGGGTTCAGACGCCTGGCGGTCCGGATGTACTCCAGGTTCAGATGGTCCGTGAAAACCGTAAATGGTACTGCAGCTCCCTCCAACAGGTGTCTCCACTCCTCAAGAGCCTCTTTCACTGCTAGGAGTTCCCGATTGCCGACGTCATAGTTCCGCTCTGCCGGGGTCAACCTGTGGGAAAAATAGGCACAAGGGTGGAGGACCTTATCGGACTCCCTGCTCTGGGACAGCACGGCTCCTATCCCTGAGTCAGAGGCATCCACTTCAACGATAAACTGGCGATTGGGATCGGGCTGCACCAGAACTGGTGCAGTCGAGAACCGGCGTTTCAACTCCCTAAACATGGCGTCGCACCGATCCAACCAGGTGAAGGGGACTTTAGTGGAGGTCAGGGCCGTCAGGGGGCTAACTACCTGGCTGTAACCCTTGATGAACCTCCGGTAGAAATTTGCAAAGCCGAGGAACTGCTGCAGTTTCCTACGGCTCGTCAGTTTGGGCCAATCTCTCACCGCCGCAACCTTGGCTGGATCAGGGGCGAAGGAGTTGGAGGAGATTATGAACCCCAGGAAGGACAAAGAAGTACGGTGGAACTCGCACTTATCGCCCTTCACAAACAACCGGTTCTCCAACAACCGCTGAAGGACCTGATGTATATGTCGCATATGAGTCTCAGAATCCGGGGAGAAGATGAGGATATCGTCAAGGTATACGAAGACGAACCGATGCAGGAAGTCCCGCAAGACGTCATTAACCAAGGCTTGGAACGTCGCTGGCGCATTGGTGAGACCGAACGGTATGACCAGGTACTCAAAGTGACCTAACGGGGTGTTAAACACCGTCTTCCACTTGTCTCCCTTCCGGATCCAAACCAGGTGATACGCATTCCTAAGATCCAACTTGGTGAAAATTTGGGCTCCATGCAAGGGCATGAACACTGACATCTAACAGAGGCAGCGGGTATCGATTGTGAACCGTGATTTCGTTCAGCCCTCTGTAGTCAATGCATGGACGGAGTCCGCCATCCTTCTTGCCCACAAAAAAGAAACCTGCACCCATCGGGGAGGTGGAGTTCCAGATCAACCTGGCAGCTAAAGAGTCCCGGATGTAGGTCTCCATTGATTCGCACTCAGGACGTGAGAGATTGTACAACCTGCTGGACGGGTACTCAGCGCCCGGGATCAAATCAATGGCACAATCGTACGGACGGTGTGGGGGAAGAGTGAGTGCCAGATCTTTGCTGAAGACATCAGCAAGATCATGGTACTCCTCAGGCACCGCCGACAGATTGGGGGGGACTTTAACCTCCTCGTTAGCTGTCACACCGGGTAGAACCGAGGATCCTAAGCATTCCCGGTGGCAGGTTTCGCTCCACTGCGTCACTACCCCAGACGGCCAATCTATCCGGGGACTGTGCTTAACCATCCATGGAAATCCCAAAATCACTCGGGAGGTAGAAGGTGTTACATAGAACACAATCTCCTCCCTGTGATTCCCAGACACAACCAGAGTCACGGGCTGTGTCTGGTGTGTGATTAATGGGAGAAGGGTGCCATCTAGTGCCCGTACCTTCAATGGTGAAGGTAGAGCCACTAGAGGGAGCCCCACCTCCCTAGCCCATCTGCTATCCAGCAGATTCCCTTCCGACCCCGTGTCCACCAGTGCTGGGGCGTGAAGGGTAAGATCCCCACTCCAGATCGTAACTGGGATGCTGCGTGCGGATCTACGGGATCTCCCCGCGTGAATGTTATGGCCCACCCTTAGCCCAGTCTCTAGGGGTGGGCATTGTAGTTTAACAGCTTGGGGCAGTTCTTTTGTATGTGCTCACTCGAGCCACAGAAAAAACATTCTCCGTGAGCCAGCCTCCGTTGTCTGTCATTAGATTTTACTTTAGCCCTGCTCATGTCCATAGCTTCGTCAGCAGGGGGAGCTGTTGCCACACGGAGCTCTCCGGCTGTGGAGCGTGGGGACGGCGGCACCCTTTCGGACCCGGAAGGAAGAGGGACGGCTCATGCCCGGCCACGCCCTTCGCCCCGCTCCCGATGGTGTTCCTCTAATCGGTTATCTAACCGTATGACCAGGTCGATAAGCCCGTCAAAATCCCGCGGCTCATCCTTAGCCAGCAGATGCTCCTTCAGGACCGGAGACAGTCCGTTTATGAAGACAGAGCGGAGTGCAACAGTATTCCAGCCGGACCTCGCAGCCGCGATGCGGAAGTCGACTGCATACTCAGCTGCACTCCGAAGTCCCTGTCTCATTGACAGCAGCACGGTCGAAGCGGTCTCGCCTCTATTGGGATGATCAAACACCTGTTTAAACTCCCTCACAAACCCAGTATATGTGGTTAGGAGCTGTGAATTTTGCTCCCAGAGCGCCGTAGCCCAGGCGCGTGCCTCTCCTCGAAACAAATTTATAACATAAGCCACCCAGCTGGCATCTGACGCATACATGACGGGACGCTGTGCAACGACGAGCGAACACTGCATCAAGAAGTCAGCGCACGTCTCGACACAACCTCCGTACGGTTCCGGAGGGCTTATGTATGCTTCAGGGGAAGGGGGGGGGGGGGGGGGGGGTTCGTTGAATCACCACTGGAATGTCTGTATTCGGCGCTTGAACAGCAGGAGGAGGTGCTGCAGCAGCGCCCTGCATGCGCGCTTCCACCTGGGCGGTGAGAGCCTCCATCCTCCGACTGAGTATAACATTCTGCTCGGTCACCAAGTCCAACCGAGTAGTGAAGGCAGTTAAGATTTACTGCAGCTCACCTAATACGCCTCCTGCCGGTGCCTGTGCACCCTGCGTTTCCATTGGTGGTTCACTTGATGGTTGATGCCCCTCGGGATCCATGACGCTGGCCGAGAAATCCTGTTGGGAAAGTGTAGGGACACAGACCCACAACAGGGGGCATAAATGAATGGACAATGGAATAAGCCAAAATACAACAATTTAATGTTGTGAATGTGCACAACAGAAAAACAGACGAACACAATTTAGAATAGCAGTCAATAATACAAGGTGACGTGTGGGCAGGCTCAAGGATAGAAGTCGCCTGTCCAGAGAAGAGCCGGATCCCACACGCTTTCCACTGCCAGCGGATCTGGAGCACACCGGAGCCACCAAGCGCTGAGTCCCCAGGTGGCCACTGCCTCCGACTGTCAGATCTGGTACTGCTGGCAGGAAGAACAGACAGGTGATGGTGGGTGCGTGAACACCCAGAAAACAGTCAGTACAAGGGTGGGAAACACCTCCACCTCTTAATCACAATGCTCCCGAAATAAATGCAGATCCTGATGTCACACTAGCAGTCCACAACCGAGGAGCGGAGTACGCCAACTCTCCAAACATGACTACTCCTTAGCGTACAAAAGGTTCGTCTGCAAAGTTAGGGATTTCACACACAAAAGTAAAGACGTTACTACTGTAATGTTTTTGCAGGCTGAGCAGTTTACCTGATGGGTAGACGATTTCTCGGCAGGGAGGTGGAGTTGCTGCCCGGCTTTTATGGGATGTGGTGATTGATGATTGATGTGTGACATCTGTCACTCCTGACTGCCCCTGGGAGGTGGCAGCGCCCTCTCGTGCCCGAAGCCCGCACTTCAGGCAGGGTGCCCTCTGGTGATGGGCCAGCAGTACCTCCTCTTCAGCGGCCCACACAACAAAATTCAGTTGATTGGACATGATTTGGCAAGACACACATCTGTCTACATATAAAGTCCCACAGTTGACAGTATATGTCAGAGCACAAACCAAGCACGAAGTCAAAGGAACTGTAGACCTCCAAGACAGGATTGTCTTGAGGCAGAAATCTGGGGAAGTCTACAGAAACATTTATGCTGCTTTGAAGGTCCCAATGAGCACAGTGGCTTCCATCATCTATAAATGGAAAAGGTTTGGATCCACCAGAACACTTCTGAGACCTGGACGCTCGGCTACACTGAGCAATCGGGGGAGAAGGGGCTTAGTCAGGGAGGTGACCAAGAACCTGATAGTCACTCCTTCAGAGGATTGAGGGATATCCTTGAGTGGCCCAGCCAGAGCCCAGGCCTGAATCCAATTACACATCTCTGGAGAGATCTGAAAATTGCTGTGCGCAGACACTCCCCATCTAACCAGATGGAGCTTAAGAGGTGCTGCAGAGGTTTGGTAAAATTTCCAAAAGATATGTGTGCCAAGCTTGTGGCCTCATATTCAAGAAGCTGTAATTGCTGCCAAAAGTGCATCAACAAAGTAATGAGCAAAGAGTGTGAATACTTATGTATGGTGAGGAAAATAAGTATTTGAACATCTTGCGGTTTTGCAAGTTCTCCCACTTAGAAATCATGGAGGGGTCTGAAATTTTCATCTTAGGTGCATGTCCACTGTGAGAGACATAATCTAAAAAAAAAAAAAAAAATCCAGAAATCACAATGTGTGATTTTTTTAATAATTTATTTGTATGTTACTGCTGCAAATAAGTATTTGAACGCCTACCAACCAGCAAAAATTCTGGCTCACACAGACCTGTTAATTTTTCTTTAAGAAGCCCTCTTATTCTGCACTCTTTACCTGTATTAATTGCACCTGTTTGAAGTTGTTAAATGTATAAAAGACACCTGTTCACACACTCAATCAATCACACTCCAACCTGTCCACCATAGCCAAGACCAAAGAGCTGTCTAAGGACACCAGGGACAAAACTGTAGACCTGCACAAGGCTGGGATGGACTACAGGACAACAGGCAAGCAGCTTGGTAGAAGACAACTGTTATGATTATTTATTAGAAAGTGGAAGAAACACAAGATGACTGTCAATCTCCCTCAGTCTGGGATTCCATGCAAGATCTCACTTTGTGGGGTAAGGATGATTCTGAGAAAGCTCAGAACTACACAGGAGGACCTGGTCAATGACCTGAAGAGAGCTGGGACCACAGTCACAAAGATTACATTAGTAAAACATGATGCTGTCATGGTTTAAAATCCTGCAGGGCAGCAAGGTCCCCCTGCTCAATCCAGCACATGTCCAGGCCCATTTGAAGTTCAGCAGTGACCATCTGGATGATCCAGAGGAGGCATGGGAGAAGGTCATGTGGTCAGATGAGACCAGAATAGAGCTTTTTGGAATCAACTCCACTTACCATATTTAGAGGATGAGAACAACCCCAAGAAAACTATCCCAACCGTGAAGCATGGGGGTGCAAACATCATACTCTGGGGGTGCTCTTCTGCAAAGGGGACAGGACGACTGCACCGTATTGAAGGGAGGGTGGATGGGGTCATGTATTCCAAGATTTTGGCAAACAACCTCCTTCCCTCAGTAAGAGCATTGAAGATGGGTCATGGCTGGGTCTTCCAGCATGACAATATGACCCCAAAAACACAGCCAGGGCAACTAAGGAGGGGCTGTGTAAGAAGCATTTCAAGGTCCTGGAGTGGCCTGGCCAGTCTCCAGACCTGAACTCAATAGAAAATCTTTGGAGGGAGCTGAAACTCCAAACCTGAAAGATTTGGAGAAGATCTGTATGGAGGAGTGGGCCAAAATCCCTGCTGCAGTGTGTGAAAACTTGGTCAAGAACTACAGGAAACGTTTGACTTCTGAAATTGCAAACAAAGGCTACTGTACCAAATGTTCAAATACTTATTTGCAGCAGCAACATACAAATAAATTATTATAAAATCATACATTGTGATTTCCGGATTTTTTTTTTTTTTAGATTATGTCTCTCACAGTGGACGTGCACCTAAGATGAAAATTTCAGACCCCTCCATAATTTCTAAGTGGGAGAACTCGCAAAATCGCAGGGTGTTCAAATACTTATTTTCCTCACTGTACATGTGATTTCTTAATTTTTTATTTTTAATAAATTTGCAGAAATTTTATGTTGGCATATCTATCTATTTTCAAACTGTGGCCGATGACCTGACCAATGGCTTTAAAGCAAGCACCATAAAGCAGTGTTTCATGATGATTCACATGTGACTGAAAACAACATCTGGCATTCCCTATGAGTCATTGACACCTTTAATGGCCCCTTCACACACAGTACTAATGTGGCCAAATTGCGCATGAAGCAGGAATTGTATCCAATTTGTGTAAAATTGGAGCTCCCTCCAACACCTCGTACACCTGTTGCAACAACTATTTGCGCACACCAGCGGCTGAAAGACAGAGCGTGCACTGTGAGAGCCCATCGAACCCTCTCGCAGCAGGTGCCGGCCAAATTCCAGCTGACACACACGAACATCTAACAGTGCTCGCTTGGCACTTAGAAAATGCATGGCCATTTGTGCTATTAGTATGAAAATATTCAGCACATTATCACTTTTGAGCTGGTGGTGAAATTTGTCTAAGTGCGCCCCATGACTGTGGAGTTACCGAGTACACATGTGGCATGCCAGAGTGTCAGCTCACCCCACAACGCGTGTGCATGTGTTTCATACACCCCCCCACTCTCCCATCCCCCTCAACACGTGTGTGCATGCGGTTTGCGTGCCCCCCAACAGGCGAGGCCCCTCTCATCTGATCACAGAGTGATATCTTGGTCTGTGAGCTGAATGTACAGGAGGCGTGGCTGGCTGCCAACAGCAGTGGCTGTTGACAACTTTGCTCCAGGACGTCACATCTGCAGAACACGTACTGTGTTTTGACGGACACGTGCGTGTGTGTGTTTGCTGTCCTCACGTGGAAATACATAAAAACATATATTGCTTTTGTGACGGGCTGGAGAGAGTGCACATTGACAGGCTGTCCGAGCTGAAACGGACCGTCAGTTCACGTGGACACGCTGCAGGTGATGTGAATGTCACGTCTGTCTGACAGGACACGCATGCCCTGTGAGCGGTGCGCCACAGGACTATATGACAAGCTAACAGTGCGACAAATACATCACTTTCAGTCATGTATCACAAGAAATATGCCATAACAAACACTGTTTGGTCAGTTATCAGAGCGCTTTTTTCTCTTTTTTAAAACATACATTTATGTCCTTGTTGATTTCAGGCATGTTTTTCCACACCTTTTATAGGACAGCGATGGTAGTGCAGTGGTAAAGTTTCTGGCTGGCAATCAGAGCTTTTGTAAATTGCATGTTCGAATTCCGTGGGTGGCATGTATTTTTTTTCACAGCAGTTGCACGATGTGATTACACATGCTCCAGCTGCTCAATTTCAATTTATTTTAATTTATATAGTGCCAAATCACAACAAAGTTGCCTCAAGGCACTTCACACAAGTAAGGTCTAACCTTACCAACCCCTCGCACTGTGTCCCCGCTGTGACGGTTTCGTGCACGTTTGTGCATGACACTGTCGCTTGCACAAAACTGTCGCAGCGGGATCGTTCACGCCTGCCCATCAATGTTTTCATGGTTGGCTCATACGAGCCATTACGCCATGATTCGCCCTGATTTGTACTTATTTGTACTATGTGTGAAGGCGCCCTAAGTGATGGGTAGCTGTAACTATAGTTTACAGTTTGTCAGCCCTCCGGGGCCCCAAGTGAACTGCATCCTAAAGCAGTGACCTGCTTTGCTGGCAAGCAGACTCTGGACTCGAGTTGTGGATCTTGCTGTCGCTGTCTGTAAAGCTATGCGTCACAAAGTCCTGACAATCCCTCTCCCACGATGGCAAACAAAAACAACACAGAAAGGAGCTTGATGTCCGCTCTGGTTTTTATGGTACAGCAGCATGGGGTCACGTGACATCAGATGAAATCAACATTCCAATCAAGGGATCTGATCCTTTGGCGTAAGGATATGGATTATGCTTGAAATTGCCCCCCTGCAGCCAAACATGTTTTCAAGCACATAGGGAATTATTTCTGATCACTGGGTGCTTATATTACAACTGAGTGGTTGGGTTCTTTGGCATATAACTGATTTCCAAAACAGAATTTGTTACCACCGACACTCAGAACAAACTAAAAATAGTCACAGATTTCTACGCAATAACAGCCAATTATTGCATCTTTACGCTTAAATGTTGCACCCGAGTCTACTGCTTCTTTCGTCAAAACAAAATACTGCATCTGAATGATGCAAAAACAAGTCAATTACAATCACTCTGGCAACTACTGGTACCATTTTGTTTCTTCCCAGCCAGAGGAAGACAATGTTCGCTGACTGCTGAGCAGAAGGAAATCATGAAGCATCTCAAATTACCTGTCTGTGTACTGACATGTCAGTGTTTATTTTGACTTTGCCTCTCTGAGTGTGTGCTTCTCTCCAGATTTAACAAATTGAATCATTAATAAGCAACCCCATAGGCAATAAAATTAATAACCTCATGATTTGTGCACCACAGAATCTTACACCATTCACTTGGTCATTCAGCTCGTTATAATGAGCGGAGCTGTCTATGTTACTTAAATATATTATTACATGGAAAAATAAGCTGCAACTTTACAGTTTGTTTTATTGGAAAATATCATGTTATTTACTAGGGCAGTGTAGTGGCCGAGAGGCTTGTGCACTTGTTTCAAAAACCAAATGTTCGCTGTTAAAGATCACCTCTGCCCCTTTACCGTGTAATATGGAGTTACATCAGGAACAGCATCCGGTGTAATGATTGTGCCAAATCAACATGCAAATTGAATGCTGTGGCAATGCTGAGCCAAAAGGCAGAAGTTGAAAGAACTTACTATCAAGTTAATCATGTGATTACTTGACAGATGAGGGAGGACTGACTGGATGCCTGTTAATGTCTGCTGGATATTGGTGAGGAGTGTCTCCATGGAGGCTGTGTCTGTTGTGGAAGTGGTGGTCATAGAGTGTTGGGAGGGTGGAATGGAAGGAACGTCACAGGTCAAAGAAAAAGGAACAAAGTGTTTGGAGTCTGGCAAATACAAAGAGTCCATGGGATCATCGCTATAGGGGGGTATCTGTCGTTGCCTGAATAGGGTTCTGATATTGCGTAAGTCCGGGTATGTGGTCACAATGTCAGGTTTGGAGTGGATGATCTCATCAACAGAGTCCTGTATTTTATTTCTTTCAGAAACACTGTGTAGTGTAATCGAGGTACAAGTCCCGGATTTTGAAAAACACTTTGGCAGTGTTACGGAGGTCAAGTGCGTTCGTGTCATCTACCAGGATCAAGTCCTGGTCTCCCTCAGGGTCTGAGAGGAACCCCTCTTCTGAATCAGAACAATCAAGGTCGATCTCAGGGAGTGGTGGCTTTGACGGCAAATATGCCTCAGGTTGCCATGTCCAGTCAAGAAGTCTACCCCTGTTAAACAAGTCGTCAAGACTATATAAGTCTGGGAACCAGTCACACATTCATAAATTGTCCCAAGCTTAGTCCAAAAAAACAAACTTCTTCTTTGGAGTATAACAGTTGTGATAACAGTTAAAGAGGTGGTTGATTTCAGAAAAAAACTGTCTTGATTGTTCCAAGTTCAACGTTACTGCCTGCTGGGTTCATGACTGGCTGGTTCATTCTGTTGCGATGGCCATTTAAAGTGAACCCACGAATGCAGGCAGTAATCAGACAGGGAGCAGTGAAAAAACACAGGGGATTTATTCTTCTTCAATACACATGATACACGGTCCAAACCCATGGTGAAAAACTAACCCAAGCTCATATAAGAAAACACAGCCGAGATGCGGGCAGAGGGTGACAACACACACTGGAGATTAACTGGATGGAGCAGGTGGCAGAACGTATGGAAGAAAATCACAAAAAGGAAACACGCAACCAATAAAGAACACGGGAATAAACAGGAAGATCCAAAAAACTAAAAAAAAAACTCACAAAGCTTGTCAAGGAGAATGAACTGGCGAGTGACATGGGAATGAAGCAAGCTTAAATACCAAAGGGTTACCCAAACGCAGGCTCATGAAATTAAGGAAAAGGAATAAAAGACACACGTGAAATTCAACAGAAAAAAAGGTGACTTAACTAAGACCTCAAAAAGTGAATGGAAAAATACAACATAACAATAACCAAAAACACAGAGAGACAACGGACTCACAGAACCATAATACATGATGCAAAAACAAAATGTGGGATTCAAAAATGTACAAGGTGAAACAGTAGAAAACAAATGTGAAGACATGGAACAAAATAAGAAAGCGAGCAATGCACAACCTACAGCAAGACCTAAACATTGAGCAAAATTAAGTTCATAAGCCAAAAGCAGAAAACATGTGATGGAGTGCAAAAAGAAGATACAGCAAGACTGACAGGTGAGGATACATGAGTGGAACACGGGGACCCAGACAGGAGACAGACCACCAGGACAACAGACACCAACAGGGAACACAACACAGAATACAACACAGAAGGAAACTGAACAGAACACAGAGAACACTAACAAAAAGGGCACCTACAGAACACAGTGACATGTAACAATGCGGCACAGACGGGGGGCAAACCACAACACTAGAAGTAGGATTATGAAACCGCCACACAGCCGCCATACCATATCTTTTAAGAACAAGCTGGATAGTGCGTGCTGACCTAGACACAGAAGTCCTTTTGGAGGAGCTGCAATGTAAGGCAGGGGAAAGTGCAATTTATATCATCACTAAGGATAAGATTGCGTATTGTCATGTTTGGCAAACATAAACAGAATGCTGCATTGTTTCAGTTTGGTGGATAAATATTGTCCAAGATGACTGGAAATAAACAAAAGTCGCCAGACCACAATAATAATAATAATAATAATATTACATTTTATTTGTTAGGTGCCTTTCTGGGCACTTAAGGTCGCCTTACAACAATACAACATAACAACAACAATATAAAATGACATTAGAACAAAGTTAAAAACAGTTAAGGTTAAGATTAAACAGGACAAAGCAGTTATGGTTGTAGTGAGTAGGCTTGTCTAAACAGATGAGTTTTGAGTTTAGATTTGAAGTCAGTGAGTGAAGTGGTATTACGGAGGTCTGGGGGGAGAGCATTCCAGAGCTGGGGAGCAGAGCGGCTGAATGCCCTGCTCCCCACAGTGACAAGATGGGCGGGGGGGGACAGAAAGCTGGAGGGAGGAAGCGGAGCGGAGGGAATGGGCAAGTGAGTTGATGTGGATGAGGTCAGTCAAGTACGGGGGGGAGCAACGATGTGAATGGCTTTAAATGTGAGGAGCAGAAGTTTGTAGTGGATGTGGTGTGAGATGGGGAGCCAGTGAAGCTGCGGGAGAACCGGGCTGATGTGATTTATGGAGGGTGTGTGTGTCATGATGCGGAATGTGAATTCTGGACCAGTTGAAGTTTATGAATAGTTTTGTGGGGGAGACCAAACAGGAGGGAGTTGCAGTAGTCCAGACGGGAGGTGACGAGGCTATGGACGAGGACGGCGGTGTAGTGAGGACTGAGGAAGGGACGAAGGCGGTGGATGTTTCGGAGGTGAAAGTAAGCGGAGCGGACAATGTTATTTATATGTGCAGTGAAGGAGAGCGAGCTGTCGAGGATGACACCCAGACTCTTTACCTGAGGGGAAGGGGAGACAGGGATGCCGTTAATGAAAATGGAGACTGGTTGGGTTTTGTTAAAGGTGGATTTGGTGCCGGTGAGTAGGAATTCAGTTTTATTGCTGTTTAATTTAAGGAGGTTTGAGGTAAACCAGGAGCTGATTTCAGAGAGGCAGTTGGTTAAGGATGATGGTGGAAGAGTGGTGTTGGGTTTACTGGAAATATAGAGCTGAGTGTCATCCGCATAGCAGTGGAAATTTATTTGATGCTTTCTGAAGATGTGGCCAAGGGGGAGTAAGTAGATAATGAACAGGAGGGGGCCTAGGACAGAACCCTGAGGAACACCAGAAGTGAGGGAAAAGGGGTGTGAGGTGAAAGATTTTAGCTGGATAAACTGAGTGTGGTCTGAGAGGTAAGAATGGAACCAGGTAAGGGGTGTGCCAGTAATGCCAATGGAGGCAAGACGGTCCAGAATGATGGGGTGTGAGATGGTGTCAAAGGCTGAACTGAGATCTAGCAGAAGGAGGATGGATAGTGAACCAGAGTCAGCAGAGAGGAGCAGGTCATTGGTAATTTTAAGAAGAATAGTTTCAGTACTATGGAGGGAACGGAAGCCAGATTGAAATTTTTCATACAAGTTATTGGAGGAAAGGTGGGTTTGTAGTTGAGCAGCAACAGATTTTTCAAGAGGTTTTGAGATGAAAGGAAGATTTGAAATGGGGCAAAAATTATTGAGGTCAGACAGATCGGAACCAGGTTTTTGAGGACAGGAGTAACAGTGGCAGTCTTGAGTGAAGGTGGTACAGTTCCAGAGGTGAGGGAGGCATGGATTATGGTAGTGATGAGAGGGGACAACACAGGAAGAGAAGCTTTAACAAGGACAGTGGGGAGTGGGTCAAGTTGACAGGAAGAAGATTTTGATTTTTTAATAAGTGTGGAGATTTGGTTGACTGTAGGGAGGGTAAATGTAGAGAATAGATGGGACAGGGCAGGAGGATATGGGAGGGGTGGATTTGGAGCAGAAAGGGGGGAGAGTTGCTGGATGAATGTGTTGGATTTTCGTGGTGAAAAATGAAGCTAGGGTATTGCAAAAGTCAGTACAATAAAGATGAAATGGTAGTAAGTCCGGGGGTTTTATGATGTGTGAAAGGAGTGAAAAAAGTGCTCTATGATTTGCTTCATTTGAGCAGATTAAACAAGAGTAGTATTTGGATTTAGCTATAGATATGGAATCCTTGTAGTGGATGATATGGGTTGAGTACATTTCCTTATGAATGGTGAGTCCAGTTTTGCGATAGTCTTTCCAGCTGACGGCCTTTAGTTTTTAACAGTCTGAGAATGGGGGTGAACCAAGGTGCAGTGTGGGTGAAAGAGACTGAACAGGTTTTGAGTGGAGCCAAAGTGTTGAGAATGTTATGGAGATGGGTGTTGTAGTGTGTAAGAAACTCATCTGTTGTAGAAAGACTATCAGCACTGGGGATGTTTTAATGTAAGAATTTAAATTGTCCAGGTTAATATCCTTGATGTTAGGGAAGTAAATAGTACATGGAGGGTTGGATTTTGAAAAAGACATTGTGATACTGAATGATAGGAGCAGATGGTCAGTGAAAGGGAGTTGAGCAGCTTTACAATCCATAGGAGCAAGTCCTGAGCAGCAGATTAAATCAAGAATATGACCTTTGTTGTGTATGGGAAAGTTGACAAACTGTTGAAGTCCAAAACTGTCCAAGCAGGATGTAAAGTCTTTTGTGAGAGAGTTATTAGCATTGTCCATATGAATATTGAAGTCACCCAGTAGTATGATATTAGGTGAGAGTGTGGATAAGTGGGTGAGAAAGGCAGAGATGTCAGTGATAAAATCCTTGTTTGGTTTTGGCGGTCAGTACAAAGTTGCGATGATGGTGGGAACAGGTCCAGAGAGCTGGCAGATGGTGGCCTCGAATGAGTGACAGGCAGGCACACTCATGGGCGCCACCCTCCAGGTCCCCCGGTAGATCATCGCAAGACCGCCCCCTCTGCCGGTCCCACGAGGTTCAGTGAGGTAAACAAACCCCGCTGGAGTAGCATCATTGAGAGCAGAGAAGTCATTTGGCTGTTGCCAGGTCTCAGTCAGACACAAGATGTCAAACTTACGGTCCGTTAGGAGATCTTGGACGAGATGGTCCTCACTCGTGAGAGAGCGGATGTTTAAGAGGCCAATGTTGACCGTAGTGCTGCTGAGACTGGGTGCCGCGTTAGCCGACTGCGGGACGCAGGTCAGCACAGCTGGATTAGCGCGGCGTCCAGAGTTCTTCGGCAGTTGGCATGCAGTGGACCAAAATTACTTTATTGAACTGGAGTTGTCATACTGGAAGTGTCGCCGTGATCCCTGGTGTGTGCTTCTACGCCGGGGCAGGTAAAGGATGTCCGGGTGTTGAAGCAGAGCAGGCGCTGGTGAATCATGTGGATTAAAATGGAGTTTGAACTCAGTGGCTGTATATTGAAAAAGTGCTGATGTCTGGTGGATAACAGACAGGATGAACCAGCAAAGTACGAGCCACACACAGCAGATCCACATAGCTAGGCTGGGTTGCAGCAGGAGATGGCTTCTAGTAGCAGGTAAGCTCAGTTGCACGTTAACTCCAGTGACAGTTTTACATACTAAGCGTGATGAATAAATGGGTTGATAGCCCACACATAAATCATACATTCAGTGTCCAGAAAATGTACATTTAAGCATTTAAGCATTAAGCATTAAACCCACTGAGCAGCGGCAGCCAAAGCACGGCAGCGTTCACTCAACCGGAAGCGTTCACTCCATAATGCAGTGCCCCGCAGGATCGGGATCAGTTTTTGAGTCAAAATTAGAATGATAAACTTGTCCTGACCATTCTTTTTTTATACAGAACAAGTCTGTTGTGTGCAACTGTGTCTCCAGGAAAAATACTATATTGGTTTTAAGTTGTTTTAAGTTTGTAAGTGTCTTTGTGTCTTTGTGCAAGTGTCTTCAATCATTTTATATTAACATGTTGTACTCATTGTTCTCACTGTTAAAAAAAAAAGCAATGTTTACTGTTTCGGCACTCTGGCAAAACATTTTCCTTCGGGATTAATAAAATTCTTTCTTATTCTTTTTAAACTTAACTAGACTGTTGAGTGACTTCACATTCCAATGAACAAAATTAACTCAAGGAGGGATGATCTCTCCTCTTTGTTGGTTACTTGTTGTGGACAGCCTTCTCACTGAGGTAAATAAGCTCAGACTGTACACCCAAGGGGAATGCAGATGATTTAGTTATGTTTATTAAGGGATTCTTTTTGAGGATTGTTTCAGAACTCATGCAGAATGCTCTCAGCTTAACAGAGAAGTGGTGTGTGTCCAACACTTTGTCTGTGAATCCACACAAAACAGTTATGGTCCTCTTCACAAATAAGGGAACCAAATTCGGTCTCATTCTACCAAAATTGGGTGGTATTGAGCTAAGACTATCTGAGTCAGTTATGTTCCTTGGTGTCTATTTAGACAACAAACTTAACTGGAAGAGACACATAACAGAAATATCAAAAGGCAATTCTCAGTTTACAACAGTGCCGTTGCATTGTTGGACGAAGATGAGGAGTTAGTCCTAATGTAATGAGATGGATCTGCACTTTAGAGGTAAGACCTGTGCTAAGTTATGCTGTGATAGTTTGGTGGACCAGAGTGGAAGTTGGAGCTGCTGACTCCTGTTCAAATAGTGGCATGTCTTTGCATCACAAGTGTCCTCAGGACAACGTGAACTTAGCCTCTCTGGACCTCTACATTGTTGAAGAAGCAGTCTCTACGTCAGTAAGGCGGTACCAGTTGGGCAAGTGGCAATGACTAGCAAATGCCAGCCATACCTTAGTGCCCCTTTACACAGAACATGATTGAAACCGACTAGCACATGAAGGAGGAATTGCATGCTAGTCGTGAAAAATTGGCGCTGCCTTCAACGCCTCCTACACCTTTCGCTACAACTATTTGCACACACCAGTGGTTAAAAGACAGAGAGTTCCCTGTGAGAGCCCATTCAATCCCTCTCATGGCAGGTGTCAGCCAAATTCCAGGTGTCACACATGAACATCCACCACCGCTCACTGGCCACTTAGAAGACGTGGTGCTGTTCTCGCTGTCAGCACAAAAGTAGTGAGCAGACAACCACTTTCGAACTGGCAGTGAAATTTGTCTAAGTGCCCCCATGAGTGTGGCGTTGCAAAGCAACACGTGGCGTGCACGTGTCACCCCCCCCCCACACACACACACACAGACACACATGGTGTGCAGGGGAGAGCACACTTGCATGACATGCTGATGATATGTATTTACAGACATGATCACATAGGGGCCAGACAGCCACATCTGAGCACACATAGCTGGGCTGTTACAGCCGCACACAGCGTGCATTGGCAGGCTGCTCCATGTGAAACGGACCATCAGATCATGCAGCAGGCGATCTGAATGTCATTGTTTTGAAACAAGGTTCGGTCAGATCGGCACACAGAAATGATCACACAGACTGCATTTTGCTTGAACAAAAAGGCGTATATTTATTCCCCACAAAAGCAGTTACATCAAGCACAAGTGGTTGCAGCGCATGAAACATCTCTTTCTCTCTTACCGTGACACCTTTAAGGTGGAGAGCCAACACCTTCGGCAGAGTGTGCTTGTCAACCGGCTGGGCGTTCGTACGTAAACCCGCAGCAGACTCTGTCGGAGCATGGCTCTGCCCCTCTTTTCTAGTGTGTGCGCAAAGGGAGGGTGAGTGGCCATTTCAAACTCCCTGGCGCACATAATTTCTTTAATCAACAGGCATCTGAAAGTTATTTTCTCTTGCAAAAACATAATAAAAGCAGTTCTTCACTCCCAGTTCAGACTGACCCCAGCATGCTTCACTCCCAGTCGTTAGTGGCTACAAAAACAAAGTTGTGCAATCAGTGTAATAATAACAAGTACATCCAGCTCTTCACTCCCAGTTCAGACTGACCCCAGAGTGCTAAAACAAAGTTGAATAACAAGTACATTCTCAGGGTTACTTTAAGACAGGTGCAAAACAGCACAATAACATTTTTATTATACATTTCCACTCTTGGTGTTTTGCACCAATCAATTTATGTAACTTTGTATGGAAATAGGTAAATATGGATTCCATCCATAAACATTGACTATATCGTGCCAGAACATTTCCCACATTTCTTCTAGTGATTCACAAACAAAATTTCGAGTAATATAGTCTTGATTATCCTCATTCCATGCAATATATTCATACACATAACCCGGTATTGTGGGGTCTAATGTGACATTATATTGGTTCACTCCAAAAGGATCATGAATTAACAAAGTTAATTTCATCTCATTCGTTGAAATATTACCCATTCCACCTCTCGCCTTAAACGTATAACATAGATACATGTAAAAATGTTACAAAAAGTCATCACACATATTGCTATAATTAATATTATCAAAGGTGGCACTAAGGTACTCCTAGGAGTGACAGACATCCCTGAAAAGATATCCCACCAATGGTGTGCTGATGCTTGCTGTACTAATTTTGCCACGTTTGACCCGGTCACTAGCTATCAATGTAGACACCATGAGTCTGGAGACGTTGGACATATGTGACTCTATTAATTGCTGAATTTCCGTAGATTGTTCCAATGCGCATTTGAAACGCTCCAGGGAAAGACTCCATGGGGAATGCAATACATCCCATTGTACCGAAGTCAGCCGACTCGATACAGAATAATTAGTCAAACGATACGTCCGGTTTCCCCAATGCCATAAGTGCACATTGTTCAGGCAGCCAGTAAACGGAACCGAAGGTACTTGTGAATTGTTTCTCATTGTTGCAATACACAGAGCATGTGGGCCAATTTGCCACAACATTTCTCTTGGTGTTTCCCTGGTCCAATCACAAAGTACAACCTCTGAGTCGGTTAGACATGGATTGGCATATCCCATTTGCAGCACACAGGCCATACCTTTATCTGTGGTATCACACATTTTGGTATCAAAAGTCGTATTAGTTTTTGGTTCTAACCACTCTCCATCCATATGCAAGAACCAATAGCCATTAGTCGTAATTACCGGTAACACTTGATATTTACAAACAACCTTTGGTTGTGTCACATTGTACTGGGTCCAGTGTCCAGTACATACTGTTTCATTACACTGTGTAAATTCTGGATGTAACTGTAACCATAAGGTATCAGTTATATTCCAAATCCATTTCCAATCATGATAGTTCCCTGTGGTAACTATACGCTGAAATCTTTCTCTTTGAGCTTCAGTATGAAGAGTTTGTATAGCACATGCTGTCCAATTTCCCATATGAGATAAATTTTGGAAGACATTAAATGTTTCATTCCATAATGCCAATTGCCATCTGAAATTCTTTTGCCACAGATTTGCATTTTGTAATTGTCCCACTAATGCTGTAGGCAACCACTCTCCAACCTGATGGATAGCTTGAGAGGAATATCGTCCAGTATTGGACAACATTGTTCTGGTTACCTCATTATCAATTGTGTTTGATACTCCCAGGACAGTTCCTGTTCCCCCTAACAGAGTATCATACCATGCCCTGCGGCGTCTTCTGCATGTTGGAATTTTTGGAAAGGTAATTTGCCAATATACCTTTGTCTTCATTATTGCTTGTGCCAAATGAGTACAAGTATCAATTAAAGGTGCAACCTGGGTTTGTGTTGCCTTAGCCTTTTTTGGTAGTACCCAAATTGGGTATCCCCAAGGTGTTCTATTTGCTGTGGCCGTGCCATTAGCTATCCATAGTACTGACTCTGCTGTTATATTCCATTGTGTACTGTTGGGTGAATTTCCACAAGTGACAGTCGTTTCATTCAGTATACATACATGTACTAAAGATGATATAATCAATTGACACCCTTTACCTATCACAGGTATATTGTAATTTTTATAACATTGTCTACATTTGTAGATAATACAATTACTAGTCAAATTTCCAAATGAACATCGTTCATTAGCTGCACAAGTAAAATTGTCTTGGGTCCTGCTTTGGGTGCTGTTTTTCCATGAAAGAGTCACCACTTGATCAGCAACCACCAGTTGATGTCCTTCTGTCATTCCCCAGCAACAGGGGACCATGGCACCACCTACAAGGAGGAGTATGACCCAGCAGCCGACACCTCCAATCCCGGGGCTTCCACTGGCTGCCATGGTGACGTACACCTCCTGTGGTCCTCGATCGCCCGATCAGCAACTCCCACCAGGACATTGGGTCTGATCAACAGAAGAAAGACTATTCATAGAATAACAATGATTAGTCCTCTCTTACATAACACTTTGATATAGGCACATTTACCCATTTTTCTTCACCCTGATAGAGTATACTAACAGTTGCATCATTCCCTTGAGCTATAATTTCTGCCGCCTTAGGCGGTCCATTAGGTTGTTTCACCCAAACTTTAGCACCTGCTTGATCTGAGGAACCAAAACCTTGTGTTCCTCGGGTAGTTATTACTACAGGTTTTGGTATCTCCTGTACCAACCCCATTTCACAGGGTTTAATTATTAATTGAGCAATTTTGTCCCCTTTGTTCAATATCAGGGGTTGTTCTCCAAACAATCTACAAACCACTCCAATCTCGCCTTGGTAATCTGCATCTATCACCCCGGCCTGAATGGTCAGCCCTTTAAGTGATAGACCACTGCGTGGCAGGACGTGCCCATATGTGCCCTTCGGACACTGTAGGCCTAGCCCTGTTTTTACCACTTGAATTTGATCAGGTACCAATGTGACAGTAGTCAATGTTCTTAAGTCTAGTCCTGCTGAGCCTGGAGTAGCTCTGACAGGTAGTTCCGCTTGTGGATCAATTTTCCACATTTTGATGCTTTCTGTAGTATGCTCTATCATTTCTCCTGAAATCATTCTTATCAAGGGTGTGGATCCTGACCCTAAAGGTCGATTGTTCAGCTGATCCACAGCAGTGGTCAAATCCTGTTTCCATTGTCGCATAGTGCGATCTTTTGACAGCTTCAATAGGGTCTCTTTAAGGAGCCCATTCATTCGTTCTACTAGTCCCGCCGCTTGCGGGTAATAGGGAATATGATAAATCCATTCAACATGATTTTCTTTGGCCCACTCCTTTACTTTATTTCCCGTAAAATGAGTGCCATTATCAGTTTGAATCTGTACTGGCAAACCATAATACTGCTGTATTATATTCAAACACTTAAGTGTGGCCATTTGATTTGCAAATTTACATGGATGCACTACCAAGACCCCAGAAAATGTATCTACAGCAGTGCATGCATGTCTGCATCCTTTGGACATAGGCAAGGGTCCTATAAAGTCTAGTTGCCAAATTTGACCAGGACTTTTACCTCGATTCAACTGTCCATGTAAATGTTGAGGCACACCCTTTCGATGGTGTTGACATTGTTCACATTCAGTGATCGCTGTTTTTACATCATCCAATTTTAAATCAATACCTCGATCTCTGGCCCATTTTAGGGTACCTTGAACCCCCCAATGTCCTGCTTTGACATGAGCCCATCTAGCCAATCCTGGGCTGGATTGTCTTAATTCAATCATTACTCTTACTAATTGATCTGCAGCTTTATTATATAAAGCTTCTGAGTCTTGTCCATTAGTGTGTGCATCTACATGCATCACAGTAATAGGAATTGTTTTAGCCTTTTCCCAAATGTCTTCCCACAATTCTCTTCCCCAAACTTCCTTGGAATGTATTTTCCAATTAGTGGCATGCCATGTAGGCATCCAGGTAAGTAGTCCTTGGGTCACTGACCATGAGTCTGTATAAATATGGAGGCCCTGTGGTCCTCCCTGCATGACCACCATATACACGGCCTTCAACTCCGCCCACTGACTGCTTTTTCCTTCTCCTAATTCTTCCAGAGACTGACCTAATTGTGGATTAAAAGCTCCTGCTTTCCATCGCCTTTTTCCTGCTTGATATTGACAGGAACCATCAGTGAACCATGCTCGACTTTTCTCATCATCTGACAAATCATCCCACCTTTTTCCTGCTTTAACAGGAGATTCCTCCAATGGTTGGACCTCAAAAGGCACCTCATCTTCCTCAGGAGCATCCGCTACCTGTTCATGCAATAATGAAACTCCCTTTTCACCTGGTTTTACTCGCTCTGATAGATACCATTTCCATTTTATTACACTAGCTTCCTGAGCTGTTCCTATTCGGTGTGTGGTAGGATTACTCTTTACCCATGAGAGAATAGGTATGTGTGTCCTCATCATTACTTCATGTCCCACCGTTTGTGATTCAGTTTCAATCAATGCCCAATAACATGCTAAAAGCTGTTTTTCAAAAGGTGTATAACGCATACCTGCATCTGGGAGTTTTCTCGACCAGAATCCTAAAGGTTTGCGTACCGTTTTGTTTTTGCCATAAGCTCCAATTAGCATAATCATTTAGAGCAGACACTTGAAGTTCTACTGGTCCTGATTGCATTTTCCCTAAAGACACAGCTTGTTGTATGGCTTCTTTTGCCATGTCAAATGAACGTTGTTGTTCCTCTCCCCATACAAACTCTTCTTTCTTTCTAGTGCATCGATATAAAGGCTGTCCCAAATGTGGAATATGATGTCTCCAAAATCCAAATAAACCAATATATCATTGTGCATCTGTCTTACTGTGAGGTACTAGAAAGTTAGCTATTTTCTCTTTAGCTTTCTGTGCAATTTCCCTCTCTCCCTTGTTCCAAACTATTCCTAAGAATTTCACTGTTTGAGCTGGTCCCTGAACTTTTGCTGGATTGATTTCCCATCCAAACGACTTCATATGTGCCACTAATTTCGGTAGATATTCTGCTACCTCTGTTTCTGTGGCTCCTTGGAGCATGATGTCATCAATGTAATGTGAGATCATCATTCTCGTTGAAATCTGGAACTGTTCCAGATGTTCTGCTACCACTCTATGACAGATGGTGGGACTGTGTAAGTATCCTTGTGGTAATCTTGTGAATGTATACTGTCGACCTTCCCAAGTAAATGCAAACTGTTCCATCCTATCTTCTGGGATTGGTATGGTGAAGAATGCATTAGCCAAATCTATAACAGCATACCACGTACCACTATGATGTTGCACTCGTTCAATTATACTCACAGCATCAGGTACAGCTGAAGTCAAAGCCGGTGTATGTTTATTTAGACCTCTAAAGTCTACAGTCATTCTCCATGTACCATACGATTTACGGACTGGCCACAATGGATTATTCCATTTTGTTGTCACTGGTTTCAAAACTCCTGCTTCCAAGTATTCTTTTATAGTTGCAGTAATTTCTGCTTGTCCTCCCGGAATGCGATATTGTTTCTGATTAATCACTTGCGTAGCTTCCGGTATGGGGAATGGTTCCATTTTGACCTTTCCCACCAGAATCATTCTAATGTTTGCTACCCCAAATTGAAACTTGCCCTGTTTCAAATACAGAGTCATTCCTGCTAGAATGTCCATACCAATTATCCATTCAGTAATTGGAGTCACTATTACCGTGTACACTTTAATTGGCATATTTCCAATTTTAAGCGGTAGTGTTACACTTTTTCCATACACCAATTGTCCACCTAACCCAGTTAAAGGAACCACTGGTCCCTTCATTTTCTCCGGATTACCGTGAATTAATGAGGCCTCCGCTCCTGTGTCCACTAAAGCCGAGGTAACTTGAACTGATTTACTCCAATAAATTTCCAATCGCACATGGGGTCTAATATCACTTGTGAACCATTGTTTTAATTCTCGGCGGGCCACAAGAGTTTGACCATCATCCTAATCTTCATCATAGCAATCAAGACCCCGAGAGCGCCTTTCTTTATTTTTCCCTTTCTTTCTGTCTTTCCTTCCTTTCCGAACTGCAGCTATTTGCACCATGTCATCATCAGAGTCCTCCTCCTCCTCCTCATTCAGTAGAGGAGGGGCACTAGGTTTCACTCCTTGTCTTTCTCCCTGCACCATTTCTTTCAACAGCGATGCAAGTTCAAACACATCAGAACGCATTCCCGACACACAATTTATTTTCAGCCCCTTTTGTTTACATTTCTCAGCTAAAACAGAAGTCGGTACTCCGTCTATTTCTTCAGCTGGAACTCCTGCACGTAACAATGCCTTCCACATTTCACTCCTACTACTTCCTCCAGGGTGACCACGAGGTCGTGGAGGTCCATCATTTCTGTAAGCTTTAGGTCGTGCTCCTTCCTGATTGTGACTTACATCTGTCCAATCTCCTAATGACGCCAAATCTAACAGGCGAGTCTTAATAGCAGTAAATGTCAATTCTGCTCCTCCCAACAGTATGGTTAGCACTGCAGCCCGATAATGGGGTGGTGCATCACGTATTATAGCATCCCGTATGATTTTAGGCACCTCTCCATCATGTATGTTAACATTGGCTACTCGGGAAACTGACTCACGAGTGCACAACCTGGTCAAGCGATTAACAGCATCCTTCAACGTTACCCATTGCCCTTTAATTTCAGGCCAATCATAATAGCTAGGAAACACTCCCTGAGCTGCTACCGCATACATATCCACCAATGGGAATGCATCCGCTTCTCCCATTGCTCTCCCTACACCTCGAAACTCTGTATTCACACAGCTATCCAGGCTCAAGCCTGAAAAACGAGTGTAATCTCCATTATCCAATGTTACTGCCTCACCTCCCTCCTCCGCTAGGCGGTTAAGCCAGGCATCTAGCGGTTCTCCAGATTTTTGTCTTAATTTCCCCGTAATGTGAGAAATTTCCTCCTGAGAGTAATCTTCTATCACATTTGTTAGTCTGGGAGCAGGTTGAGGTTGCGGTATGGGTCCCTGAATGGGCTGCCCATCTGCTCCCAATCTAACATGTCCGTGATTGTCCATTAAAGGACCTAATACAGGTGGCACCACCTGTTGTTCTTGTCGTCGTCGCATGATTGGCTGTATCTGCAAATTTTCTAATGAGGGATAAAGCGGACCAGGTGGTGGGTCAGGTCTTATGCCCCCATCATACCACCCGAATATCACCATCCCAGCAATCAGGATCCCAATCCTGGGGCATCCCGGCCACATATGAACATACCTGTTTGGTATTTACATTACGTGGCTGCTTATTTCTCCTAGCTCTGGTAGCTTTTGATATATATGTCACTGATTTTCCTAACAACTGTTTAGCAGTTGTTAGATGATCCTCCAATTCTTTAACCTGAATTTCCAATTTTGTCACTTTTTGTGACTTAACACATTCTGATGAGCGAACCGTATCTAGCATTAAAACTCGCTCTTTCCAAGCTTCCGCACAAATCCACATCATTTCATGAATACCTCCCAACGAAGCTTTCTCTTTAACCTCCACCCGTTTTAACATTTCACATAAAACTGGCGGAGTCGCGGTGGGAATCGCTCCAGTCCACGGCCCAGGGCGTCCCCCGCGTCGCCATAGAAGCTGGCCTATTTCCTTAAAAGTGATCCCATCCCACCCCGGGACCACTTCTTCCTGTTGAGATGCCTCCTCGGCATCCTTCTTTCCCTTTCTGCTAAAACAAGACATTTCTGTGTGTAGTCTGAGCGTAACCGTATCCTGCCGACAACGCCAAAATGTTTTGAAACAAGGTTCGGTCAGATCGGCACACAGAAATGATCACACAGACTGCATTTTGCTAGAACAAAAAGGCGTATATTTATTCCCCACAAAAGCAGTTACATCAAGCACAAGTGGTTGCAGCGCATGAAACATCTCTTTCTCTCTTACCGTGACACCTTTAAGGTGGAGAGCCAACACCTTCGGCAGAGTGCGCTTGTCAACCGGCTGGGCGTTCGTACGTAAACCCGCAGCAGACTCTGTCGGAGCATGGCTCTGCCCCCTCTTTTCTAGTGTGTGCGCAAAGGGAGGGTGAGTGGCCATTTCAAACTCCCTGGCGCACATAATTTATTTAATCAACAGGCATCTGAAAGTTATTTTCTCTTGCAAAAACATAATAAAAGCAGTTCTTCACTCCCAGTTCAGACTGACCCCAGCATGCTTCACTCCCAGTCGTTAGTGGCTACAAAAACAAAGTTGTGCAATCAGTGTAATAATAACAAGTACATCCAGCTCTTCACTCCCAGTTCAGACTGACCCCAGAGTGTTAAAACAAAGTTGAATAACAAGTACATTCTCAGGGTTACTTTAAGACAGGTGCAAAACAGCACAATAACATTTTTATTATACAGTCATGCATGTCCAACAGGTGCACCACAGGATTATGACAATATGACAAGCCAACAGCACCACAAATAAGCCACTTTCAGTCACGTAACACCAACAAAACTGCTTTGTCAGTTATTACGGCACTTTTTTTTATCTTTTTAAAAAATATATGTTTATGTCTTTGTGTTATAAATTTCCTATGTTTATTTACATTATTGCGCTAAAAGCAGTTTAGGTAGTTTTGCTCAGGCCCCTTAAGTGGGCAGCCCGGGTCCTAATAGGCTGAGAGTGGAGTTTACCTCATATGAGAGCAGAGTTTTACTGCAAATGTTTCAGAGAGATTGTTAATACATCTTTTAAGTTGGCTGTGATGTGTTCATGAAGAAAATGATATACACTGTCAACCCATACGTTTGAGAGGCTGACCAGTGACTGTTTCTCTCCTGCTGTTGCTGTAATGCTGTTACGAAGGGAGAGATAAAAAGAACTGAACTGTGAACTGTGTGTCCATACTTACTGTCTGACCGGAGTATCTGAGTGGATGAAGTGTCCAAGCACTATTCCAAATAACAATGCAGAAATTAATATCTAATACCTTGTTGATTTTAGGCATTTTACGCTCCTGTTATAAGACAGTGATTGTAGCATAGTGGTAATGTTTCTGTCTGGTAATCAGAGCTTTTGTAAATTGCAGGTTCGAATCCCGAGTGGCATTTCTTCTTTATTTAACTAGGGTTATTTAACCCTCTGGGCCCGATGCCCATTGTATATGACGGCTGAGTACAAGTTTTACTAAATTATAAATAATTTTTTAATGATATGAGTTAGAAACTTACCTTTTTTGCTGAAAAGTTAACTCCGCAGACTTTGAAGCCAGCATCCACCATCTTTGTACTCCTCATAGAAGCTGTGTGATGATGTGTGCAATGTGAGTGTCCAATCGGAATTGGTTCACCGTCACATGGTTTTCCAATATCCAATCGTAGGGCAGAGCAGTCTCACATGGTAGACCAAAGATTGTTTTTAGAAGCAATGTGTTACTCTTTGGCATGTGAATGCTGTCTGAATAGCCCTCTGGCTGCTGGCTCCATGCGTAAAAGCGCAGCGTTGCGCATATGAATGAAGGAGATCAGCGTAAGAGGGTCTCATGCAACCTCATATGGTTAACCAAAGAGTGTCACTGAGAGAAATGATTCACTACTTGGCCAGGTAAGCTTAATCGTAACGTGCCGTTTACGCATTTAAATGAAAGGAGGGGGGAAGGGTGTTAACAGGGCCTCAAACTGTGAAGGAAGGTTGTTTACAGTGCTGGAACACATTCCAAGAGGGAGTTAAACTCCATTGAAATAAAAAGTTTGTGTTGTAAGCCTTTGTCGAATAGCAGACAGAAATTGCTTTGAGATGTGGCATAAAGACAAACAAAACACATAGCCAATTTTGTATATATTGTTCAAAATGTGCATTTGTGTTTATTGTTAGAACCTTAATTTTGTAAATTCTTTTGAACAAAATCCCAAACTACGTTTATAAAGTGTCAAAATGGTTATTATAGTTTGCTGTGTGTTTTGAATAAATGTGTGTGAAAATTATTTTCAGCTTCTTTTTTTTTTATTTTTTCCGCTTTATATTTCTGATTGTAAACCTTTATTACACTTGTAAAACACCACTATAGCATATATATTCTGAAAGTACAGATTGTCCTGAAAAAAGAAGACATACCACTTGATTGTGGGATGCGGGGTGAGCTTTTAAAAGCAATAATAAACCATTTATGCCAGGCGAGTGAACTGTCCAAAAAATGCCCTCAGAACACAGAGGGTGAACCACAGCGTTCTGTATTGTGTCCCTTTTTATTTATTATTTATATCAACCCAGTGATATTCACTAATTATACAGCTGGTTTTTATTTTATTTTTCTCCACATCAGTGGCACCATGTGGTGCAACACGTTCCAGCTGCTCGCACTGTGTTCGTTCATGCACACAATGGTTTGTGGTTCCCCATTTTGTGTTTGGTTTGTGGATTTTCTTCTAGTTTCTGTGTCTTTTGTGTTATGTGTGAAGGGGCCCTTAATCAGGGAATCAACTTATTACTTTCCCATCTGATAGGGAAGGAAAAAGATATTCTTTTGTGAATAAATTTAGTGCAGTGATAACAGGGAGAGAGCCGTGGTTAGACCCAGCTCTAAACACAACTTCACCTGTAATCACTTATTTTACAGATGGATCATTGATCGGGGGAAAGCCGGAGCTGGAGTGTTAATACAACATGACAGCCTGGCACAGGAAAAGAGCTTTTCACTGGGCAGATACACCACCATCTGTCAGGCTGAGGTGTTTGTTGTGTGGAGGTCTGGATTAGCCTCAATTTTAGGGGTGAAAGTGTTTTTATTTACTCAGATAGTCAGGCATGTATAAGAGCTGTTAAAGAGCCACTCTTTTCATCAGCTTTGGTGTGGGAGTGTGCGCCTGCCTGGGAACTTAACACACTGCCAAACATTAATGATGTAGTTGTAGTGTGGGTCATACAGGTATTCCAAGTAATAAGAGAACGGACTGGCTCGCAAAGTCGGGGGAGCTCAATTAAATTTCTCAGTCCACAGCCTGTGGTAGAGGTGTCAACTGCTGTGTAACCATTCAAGCTCCCATCGAACCTTTCTAAAAACTCCACCTCAGCACATTGTTATTGTAACATTATGACATTACATGCTATGTAATCAAGTAAGAGAGAGAGAGAAATTTATTGGGCAAGTCACTTAACCCCCTCATCTGTTATGAAATCCAATAAATAGTGTAAAGGTGATGGGAATTTAACACTGTAACTGGTTCATGATGTGACGAAAAAAGCCTCATTTTCGTCACGGCAGCACAAATTCATTCTAATTCATTCTGTGATGGCTGCATGGAATTAAAAGTGAAGCGGGGGGGGGAGTGTTTATGGTTATGGTGGGGGGAAAGAGTAAGATTAGGTTATGGTTAAGGTTAGGGTCAGGGGTAGGAGTAGGGTTTGGAATAGTGATTTTTACAAAAACCCATCACAAAAATTTGACTCATTTCGTCACGGGAGCACGAAAACAAAAAAAAAAAAACGTGAGACTGGGCTGCTATGGGTCAGCCACATCTTATGAAAACGTGTTTTAGGCTAAGACAGAAAAGTTAGTATTAACAAAAATAAAAATGATATATATTCAATTGGAAAGAACTTTGCATTATACGATAGCCTTTAAGTTTCTTCATTAAGTCATTTTACGTATTGACCACTCTGCACAGCATAGGCTGGCGACACTGTCTAAGACCTTCGGAGTAGTAACAATGGAAATTAGTCCACTGGGTATAGCTAGACACTACCTCTCCATGAATGTAAACGGATATAAAATAGTAAGGATATATCTGAGGTTAAGCACAAAAACAGTCTCACTCACACTATGCTGTCAGAATGATATGCTTCTTAACGTAGCTCATTGATTATTCTATGTAGATGAATTCTTTTTCTTAATTAATTAAACGTAGCTCATCACTTTTTCTGTGTCGGTGTCCTTTTCTTCTCCATTATGTGTGGTACGTAGACAGGCTGGAAACACTATGCCAAACCGGACATTGTGAAAGTTGTGAAGTACCTTTCAGCCCTCAGTGAAGGCCGCTCTGGCTTTGGTGACTCTTGCATTATAATCCTAAAAGATAGCAACCGTCTCCCCGTTGTATCAAGGTGGAGCACAGGTGCCTCAGTACCTCAACACAGTCTTGGAAATAGTGGAACTTGGCCACTATGGCACGTGGTCTCCCACCGGGTTTTTTTGACACCAGGCTTCCTCCTTATCCATCTGTAGCACTTCTTACAGCAACTTTGAGACCGATGCTTCTGGTCGTCTCAGGCACCCCCAGTATTCTGTTATAACACCAGCGCTGTCTTTCTTCCAGGTCTTCACATTTGTCTCAAAGCTTTGCCACCCCCGTTTTCAGGGTATTTACCGTAGTCTGCAAAGTCACCACATCATCTGACCATGTTGACAGTCTGGTCTCCATTTCTTGGATAGTAGTTTTCATTTGAGAATGAATTGCCACCATGTTGTTTTTTACTTCTGCTTTTACTGTCTGCAACTCACTTTTAAGGAACTATAAGTCTTTGGCAAGTGCACTTGTCATTTCTGATTTTGGTTTTCAGCAAGAGAAGAATCTCCCATTTCATGGAATCAATGTCCATCTCTGGTTTAGCTGGCTGTGGTGGAGACGTTCCTGCCAGTATGGCAGTAGCAGTGTGGCTCGAGGCGATGTTGGGCCGAGTGGTCGCTAGTGAATTTAAATTTGTGCAGATTCATTGCCATTTACTCAAAGGTATATTCAAATGTATACCTTCACCCAGCTTTGGAAATATTTTCAGAAGTTCAACTGGAACTCAAACAAAACACGTCTTAGTCCATTGCCTCCTCATCTTTTTTTAACAGATTTTCACTAGTTTTGCATTTGGCTAGGGTCAGTGTCACTACCTGGAACCTACAGAGATTGCACAGTTAGTCCAGCTCCTCCAGGATGGCACATCAATATGTGTCATTGCCAGAAGGCTTGTGTTGTCTCCCAGCACAGTCTCAAGAGCATGAAGGAGGTTCCAGGAGACCAGCAGTTACTCTAAGAGAGCTGGACAGGGACGTAGAAGGTCCTTAAGCCATCAGCAGGACTGCTTTCTGTTTTGTTGTGCAAGGAGGAACAGGAGGAGCATTGCCAGAGCAAAATGACCTCCAGCAGGCCACTGGTGTGAATGTTCTCTGACCAAACAATCAGAAACAGACTTCATGAGGATAGTCTGAGGGCCTGACATCCTGGAGTGGGCTCTGTGCTCAGTGGCATCACTGTGAAGCTCGACTGACATTTGCAATTTGCCATAGAACACCAGAATTGGCAGGTCCACCACTGGCACCCTGTGCTTTTCACAGATGAGAGCAGGTTCAACACAACTCAGCCACATGAGGTGCGCAGCCAGTATATTCTGAGTGCAAGTCCCAAGCCTGGATAAATGAGGAGGGTTGCATCAGGAAGGGCATCTGGCGTAAAACAAGCCAACCCAACTATGAGACTAAGAATCCAATTTCCATACCGGATCAGTTGAGGCCCAGGTTAACAATGTCCGCCACCAGTGCTGTTGCCCAACAGGGTACTGGTGGAAATTGGGCTACTGCTGGGCAAGGCGATGAAGAAGAGGAGGAGAACGTTTCCACAATCAGCGGGAGAAGAAGAAAACTAGAAGGGTGGAAATGAGAGTGGAGACTTTGCATGTTGGTAGTATGACTGGTAAAAGGAGAGAGCTGGCTGATATGATGGAGAGGAGAAAGGTAGACATATTATGTATGCAAGAGACCAAGTGGAAGGGAAGTAAGAGCAGGAGCATCGGCGGTGGGTACAAGTTGTTGTACCGTGGTGAGGACAGGAAGAGAAATGGTGTTGGGGTCATTTTAAAGGAAGAGTATGTTAAAAGTGTGTTGGAGGTTAAGCGAGTGTCTGACAGGGTGATGACTGTGAAGTTGGAAATTGAAGGGGTGATGATGAATATCATTAGTGCATATGCCCCACAGGTAGGTTATGAGATGAAGGAGAAAGAAGATTTCTGGAGTGTGTTAGATGAGGTGTTGGAGAGTGTGCCCAAGCATGAAAGAGAGGTGATAGGAGCAGACTTCAATGGGCATGTTGGTGAAGGGAACAGAGGTGATGAGGAAGTAATGGGTAGATATGGTATCAAGGATAGGAATGGGGAAGGACAGATGGTAGTTGATTTTGCAAAAAGGATGGAAATGGCTGTGGTGAATACCTACTTTAAGAAAAGGGAGGAGCACAGGGTAACATATAAGAGTGGAGGAAGGTGCACACAGGTGGACTACATTCTTTAAAGGAGATGCAAGCTAAAAGAAATCAGAGACTTTAAGGTGGTGGCAGGAGAGAGTGTCACTAGACAGCATAGGATGGTTGTTTGTAGGATGACTTTAGAGGTAAAGAAGAAGAAGAGAGTGAGAGCTCAACAAAGGATCAGATGGTGGAAGCTGAAGGAGGAAGACTGTTGTGTGAAATTTAGCGAGCAGGTGAGAGATGCACTGGTTGGAGGGGAAGTAATTTTGGACAACTGGAAAAGTACTGCAGAGGTGGTGAGTGAGACAGGTAGGACAGTACCGGGTATGATATCTGGACAGTGGAAGGAAGACAAGGAGACTTGGTGGTGGAATGAAGAGGTCCAGGAAAGCATAGGGAGAAAGAGGTTGGCAAAAAAGTTTTGAGATAGTCGGAGAGATGAAGAAAGTAGACAGGAGTATAAGGAGATGCGGCATAAGGCGAAAAAAGAAGTGACAAAAACAACAGAAAAGGCAAATTGTGAGTACAAGAAGTTGAATAGTAAGGAAGGAGAAAAGGACTTGGACCGATTGGCTAGACAAAGGGACAGAGCTGGAAAGGATGTGCGGCAGGATAGGGTAGTAAAAGATGCACATGGTAATGTGCTGACAAGTGAGAAGTTTGTGCTGAGAAGGTGGAGGGAATATTTTGAAGAGCTGATGAATGAAGAAAATGAGCGATAGAAAATGCTGGATGGTGTGGTGAGAGTAAATCAGGAAGTACAAGAGATTAGTAAGGAAAAAGGGAGGGCTGATATGAAGAGGATGAAGAGTGGAAAACCAGTTGGTCCAGATGACATTCCAGTGGAGGCATGGAAATGTCTAGGAGAGATGGCAGTGGAGTTTCTAACCAGATTGTTTAATAAAATCTTGGAAAGTGAGAGGATGCCTGAGGAGTGGAGAGGAAGTGTGCTGGTTCCTATTTTCAAGAACAAGGGTGATGGGCAGAGCTGCAGTAACTACAGAGGCATAAAGTTTATCAGCCACAGCATGAAGTTATGGGAAAGAGTAGTAGAAGCTAGGCTTAGAAAGCAGGTGAAGATCTGAGAGCAGCACTACAGATGAAATAGCAGTACAGATGCAATATTTGCTCTGAGAATACTGTTGGAGAAGTACAGAGAAGGCCAGAAAGAGTTACATTGTGTGTTTGTGGACTTAGAAAAAGCTTATGACAGGGTGCCAAGAGAAGAGCTGTGGTATTGTATGAGGAAGTCTGGAGTGGCAGAGAAGTATGTTAGGGTAGTGCAGGACATGTACAAGAATAGTGTGACAGCAGTGAGATGTGCAGTCAGAATGACAGACTTATTCAAGGTGGAGGTGGGATTACACCAAGGATCAGCTCTGAGTCCTTTCTTGTTCGCAGTGGTGATGGACAGGTTGATGGATGAGATCAGACAGGAGTCCCCATGGACTATGATGTTTGCAGATGACATGGTGATCTGTAGTGAGAGTAGAGAGCAAGTTCAGTCTAGTCTGGAGAGGTGGAGATATGCTTTGGAGAGAAGGGGAATGAAAGTCAGTAGAAGCAAGACTGAGTACATGTGTGTGAATGGAAGGGAGCCCAGTGGAATAGTGCAGTTACAAGGAGTAGAAGTGGTGAAAGTAGATGAGTTAAAATATTTGGGGTCAACTGTTCAAAGTAATGGAGTGTGTGGTAGAGAGGTGAAGAAGAGAGTGCAGGGAGGGTGGAGTGGATGGAGAAAGGTGGCAGGAGTGATTTGTGACTGAAGAATATCAGCAAGAGTGAAGGGGAAAATTTACAAGACAGTAGTGAGACCAGCTATGTTGTACGGCTTAGAGACGGTGGCACTAACAAAAAGACAGGAGGCAGAGCTGGAGGTGGCAGAGCTGACAATGTTGAGATTCTCTTTGGGAGTGACGAGAATGAACAAGATTAGGAATGAACATATCAGAGGGACAGCTGAGGTGGGACGGTTTGGAGACAAAGTCAGAGAGGCGAGACTGAGATGGTTTGGACATGTGCAGAGGAGGGACCCAGGGTATATAGGGAGAAGGATGCTGAGGATGGAGCCACCAGGCAGGAGGAGAAGAGGGAGGCCAAAGAGGAGGTTTATGGATGTGCTGAGGGAGGACATGCAGGTGGTTGGTGTGACAGAGGAAGATACAGAGGACAGGGTGAGGTGGAAACGATTGATCTGCTGTGGCGACCACTAACGGGAACAGCCGAAAGACGAAGAAGAATAAGAAGCGTAGTTTCAACATGAGCACATATGACATACGTGAAAGGATCAGAGACGCTGTGGACAACGTTACAGTGGCTGTGACATCATTCAACATGACCAGTTTGGTGATGGGTCATGCTGAATGAATATATATATATATATATATATATATATATATATATATATATATATATATATATATATATATATATATATATCATTCAGGGGCCAAGCAGTTTTTGGTACCACCTAAGATGACTAAACAACACATACAATCCTGTATAAAGTATACTACACTATGAATATTATAATAGCCAAGTGCCCTGTCTATCTGTCTTGTGTGTGTGTGTGTGTGTGTGTGTGTGTGTGTGTGTGTGTGTGTGTGTGTGTGTGTGTGTGTGTGTGTGTGTGTGTGTGTGCGTGTGTGTGTGTGTGTGTGTGTGTGTGTGTATGGCTTCAATCATGCAAAAACCGCGGAGAGCTGACATTTGCCATTTGGCATGCTTGTTTTGCTTATTTTATGCATATTTTGGGTCAGAGACAGTGGTGGGCACAGCTAACCAAAAAAACAGCTTTGATAACAGATAATCAGCTAACTGAAAAGTTATCTTTTATAAAGCTAAACTGATAAACCACCCAAAAATTTATCGGAAGCTACAGATAACCGATAAATTCCAGTATTGTGTATAATACTGTACAGTACCAGCAAGTTAGTAGTTGCAAGTGTACAATACTTCCAGTATTGTACACTTGCAACTACTAACAAGCTGATTTAGATTTTTAACACCATGATCATTTCTGGGAGCATCAAAGGCAACCATAGACTCAAACAATGAGTCAGCACCTCTGTCTTTGTGCACGCTGGCCCTGTTGGAAGTGCCTGTTTTCTACATTGCTTCCAGCACAAAAGCAGCTGAAAGGAGCAGCGAAGCTCAACTCTCTACTCAATAACAGTGTTGCCATCAGGCGGAAGTCTTGGAAAATAAAGCAGTGCGGACTAATGGTTTGGTGTATAAATAAAATTAATACTGATAGAATAACTCCATTAATGTCAATTCTGTCTGAAGTTTTGTAACAAACACAGACAGATGGAAAAGGATTATGCGTAAAATGTGCCTCTATTAACACTGATTGGTTCACTCATTCATTCTATGTAAACACCAACACAATGTGAGCTGTGTCGTGTGTTGGTGTTTACAGATAAATGTGCTTTTGTAAAATATGCCATTGTCTTATTTGTAAAAAAAAAAAAGGCACTTTCAAAAAACAAAAGCTAAGTAGTAATTAGATAACCATCTGATATAATCTGTGTCAAAATAAATAGAACACTGCCATGATCTACTGATCCCAGACATTCAGTACTTAAGCTGGGCTTACACTGTGCGAGTTTTGGCCCTTTTTCAGCCGATTTTTCACTTGTGCGAGAATTTTTTGGATTGCGTCAAGTTTCAGGTTAATCCCGCGTCCTGCATCGTGTAATATACATGGAGTAATGAACTGTGTTTAACCTCTCACGACCACCTCCTGATCAGCAATCATATGGTCGGATGAAAATCAAACCTGTTTAATATTCTGGTCGGCCATCATGAGGGTATCCTGCTGCTGAAGCACTACAAGCGTCCAACCTTTCGCACTGTGCATGTGCAAACATCAGAGAGAGCATAAACAGTGATCATCTCTCTGTTTCTTTTTTCCCCCCTTTCTTCAACTCATGCAAAGTCTTGTAATGTTTTGGGTTTTTTTTTTTTAACTTTGATGTCTCCCATCAAGAGTTTTTGTCAAAAAAGTTTGAAAAAAAAAGCTTCTGTTTACATTTTGCTTCTGGAGACACGAGTCAGACGTGTGGTTTTTGAACGTACAATGTGTGTGAGAACATAAATCGTGCACTCTGAACTTTTACACCATGCGGTTTTGTCATACAGTTTGAGCTGGAGACTGGAGCCGAGTACAGTGATTGAAAATATCATACAGTGTCTGCCCAGCGTTAGGGCGAATACTGCCATGAACACTACTGGCCAGTAATGGCAGTAGAGACTGTGAAAACTTGCCAAAACAAAATTCCAGATAATCCATGTCTGCTACATTTAAGATGCGTGGAATTTAATAAATGCAAACACAAACACAATAATGTCTATAAACTCAGAGGATATATTGTATTCACAAGAGTTTTAGGCACAATATACAAAGAGTTTAATGCTGTTGTCCATGTGGAGCCTGGTCAGAGCATCTCAAATGCATTTCTACTGTCGTGAATGTACCCATACCCATAATGCACCTGGGCACAGCATCTCCAGATTAAAACCTTCAGAATTAGCGCATTACTTTAAAACTAAAACATACATCTGATGTTTTCATTTTATAAAGCTCATACATGACGTTAATTTAAATAACTTGTCCAAAATTAGTTTGGTTAAAATTTTAACCATAAGTTAAAAATGTATGCCTCTGGATGACTTGGGTGCTATTGCCGGTGTATTAGTATGGGGTCAAAAGAAATTAGTTTTTTCCTTTTTTGTGACCATTTCTCCTTTGTCTGCAGAGGATGGAGCAGTTACTTCTGGAACCAGTTCTTCTCTGTTTACAGAGGGTAGAATTACACATCTACTACAAAACTGATAGGTGTTCAACTGATTTTAACTTTTTAAATGTTTGTAGCTGTTCAGCTTTGCTTACCACATACCTTAGCTATCTAAAAATTATTGGACCAAAACCTTTCGCAAGATAATTAGTTCGATAATGGTTTTCAAAGTTATCTGAAAGCTAATCTGACAAGTAAGACTGACAAGTAAGTTCAGTCTCATGTTGCTGACACTATGAGTGATGTGTATTGTGTTCACCACCCAGTTTGTGTCTAAAATTAGAAGCACCTGCATGTGGTAAAGACAAACAGCTGTGCATGCAAGCAACTTCGATCAGGGACAAAATTGCTATTTGGCAAATGCTGTGCATTTTGGGTCAAGGATGCATGCCACCAAAACGGAACACTGACAGGACTAATAGTTTCGGAAAAGCTATGAATATTAGCTAACATTGCTAATTACATTTTGGACTCACACACCTTTCTAGCAGGGGGCACTAAATCATCTTTATATTAAAAGCGTGAGTGCCTGATTTTATTTAGTAAGTTCAATGTAAGTTCATATAATTGTAAATACATTAAAAATGCGTTGAAAAGTAACAATAAAATAAATTATAATAATGATAATAATAAGAGCATGTATATGATAACAACAACCTAAACAATTCATAAATACGTTAAGACAGTAACGTAACATAAAAAATTACGTACATAATTAACAGGAAATAAAACGGTTGAGTTCTTCTTCTAATAATTGTTGACGTGTAAGGTTCTAAAAACATTCAGGACTGACACGCCATTCCAGCTCATTGCTTAATTTATTACTACCCTTGAAAAATGTCAGCTACCTATTTTATAACAACTAATTAATCTAGAGCCTGTGGATCCCCACGGGAAATGCGCTAGTTTTATTTATTTATTTGTCAGAATAATTTAAGGTGTTGTTTGAAAAATCTATAGTCAAATGTTTGGAGTTACAGAGTAAAATCAGCCCAAATGGTGACAAAGGTTTTATTTTGTGCATGAGGTCAAAAATTAAGTATTCAGTTGAATATAGGTTGAATAGGATTTGCAAATCATTGTATTCTGTTTTTATTTACATTTTACACAACGTCCCAACTTCATTGGAATTGGGGTTGTAGTTTGCATCATGTGTTATGCATAATTATCACATTACGTGGTAACACATAATAGATTCTAAAGGAACGTTGACCTCATTTGCCCATTACTTTGTACAACAAGCATTCAAAATAGTCAAAACTTTTCTGTCTGTAATCCGATTAGCTCAACTAATAATGACCCAGTTTTCAGCTGAGCCTGTCAGGAACAAAGAGCAGTGGAGGTCACTGCTCTGTGGTCTTGGCCTACAATGTGTCCTTTTATCTATTTTTCCAAATGTCTTTCCAGGCTGCTGCTCATTGTTGACAGCTGACCTGCAGACCTGTGGGTGATGCTGAGCTCTGCTGACTGTGTGCCAAGCAGCAGCTTTGCACTCGCTTCCTGCAACCCACAAAGCAATGCTGCTGCACCTGCAGTGATCCATATTTTCCACTTCTTCGATCAAAACATCATCACACAGCGTGATCCAAGAGCCATGGCTGCAGTATTACCATCACTGGTTCTGCCATTATTCACCAGGATGCACTGTTATTTATCTTCTACACTCTACGTAGTCTCTCTTTTTCCTGATTGTCTTCACCTTTTCTACACAAATGCTGTCTATCTCTTAATCAGCCAATTTTCAGCCAATAATTTTTACCCAAGGCCAAAATATGGCCATCGGGTATTGCAAAGGCCTTGCGTCCGTCTGTCCATCCGTCTGTCCGTCCATCTGTCTGTGCTCAGCATAATTCCAGTCCTATTACTGCCTAGGTCTTCAAACTCACAGGGAACATTCTTGGAACATGGACCTTGGGCAAATTCAAAGATGGCTCCCCTTGACTTATTTTAAGAGGTCAAAAGGTCACATTTTATTTCCTGTTTTTATTACCTCGGCCACGGAGGTTATGTTTTCGGTCACATTTGTTTGTCTGTCTGTCTGTTTGTCTGTTTGTCAGCAGGATAACTCAAAAAGTTTTGAACGGATTTTGATGAAATTTTGTGGAGTGGTTGGAAATGACAAGAGGAACAAGTGATTAAATTTTAGTGGTGATCCAGATCAGGATCTGAATCCAGGAATTTTTTAAAGGATTCTTCACCATTGCGGGATAGGGGGAATTTTGACATTCTAGTTTCTAACTCCACAAAAACAAGGCAGAAAGGCTTGAAAAAAATGAAGGTGTAACATAGTCAAATGTTCTATCAAACAACAACGTTTGGTGATGATCGGATCCGGATTCCGGATCTGGTGATCCAGAATATGCAAAAATATAGGGAAAATAGAAAATGTGTCAGTGTGAGGTGACAAATGAAGCTAGAGATGCACAACTAACACCAAATTGCAGCTGAATCTGTACTGATTCAGTAAGGTGTCATCAGATTTGATGTAGCTTCAAATGTTATGGAGCTAGATCCAGAAGAAAACCACCATTACCGAAAAATCATTTTTATACAATAACGTTTGAACTAATAAAGACATAAAAGTGATTCCAAGTTCTAGTGGTATGTTTTCATGGTCAAGGATGTCAAAAATAAAGGAAAGAAAAGTGTATGTACCATAGTTTTGGTTGTAACACTGAATTGTTGAATAGATCACTGTGCCAAGGAGGGAATCTCTTTAGGGTCAGTGACCCTATGGTCTTGTTTAGAGAAGTGTTTCATAAATGTTAAAAAAAAAAAAAAATCATATATTTGCAGTTTAGTTGAATAATAAATTCAATTTTTTCTCTTATTTGTTTTTGTCTATAAGCACATGCAATATCAATATCAGTGCTCAGATGACAGTAGCTTCTGGGAAAGGTGCAAGTTGCAATAAACTGTGATGCCAAGCGCTAAGGATACATGCTATCCAGATTAAACTTTTTTTTACTACTGAGCAAACATCATTGTTAGACTTTTTTAGGTTCAATGATTCCACGGCCTGTAGATGTTATGGCGTCAGTGACCCCATGGCCTTGGCGGAGCTTCTAGTTTTATTTTATTTTAGCATTGTGTTACATTTTCTGTCTGTCACAGCTCCTGCACAGTAAAATCACCAGTGTAAAACTAACACTGACAGTGTTAAATTAACACCACCAGTCTACATATGGTCCCACTCTGGTCAGAGTGGGACCATATGTTCATTGTCAGTGTTAAATTATGTTATATCTATGTAACAGATTAGTTACAGTCAAGAGGCACCGAACGATCTACGGGGAATCCCCAGCACTAATTAGGTTCACGTATTTCCGTGATTAAACACCTGACCTTGAATAGGGGCCTGCCTCATTTAATGACTGGGTCCAAACCTCGGCTGAAAAAAACGAAGCACCTACCTTAAATAAGCACCGGGCATTATGTGCATTAAAAATATTACATTTGGTCAATTCATTCTTTTTTCTAAGTCTGCTGTGGAGTGGTACCTTAAAATCAGTGGTGGGCACAGATAGACAAAAAATTAACTTCGATAACAGATAATCAGATAACTGAAATGTTAGCTTCGATAAAGATAAAACAATAAACCACCCAAAAATGTATCGGAAGTTACAGATAACCAATAAATTCCAATATTGTCTCTGGTACATTTGCAACTATTAGTAAAACAAATTTAAGTTTTAATGCCACAATAACTTCTACTAATATTAAAAGTAACCACAGACCCACACACTGAGACCACACTTTTGTCTTTGAACATTCTGCCTCTGCTGGAAGCTCTTGTTTACTACAGAGCTCCCAACACAGAGGCACCCTGAGAGCAGCCCTAAAGCCAGCTCTCTATCAATTAGAGAGCATTGTAGCATTAGCATTGTAGCAAATGTAGCATTATCTGCTACATTTAAAATGCGTGGAATTTAACAAACGCAAATACAATAACAATGTCTATAAACCCAGAGAATATATTCAAGAGAGTTTTAGGCACTAGAGTTTAATGCTGTTGTCCGTGGAGCCTGAACAGAGTGTCTGAAATGCATTTGTCCTGTCGTGAATGTGAGATGACATCATCCTACCCATAATGCACTGCTGGGCTCAGCATGTGCTCACAAAACCTTAAAAATTAGCACATTACTTTAAAACTAAAACATATATCTGATATTTTCACTTTATAAAACTTCAGACATCAAATCAAATCAAATCAATTTTATTTATATAGAACCAAATCACAACAAACAGTTGCCCCAAGGCGCTTTATATAGTAAGGCAAGGCCATACAATAATTACGGAAAAACCCCAAGGGTCAAAACGACCCCCTGTGAGCAAGCACTTGGCGACAGTGGGAAGGAAAAACTCCCTTTTAACAGGAAGAAACCTCCAGCAGAACCAGGCTCAGGGAGGGGCAGTCTTCTGCTGGGACTGGTTGGGGCTGAGGGAGAGAACCAGGAAAAAGACATGCTGTGGAGGGGAGCAGAGATCAATCACTAATGATTAAATGCAGAGTGGCGCATACAGAGCAAAAAGAGAAAGAAACACTCAGTGCATCATGGAAACCCCCCAGCAGTCTAAGTCTATAGCAGCATAACTAAGGGATGGTTCAGGGTCACCTGATCCAGCCCTAACTATAAGCTTTAGCAAAAGGAAAGCTTTAAGCCTAATCTTAAAAGTAGAGAGGGTGTCTGTCTCCCTGATCCGAATTGGGAGCTGGTTCCACAGGAGAGGAGCCTGAAAGCTGAAGGCTCTGCCTCCCATTCTACTCTTACAAACCCTAGGAACTACAATTAAGCCTACAGTCTGAGAGCGAAGCGCTCTAACATGACAGACATGACAGTAATTTTAAATAACTTGTCCAAAATTAGTTTGGTAAAATTTGAACCATAAGTTAAAAATGTATGCCTCTGGATGACTTAGGTGATATTGCCAGCATATCAATATGGTGTTAAAGGAAATGTTTTTTTTTGTTTTTTTTTACCACTTCTCCTTTTTTTGCAGAGCATAGAGATGCCTTTCATAGAAGCAGCTCTCTCCTGTTTGCAGAGGTTATAACTGTACATATGTTATGAAACTTTTAACAGGTAGATACTAAACTGATTTCAAATTTTAGAAATGCTTCTCGTTGTTAAGCTTTGTTTATCGGTCTAAAACTTATCGGACAAAAGTTAATCGGAAGATAATTGGTCCGATAATGGTTTTTAAAGTTATCTTAAAAGATAATCCGATAATGAAAACATTATCTTCGAAAATTATCTGTTAACGGATTATCGGAACTGTGCCCACCACTGCTTAAAATCCTAAAGCCTGATTTATTCTTCTACAACTCCATAACTCCATGACCATGCAATGATTTTGACATGCGCGTGATCCTTTTAAAGTTCTCCATCGTGTTGGTGAGTGTATTAATGCAATTTACCACAGGAACAGTGGCTTTTTCTGGATCAATTTATCCCTCAATGAGCTCCAGTTCTTTATGCAATCATCAACCTCCAAACCAATGGTGGGGTTTCCCTGCATGAGTTGAAGGTCATTGGCGCATCTTTTTCTGACTCTGTGTAGTTAGTCATATTTGTGGTCTTTTCTGACAGACATACTTGATCCATAATCAAAATGTAATTGGCGGGCACACTGCAAAAAATATTAAAATATGATGGGAGAAGAAGGAGTGAAAATGTAAAACTAACTAATCACAGCCCTTGTGATCTCTGTCATTAAAGCAGGTGCATGTCAGGCTCCAGAGAGAGTTCGCAGCCACACAGAGGGCTCTGATCTTTGGCTTGCCACATCCAGGGAAATGTGTGAAACAACACCATATTACAGTGCAGACAACAAGCAGCATTTTGGAGACAGTTTGGGTTTGGGATACTTTGAGTTTGTGTTGAGTCTCAAACATGTGTTGTTTGCAGTGTGGTGCACCACTAATCAAAGACTCACTTCATGCTGCGTAGCCTAAAAAAGATGTCTTAAAGAACACACGTGGGCACTGTGACTATGCCAGGCTTGACGGAAAGGGCATACACGCCTGATTTCTGACTTCTAACTGTGTAGTCAGCACCTGATTTTCCAACTTCTTTCCTTGCTGGGAAGCGAAGCAGACTCAAGGTCTATCGATTTCTCTCTCTCCACAGTTGTATTTGGGTTCTTGCTAAGTCAATTTATCCTAAGAAAACTAATTTATACAAGTCATTACGCATATTTGCTGCTGCAGTTCTCCCTTTGGTATGTCTTTTCTACACCAAACCCCAGGTCCTTAGAGAGTTCAGCTGCTCTCAGTTCCTACAAAGCCTCCAGACTTACTTTTGCTTTTCATTTTCTGTCAGTTCTACCCTCCGCTCTCTGTTGCCCCGTCTTTCTGTGAGTAAATGAATTCCCCCCTGATGGTAAGGGATGTGATGTGAGAGCAGCAACCGGGGCACTTTAATCTCTGAGATCCATCGTAGAGGTTTCTGCCCCGCCTCATCACTTTCTGTTCAAAATGCTGAACTTCCCCACCAATATGATGAGGACTACAACACAGCCACTCCCTTTCTTCTCTCATTCTATCCTGCACCCTCCTGTTCCCTTCATATCATTGCATTTTTAAAATAAAGAACACATAAGACTGAATATCTGTGACTCTGTAGGGAGCAATAAGTGGAGATCTCAAATGCATAAAGGACTGCTCACACGCACATCATGTGCAACCATGCACATTTCAACTGGATATAGAACAGTAAAAGCAATTACACATCAGATTATTACAGAGCACAAAACAGTGTTCTGGTGTCATTTTGAAAAATGACACCAGTGTGAACCAGGAATACGAGGTAACACAAATGCAGCATGCAAATAAAACCCCATGAGCTGTGAAATTATGTTTTCAGACATCTGCACATCTAAATGAGACAGATAGAGAAAACCATTTATGATGAAGTTACCACAATTCACATGTGCATGCACTTGTGTACTGAAGTTTATGTTGGCCATCAGGATGCATATTCACAGAAGATGAGATCTGTAATGGGTAGATAGATACAGTTTACAGTCTCTAGAAAATAATGTATTCTCCCTCTTCAACGTTCTTACATTTTACTTTCATATATATTCTACATCACGTTGTTAACTTGACTTTATAACTGCCGTAGAGTGTTTTCCTTGCTGGCAGAGTGGTTGATACCTGTTGTCTCGAGTTGTAATCTGCAGGGTTTTTTCAAGTGTTTGGCTCTATTACAGACACTCAAAGTCAATCCGTGTTTGCTGAGTGGTTCCAATGATATTTACTATTGATAATTGGGTCACATTTCACAAATTTTGGGAAAATAAACAAAAGGCCACCTGGTGGCAAACACTGGAAGTACAGCTGCGGTGTGAGTCGTGCAGCAGGTGCATGTCAGGATTCATGGAAGGTTCGCAGCCATGCAGAGGGGCTCTGATTTAAAGCAGTTGTCTTTGGTGCATCACTCCGTGTTGTGATGATTTACAGACTTTTCTGCCAAACGGATTTGATCCATGATCGAAATGTAATCAGCGTGCGGACTGCAAAAACCTTTAAAATATGAGGGGACAGTGAAATTGGAAAAGTGACAAATCACAGCCTTTGTGTATAGCAGCCATGTTCCATAAATACACCACATTCAGTCATGTATCACCAAATATCCATAGTTTTATTAGTTATTGGTGCGCTTTTTTTGCACCACTGACAGACGAATAGCGGAAAGCGTCAAGACCCTCTGCAAGGCCGCTGAGTCTGTAAAACTGAGATATTCATCGAGCTGTTTAATTGTGATGACAATGATTTCAATAAAATGAATAAATAAATTGCATATTGTGCGGTAAAAAGCAGCAGCTGCAGGCGGGCGAACATCACTGTTATCTCCATTCGGTCCTTCGCTGATCTGACGCAGACTGAGTGAACAGCTAAGAATGTGTGTGCGTGCTCCGGAGGACAGCAGCAGGTAGAGGCTTCTGTGCTTCCCTCATTCAAATGCTTCAAGCGAAACAATTTTCTCCATGGTTTGCAAGATTTTAACAGAAAACAGACTCAGCCAATGACACTGTGGGTGCTCTTCTTAGCTGCACTTGTACCTCCCAACACCTGTTTTTGCACTCTCCCACTCCATTATGTTTTATTTATTTAACACTGAATTGTGGCGCTTTTTGCCATAATTAAAGACAGCGCATGTGTCAAAATACACGTTTGTCATACCACAATGGAGCCCTTAAAAAGCAGCGCAAAAAACAGCAATTAGATGCACAAAACACTTGTAAAATACACACGTCTGTGCACATCACAATGTGCATAAAAAACTGCATTTGTCTAGTATAATAATTCTCCATCCTTCATTTTGTGGTAGCCACTGAAGTTGAAGTGTCTGTGCTGTGGAATGGTGGCTGGGAAGTGCAAATCAATCAGTCGTAAAAACTGAAAGTAAAAGAGCAAAAAGACCTTACTTTGTTTGACAAGACTTGTCAATGTACCACTTACTTTTCATTTATATGTCTGTCTGTCTGTCTGTTTGTTTATTTGTTTGTTGATCTTAAATTTGATGTATTTTTCATCTGATTGACTTGAAGTTTGGTGAAAGCGTACACAGTGGTATTGCCTATAAGCCTATGTTTTTGTTCCAGTGGTTCCAATGATATTTACCATTGATAATTGAATAAAACTTCACAAATTTGGGGGAAAATAAACGAAAGTCCACCTGGTAGCAAAACCTGGAAGTACAGCTTTACACCCACCCACCCCCCCCCCACCCCCCAAAAAATGAGACATCCTCCGTTCTTTATGAAACATTGATCTTGACGTGTAGCCAGCTGAAGAGCTCAGCTCAGATTCTATGGGGTTGTGTCATTGTTGTGTCATTAATATCTGAAAGGAAATGCTTTTGACAAAAATGACAGATTTTGTTTATTTCTATTTCTGTCTGGAGATCAAGGATCCATCATGTACATCAAGGATCCAGTGACCATGTACAGATTTTATTGATTTTTATTAATGCCCAGAAATCAAAGATCCAGTGACCAATTTCGTATTACTTTACTTTAAGACTCAATAAAATGTTGCTGACACAGAAAACCTGTAAAGCCTACTTTTAGGATTGATAAGGGAATCGATAAAGAATCGGATCGATACGCAGAATCGATAATGGCACTGATATCGATAAAATCTTATCAATACCCATCATTCATCTTATTGCACCAAATCGCATCATATCACATTGTGAGTACCAGTCAGTATCTGGTGTGACCACCATTTGCCTCATGCAGTGCAACACATCTCCTTCGCATAGAGTTGATCAGGTTGTCAATTGTGGCCTGTGGAATGTTGGTCCACTCCTCTTCAATGGCTGTGCGAAGTTGCTGGATATTGGCAGGAACTGGTACACGCTGTCGTATACGCCGGTCCAGAGCATCCCAAACATGCTCAATGGGTGACATGTCCGGTGAGTATGCCGGCCATGCAAGAACTGGGACATTTTCAGCTTCCAAGAATTGTGTACAGATCCTTGCAACATGGGGCCGTGCATTATCCTGCTGCAACATGAGGTGATGTTCTTGGATGTATGGCACAACAATGGGCCTCAGGATCTCGTCACGGTATCTCTGTGCATTCAAAATGCCATCAATAAAATGCACCTGTGTTCTTCATCCATAACAGACGCCTGCCCATAACATAACCCCACCGCCACCATGGGCCACTCGATCCACAACATTGACATCAGAAAACCGCTCACCCACACGACGCCACACACGCTGTCTGCCATCTGCCCTGGACAGTGTGAACCGGGATTCATCCGTGAAGAGAACACCTCTCCAACGTGCCAAACGCCAGCGAATGTGAGCATTTGCCCACTCAAGTCGGTTACGACGACAAACTGGAGTCAGGTCGAGACCCCGATGAGGACGACGAGCATGTAGATGAGCTTCCCTGAGACGGTTTCTGACAGTTTGTCCAGAAATTCTTTGGTTATGCAAACCGATTGTTTCAGCAGCTGTCCAAGTGGCTGGTCTCAGACGATCTTGGAGGTGAACATGCTGGATGTGGAGGTCCTGGGCTGGTGTGGTTACACATGGTCTGCGGTTGTGAGGCTGGTTGGATGTACTGCCAAATTCTCTGAAACGCCTTTGGAGATGGCTTATGGTAGAGAAATGAACATTCAATACATGAGCAACAGCTCTGGTTGACATTCCTGCTGTCAGCATGCCAATTGCACGCTCCCTCAAATCTTGCAACATCTGTGGCATTGTGCTGTGTGATAAAACTGCACCTTTCAGAGTGGCCTTTTATTGTGGGCAGTCTAAGGCACACCTGTGCACTAATCATGGTGTCTAATCAGCATCTTGATATGGCACACCTGTGAGGTGGGATGGTGTATAATAAAAATGTTATTGTGCTGTTTTGCACCTGTCTTAACGTAACCCTGAGAATGTATTTGTTGTTTAATTTTGTTTTAGCACTCTGGGGTCAGTCTGAACTGGGAGCGAAGAGCTGGATGTACTTGTTATTATTACACTGATAGCACGACTTTGTTTTCGTAGCCACTAACGACTGGGAGTGAAGCATGCTGGGATCATTCTGAACTGGGAGTGAAGAACTGCTTTTATTATATCTTTGAAATAACTTTCAGATGCCTGTTGATTAAAGAAATTATGTGCGCCAGGGAGGTTGAGTTGGCCACTCACCCTCCCTTCGCGGACACACTAGAAAAGAGGGAGTAGAACCATGCTTCAACAGAGTCTGCTGCGGGTTAACGTACGAACGCCCAGCCGGTTGACAGGCGCACTCTGCTGAAGGTGTTGGCTCTCCACCTTAAAGGCGTCACGGTAAGAGAAAAAATGCGCTGCAACCACTTGTGTTTGATGTAACTGCTTTTGTGGGGAATAAATATACGCCTTTTTATTCTAGCAAAATGCAGTCTGTGTGATCATTTCTGTGTGCCGATCCAAAACCAAAAGTGTTGCGTTTATATTTTTGTTGAGTGTATATTGAAAAGTCATGTTAGAAAAAGAGTAAAAAATTCTCAAAGTTCTTTCAAAATTAAATGTAGTATAATTAGCCAGGTGCTTGTTTTTTTCTCAAAAATAGTTGCATAGTGGTCCTACCGAGTTATATTGCAGACATTTGTTTTAAAAAATGACCTCCAAAAGAAGATGTTAACAGTGTTAAAAAAAAAAACAGTAAGTTCTGGTGTACAAATGAGTAAGTTTCATGACGTACACTGATAAGGGTTAATTATCACAGGAGACAAACAAGCACAGTATGACACTTTTAAACTGCTGCTAGAACATGGAGGATATATAAAATAAATTAAAAATAAAATCACTTCAACCCTCACTCATTCTAAACCCACTTCTTATGTCAGATCATCAGTCTATTTCAGTACCAACACCGGAAATGAAGCAGATATCCGTGAAGTAACCTGATGACATGTTAAGTAAACAAAGACATTTTGGTTTTACATGTTTTACTCCACTGGAGGGTAAAATCAAATTGTCTGAAACAGAATAACTTAAAGGAGAAAGACTTACTTCCCCTCAAAAGGCTTCAAACAGTGCAGTTTGAATGGCTATCACTTGAAGCTGCTATTCGTGGAGTCCCAGGGTAAGATTTTTCATTTCATCATTTCTGTTTGTTTCCATTCCAGATGACAAGCGTGCAAATAAGATAAGTACAAACTGGCATTCAAAGCTTTCATTCATGCAGAGAAGAAGGGGACAAAAATGTGTATCACCCTTGTGCACCTCCTTAAAGGCAAGCTGGAAGGTGAGCTTATTGCTCTTAGCACACTTTGTAAGAAAGGTGCTATCATGCTGCCAACCACGCCCCCCTTTGCTCTTTTGCACAGCAAGAAAGTTCTAATGAGAGGCTGTAACCACTGATGTGATTTCCTGGCGGATGTGGATGAGAGCAGAGAGCTGGCTCTCAGGGAGAGGAAGCCTGGCCTTTTGCTTGAGATCACTCTGACTCAGCATCAAAGCAGCCTGAAGAATACTTTTGGGGGCTTCTTTTTTTTTTTTTTTTAAATTGATACATTTAGAGTTGTAGTGGGTGGAGAGGAGCGGTAACTCCTAAAGTGCCCAATTAGAAAGTATTCTTAAAGCTGAAATGGAACAATGTCCAAATCATGTAAAATACTAAAAAAAAAAAAAAAAAATCAGTTTGAACATAAATCACCAGGTTGCATGGTGATGTAACATTAAACACAACTATAGATGAGAGCGGGAGAGAGGGAACGAAGGAAACAGTCCTGTTTTTATTTATACACTCACAGTCACTGTGCTGCCAACGACAGACATGAGTAACTTTCTCTACTGCACACAGAAATAACTCTCACACTAGACCAAGAATTGCATGAATGCCACACAAATTGATATTCAAAACGACATTCATGGAATTCGTGCTGCATTTGAACTGTAATCATATGCCTCATACAGCATTCCTACAGCAATCAGCACATTCGTTGTGTCACTCGTGCTGGAAAACATCCAAACAGCGGTGGAGTCAGTCGCACCACATTTATACTGCCGTAGGACTGGACATTCGACCGTCATTTGTGCAGTTCAACCTGCACTCGAACTGCATTCAAGCTGCATTTGAATTCTTCGGACAGCATTTGTGAGACACTTAGGAAAATACGCCAAATTGGCACGGCCAGCACAAATGTAGAGAACGGGCACACTACTGTCATGCTGCATTTGGACTGGGAAATATTCATATGGTGGTCGCACTGCTAGCTCAAATGGTATTCCAACTGACATATGAACTAGCATCCAAATTGGCAAACCACCAGCATTCGGAGCAGTCTGATCGAGTCCTGATTGTGCCCCTGATAAGCAGGACCCACAATAAATATTGTGATGTGGAAAGTCTGTGTCACACAATTATCATATGTACTAGACATGAACATTGCACAATCACACCAAATACACCGCATGTCACAGTGAGACAGCACGTCTCCGTGACGCATTGATGGTCACTGCGGCTGTCTGGACTGGGTCTAACAGCTATGATAACATGATAATACAGATGAATCCTCTGACACATGAGGTGGACTGACAATGGATGGGTGATTCCATGCTCATTCCGGATGTTATGCCGCGATCACAGACACTACTTCAGCATGTCTCCATGATGCTTTGACGCACACTGCAGCCATCTGGACAGGGTCTAACAGCCATGATAACATAATAATACAGATGAATCCTCTGACACATGAAATGGACTGATAACGGATGTGTGATTACTAAGGGTGTAACGGTACATGTATTTGTATTGAACCGTTTCGGTACGGGACATTCGGTTCGGTACAGGGCTTGTTCACGGGTGAGTTCATGTTGCATGTGTTTACATTCAGTTTTGCCAACTTAGTGACTTTTTCGCTAAATCTGATGACTTTCCAAACCCTCTTGAGGACTTATTTTCTCAAAAGCGACTAGCGACAAATCTAGCTACTTTTCCTGGCGTTACCGGAGACTTTTCTGATGTTTGGTGACTGAAAGTGAAAGTCTCTGTTTTCACCGAGTGGCAGCGGGTCTTCCCCTCCTCCTCCACTGACCGCAGCAGCCTGTCTGTAAAACACTGAGCGGAGGGATATCTACAATCCTCCTCACTCAGACTCGTTCAGCCTGCTGACCTCGTTTGCTGCTCTGTGATTAAATAGTCCCCAGACTTTGAGAAGCCCTGGCCTTGAGAAGTTATTTTATTTTAATAAGTAATGGCCAATTTTACTGGCAAAATAAATAAACAAACCAAGAATCAAGTTTATTTGTGGTTCTAAATATTTCTAAGGTGGTTTTACTAATTTTTTTGCCTCTCCCACAATGTTTTTGTTTTCAAAACTTTTCTTAAAAAATAAGATTAAACGTACAGTAATAGAAAATAAAATAAATAAAATAAATTGTACAAAAGTAAAGGGATTCTTTAACATTAATTCACTTTTTAAAAATTCCTTATAGAGTGTGACAGTTTTGGACAAGTTAATTTTTCTGGCAAAAATGTGAAGGTTGAATAAAATTGAACAGGGCTTCATGCGGGAACCGTTGTGCTGCTCTTTACTTGTGGAAAGGTTTTGTCAAAAGCTGTTTACTATGAATGTATTTTTTATAATACTTCATACATTTGTCGTTTATTTGAGAGCATTTTATTTAACTTATTACCAGGCAGCACTTTGCAGTTATTTTATTTTCCTGTTTGTATAATGTTACAATAAATTGTTGGTTTAAACAACAAGCAAATTTAGGTTTTGCATTTTGTTCCCAGACTGTACTGAAAATGAACTGTGACCTCAGAACTGTGGTACGTACTGAACCGTAATTTTTGTTTATCGTTACACCCCTAGTGATTACATGCTCATTCTGTACATTATACCACAATCACAGACACTGAGTCAGGGAGTCTGCGCCCTAAAGCTGATAATAATCCTCTTCCCCTGTCGAGTTTCTCTGTTCAATGCCACAGGTGGGTTAAGAACACTATTTAAAGTGGATATGACACTTAAAGACAACATAGTCTTATTACAACCCCTGGCAAAAAATTATGGAATCACCGGCCTCACAGGATGTTCATTCAGTTGTTTAATTTTGTAGAAAAAAAGCAGATCACAGACATGACACAAAACTAAAGTCATTTCAAATGGCAACTTTCTGGCTTTAAGAAACACTATAAGAAATCAGGAAAAAAAAAAAATTGTGGCAGTCAGTAATGGTTACTTTTTTAGACCAAGCAGAAGGAAAAAAAATATGGACTCACTCAATTCTGAGGAAAAAAATTATGAAATCACCCTGTAAATTTTCATCCCCCAAACTAACACCTGCATCAAATCAGATCTGCTCATTAGTCTGCATCTAAAAAGGAGTGATCACACTTTGGAGAGCTGTTGCACCAAGTGGACTGACATGAATCATGGCTCCAACACGAGAGGTGTCAATTGAAACAAAGGAGAGGATTATCAAACTCTTAAAAGAGGGTAAATCATCACGCAATGTTGCAAAAGATGTTGGTTGTTCACAGTCAGCTGTGTCTAATCTCTGGACCAAATACAAACAACATGGGAAGGTCGTTAAAGGCAAACATACTGGTAGACCAAGGAAGACATCAAAGCGTCAAGACAGAAAACTTAAAGCAGTATGTCTCAAAAATCGAAAATGCACAACAAAACAAATGAGGAATGAATGGGAGGAAACTGGAGGAAACTGGAGTCAACGTCTGTGACCGAACCGTAAGAAACCGCCTAAAGGAAATGGGATTTACATACAGAAAAGCTAAACGAAAGCCATCATTAACACCTAAACAGAACAAAACAAGGTTACAATGGGCTAAGGAAAAGCAATCGTGGACTGTGGATGACTAGATGAAAGTCATATTCAGTGATGAATCTCGAATCTGCATTGGGCAAGGTGATGATGCTGGAACTTTTGTTTGATGCCGTTCCAATGAGATTTATAAAGATGACTCCCTGAAGAGAACATGTAAATTTCCACAGTCATTGATGATATTGGGCTGCATGTCAGGTAAAGGCACTGGGGAGATGGCTGTCATTACATCATCAATAAATGCACAAGTTTACGTTGATATTTTGGACACTTTTCTTATCCCATCAATTGAAAGGATGTTTGGGGATGATGAAATCATTTTTCAAGATGATAATGCATCTTGCCATAGAGCAAAAACTGTGAAAACATTCCTTGCAAAAAGACACATAGGGTCAATGTCATGGCCTGCAAATAGTCCGGATCTTAATCCAACTGAAAATCTTTGGTGGAAGTTGAAGAAAATGGTCCATGACAAGGCTCCAACCTGCAAAGCTGATCTGGCAACAGCAATCAGAGAAAGTTGGAGCCAGATTGATGAAGAGTACTGTTTGTCACTCATTAAGTCCATGCCTCAGAGACTGCAAGCTGTTATAAAAGCCAGAGGTGGTGCAACAAAATACTAGTGATGTGTTGGAGTGTTCTTTTGTTTTTCATGATTCCATAATTTTTTCCTCAGAATTGAGTGATTCCATATTTATTTCCCTCTATTTGGTCTAAAAAAGTAACCGTTACTGACTGCCACAGTTTTTTTTTCCTGATTTCTTATAGTGTTTCTTAAAGCCAGAAAGTTGCCATTTGAAATGACTTTAGTTTTGTGTCATGTCTGTCATCTGCTTTTTTTCTTCAAAATTAAACAACTGAATGAACATCCTCCGAGGCCGGTGATTCCATAATTTTGGCAGGGGTTGTACATGTAACGTAATTCGGTCAGTGTAGGAGTTTCGGGAAAATGGACGCAGTTCTCCCGTTATATACAACATTTGAACGTCCCGCCACTGAAAAATCTGCACGCCCCGTGACCAGCTTCCTGCTAAGCACCAAACCTGAAATACATCACTGCCTGTAGACCGTATCGGCTTGCAGGCTTGCCGGCCGTTGTTTACACTTTTTTTAGCGGCAGAAACTTTGATTAAACACAGCTCTCAGAGACTTGTTCGTCGATATGCCTGACCAGTGTGTCGCAGTATATTGCACAAACACAAGGGTGAAAGGTTTTAGTCTTTTCAAGTCCAGGCAGATTGATCGAAAGCCGCGGTGTTGTGTGATGCACGAAATGTCAGGCTGCCGCTTCCTCCGCTCGCACACCTGCATTTGCTCCCGACAGCAGACACTTTCCTCTACCGTCTCCATGTTCTCGCACCGCTCACAGGTACACCTAAAATGTCAACCCCAGATAATATGTTCACAATAATCTTGAAATGGTCAAGGAACTTGTAAAAATATCAGTGCAATACGTAGTAAACACGACAGCGCCATGTTCACTGTTGTTTTCGGCGATGTTTTTCGAAAATTTTGCCATTTATTTCCTATTTATTTATTTATTTTATTATTTATTTTATTTTAGACTATGTTGTCTTATATTTATTTATTTATCTATTTATTTCCTATTCTAAATAATGTAACTAAACATGGATGAATCCAATGCCTGGCACTCGAAAACGGCAAAAACCCAAAGGTAATGACGGTGGTCCGCAAGTAGTAGCTACACTATCGCAGCTCCGGAAAAATAACAAAGGCAGTAAACAGACGCTAGAATCGAAAATGCTATAATTATAGTGTTATAAACAGCAGTAACAAAAATCAAAGCCTCCCTTATCATTCCGTATTCTGCAGCCTTTCAGAATCCATCGTAATTGGCACGTCTCTTACCTCTGCTTTGGCTCCGCCATAAACAGCGTCTGCATTATTTTCGCTGCCAGAATGCTCCTGGTTTAAATGTTCATCCAAAAGATACGGCTCCAATCTGTAGGGTCTAATCACTGCTGCAACATCCTCAGGATCCGAGTCAGTCTCGATTTCCTCACAGAAACAATCCACACTTGAAGAGGAGTCAGAAAAGTTCTTGATTTCGTCACTGTCCATGCTGAGGTCTATCTGTTCCTGTTGTCAATCGAACAGACAAAGACGGGACTCTCCACGCTGTGACATCATGGCATCACGTGACTGCTGATGGAATGCTGCCAGCGCACTTTCCAAGAAACACACTTTTGAGAAGCTGTACAAACTTTATTTCTCAGTGATAATGATTAAAACCACTTTCAACTTACTATACTGTATGTATATTTTTTTATATTTATATCAGTTTTACCTCATTTTTTAGGTGTCATATCCACTTTAATATCTTTAATATGATGCGAGTGCAACACCCAGCAGGGTGTCACGGCGGTCTTCAAAAGAGCTGACCACAGCGCTCATCTTGCCCCCCGGCTTGCTTCCCGCCCAGACCTTGGGTGCCGGCATTATGGGGTTTCATGCTGTGTTGTTTTTAATTCCCTGTCTTTTTTATTTTTTTCTGTTTTTATTTTTTCATGATGGAAGTTTTATGTCCGCATGATGCATGATCTGCATTCTGGGTAGTCAACCTGGATTCGGGTGCTGCTGCACTCCGAATTGCGCAAATCATTCGAGCCGGGTATTTGTACACAGCTGTAAGAATGTCTGTCCCGTACAAATGCAGCTCAAATTCTGTTTGTTTTTCCAATTCATGTAATTCGTACACCATTCGTGCTGTCTCATGTGACATGGCCTTTAGCGTCACCTGGCTAATATGCTTTATTTTCTTAATTATTTTAATGTTTGTTAACAGTTACTTTCACATGCATTAGCTCCACATCTGTCGTCATGAAGAAGTGTCAAAATTTTCAGAAATATGATGATTCCACATCTGAAAAAGGGGTAAGGGGTCTTACTGCAGTAAGGGGTCTTACCTGCAGTGGAAAACTATAGTGGGAGCTGGTGAGACTCGTGGAGAAAGCTGCACAGGGTAATCCTATTTTGGAGATGTGTGACCACAAAGAGTTGGAGAGAAACTGACGGCGGACGCTCTGTTCACAAGCTCAACTTAAAAGGGTTACTAGGCTTCGTGTACGTGATGTTATCCATGCATACATCCATTTTCTATGATATTCTGCTTGGCTGCCGTGTGCAAAAACAAGAGAAGTAAAAGCAGCAGAACGTGCTGGGGGAGGTGATGATCTAGTGGTTGAGTGTTGGGCTTGAGACCTGAGGATCCTCGGTTCAAATCCCAGCCTGACCGGACAATCACTAAGGGCCCTTGGGCAAGGTCCTTAATTCCCTCATTGCTCCCGGTGTGTAGTGAGCACCTTGTATGGCAGTAGCCTGACATCGGGGTGAATGTGAGGCATTGATTTGTAAAGCGCTTTGAGCGTCTAATGCAGATGGAAAAGCACTATATAAATTCAGTCTATTTACCATTTGATGTGAGCGTGTTTCAGGGTATGTATTTATTAGTGCTTTGTTTGTGCTTCCTGAATACGCTGTGACTTAAGACTCGGCCCCACCAAATAATAATCCATGAATAATGAGCCACGCATGGGTGGGTCATATAATTTTTAGACAGCTAACATATTTTTGCAGACGTGATGAACAAAGCTTAACAGTTACAAACATTTATGAAGTCTGAAATCAAAGATTTGAGTACCTACGTGTTAAATGTTTTGTATTAGATGTACATTTCTATCCTCTGCAAACAGAGAAGAGCTTGTACCAGGAGAAACCACTCTATCCTCTGCAGGCAAAGCAGAACTGGTCACAGAAAAGGGGGGGAGGAGGAGACTCCAAAAGGGAAAAAAAGATCATTCCTTTTGAGCCCATAGCGATGCACTGGCAATATCACCCAAGTCATCCAGAGACATACAGTTTTAACTTATGGTTAAAATTTTAACCAAACTAATTTTGGACAATTTATTTAAATTAACATCACATCTGAAGTTTTATCAAGTGAAAATATCAGATATATGTTTATTTTTAAAGTACTGCAGTAATTTTGAAGGTTTTACTGTGGGCATGCTGCCCAGTGCATTATGGGTACAGTCACGACAGGAGAAATGCATTTGTGATGCTGTGATCAGGCTCCACATGGACAACAGCATTAAATCCTTTGCATGTTGTGCCTAAAACTCTCGTGAATATATTATCTGGGTTTATAGATTTTGTTATTGTGTTTGTTTTATGTAAAAATACCAGAAGAAGCCCAGGTTGCTTCTCCACTATTTTCAATTGGAATCATTGTGAGCTGCAATTGCTTCCTGTTTGCTCTTTAGAGTCCTGCTTATGCCAAACACTGTCTGTCGTCTTTGTTCCCGAGTAATATATATATATATATATATAAAACATTCTGAAATTCAGTTTGTGTTTATTAAATTGCAGCTATGCAGCTTAAAAAGACGTGTGGAGGAATTCGCGCGTCGGAACGGAGCCGCTCATGGCGCGCAACAAAAAACACCTCCGTGTTGGAAGTCTCACAGGACATGTTGTGGCATATCCAGCTGTTACACAATTTCTGGGATACTCACTCGACTGAAAAGCCACCGAAAATCTTTCGAATGGTTTCCAACACGGACGTGTTTTTTGTTGCGCACCATGAGTGGCTCCGTGCTGACGTGCGAATTCCTCCACACGTCTTTCATTACAAAATCTCCTGTAACAGTGGAATGTGCCACAAAAGAAACCAACCAACCAACCAACACCGGGAGGGCGGCGGGGGAAACACCAAGGAGGCGGGCATACAGGGACCCGGGTGACAACCAGGAGGGCCACCTGACACGAGACCCCACAGACAACGGCAACCTGACCAAAAACGGGCCATGGCACAAACAGGAGGAAAACAGGGTGACCACCATAAGCAGGAGACCTGGCCAAAAACGGGCCATGGCACAAATAGGAGTAAAACAGGGCGACCACCATAAGCAGGAGACCGGCCACATGGCGTTACCTGGTGCATGACCGAGACGGAGGATCGGCCTGAGATTGGGTCAGGAGGCCGGCCATGAGGCTTTTCACAGTACCTGCTAGTGTCAATGGCCCGACCATGGGGAATACTGGGCACAGAGGTGGAGTCAGGGGTACAAAACCGGCTCGACACAGGGCCGAAACACCTGGTACCAAACAATGAGCGAATTGGCTGCTTAAAGGGGAAATACACCAAGCAGAGAACCTATAGAAACAGAGCAATTAGCAGTGCCCAAAAGAGTCCACAAACCCAATGAAAAGGATAGCCGAACCTCATCCTAAAACCCCACCCCCAACTAGCAACACATTCCAACAAATACAGGAAACAATGACTTAATGAGTTCAACAGAGGCTTTACTGACTCATATAGAGACCCACTGAAATAACTGAAAGGCAGACGAAATGAAGCATACCTGTGCAAACTCCAAATCCACAAATAATTTAGCCCCTCTTGTGATTTGCTACCTGGCCATTCAGATGAGACTTCACTAAGTAAAAAGATCTTTTGGACAGTGTTTTGCCACACAGAGTGTAAACATGGAAGGATTTGTCCTAATGTGTTATGTGTTGGGAAAGTGTAGGTACACGGACCCACAACAGGGGGCGCAAATGAACGGACAATGGAGGAAGTCAAATAACAACACTTTACTGTTGTGAATGGGCACAACAAACACAACAGATTACAACAATAGACAACAAGTCAAATCACAGAAGGTGTCGTGTGGGCAGGCTCAAAGATAGAAGACGTCTGTCCAAAGCAGAACCGGAACCACACGATTTCCTCCGCCACCAGACCCCGGGAATACTGGAGCCGCCAAGTCCCGAACTCCCAGGTGGCCACTGCCTCCGCGTGTCGGACCTGGTACTGCTGGCGAGGAACAAAAAAAAAACAATTAAATGTGGGCGCGTTTACACCCAGCAATCCACACGGCAGGAAAACTACCTCCACCTCTCGTTGGAAAGAGTCTGCTATATAATGCACAAAAGTCACAAAAGGTTACTGAAAAGATCTCACGGTCAGCTGAGAATGTTACCTTCCAGGTAGAACGATATCTCGGCAAAGAGGTGGAGACGTTGTCCTGCTGATGTACCCCTGCTGATCAGGTGATTGGTAACAGCTGTTGCAGGTGATGCGTGACAGCTGTCACCCTGGCTGCTCCTGTGAGGCGGCTGCGCCCTCTGGTGCCTGGAGCCCGCACTCCAGACAGGGCGCCCTCTGGTGGTGGGCCAGCAGTACCTCCTCTTCTGGCGGCCCACACAACATTATGAGCAACATTAAAGTGGACTAACCAATCTTGGAACCAGTATGAAAGTCTTGACATAGCCTGGGTATCATTAAGACTGCCTAAATGACAACTAATACCTGAGGGAGATCTATTGAAAGATACAATTCTGTAACACAACAGGAAGCACACAGGAATGATCAATTTCTTAAGACATGTATCAGAGAGCCTTCTTAGATTCAATAGTGCCACTTTAAATAGATTCCCAACAAATTTATAAGAATGCCGTTTCAGGATCACAAGTTGTGCTTTTAACAGATCTGTAACAGGCTCTTGAGAAAGCCATTTCAAGTTTAAGCATGGCGTTTTAAACAGATTTCTCATGGAATGACAGGCATGAAAACAAATCATAAACCAGGCAAAAAAAGAAAAATCACTAACCGTCTAACAGTTAATGTTCTTCAAAGTTGTTCCATGAACAGGCGCTGTGGATGGCTGCAGCTGCACAGGGGCGTATGTTGACGAAGGCAGCCGACGCTCCGGAGCAGCAGCACTGTGCAGGCTGCGACCCCCCTCTGGAGCCGCCGCTGGTGAGTCCACCGCCGAGTGTGAGAAGATCTGTTCAGCTGCTGCTGAGGGTACATCTGCAGCGAAACACGTGGCGGCTGAGTTGACAGCCAGCGATGATGAAACAGGATGTCCCGGTAAACCCTCAGCTGACGTCACAGAAAGAGCAGCTTTGCACGGCGTCCCCAACGGAGTGACCGCGTCCCACGCGGAAGCAGAGCCGGCTGCTGGGGGAAGAGAGACTGAGCAAGCTGTGAAAGTTTCTGATGATGATGAAGACGAGGCCGACGTGGGGAGCGCAGAGACGGAATCAACTGGAGCCGCTGAGAGATTCATGCTGAACGATGCTGAGGTTCCGGGCAGCTCCGTCTGCGTAGCGACCACTGTGCGTGCTGAGGCTTTCCCGGACGAGATTACGGGTGGTGATGAGCATGACTCCGAAGGTTCTACTGGCAGCAGTGCGGATAGTGACTGCCCAGAGGAACAAGTGGATGTGGCGGCCATCTCGGAAGCAGGTGTTGGAGGAGTTGGCTCGGGCACTCGGGCTGACCTGGGAGTCAGGATCAGGGCCACCCGGAGTGGGCGCGCTGGAGTGTTTGCGCCCGCAACGAGTGGTTCAGCTGGATCCGGATTACTGGGCATTACTTTATTCCGTCGTGGAGCAGGTATGGGAGGAGTCTGGAGTGGGACTGACCTCAGTGGCTGTATTTCTGGACCAGAAGACATGGGGTAAGAGACCGGCTTCGGTGTTGCGTCGTACCAGGGTGGAGCGAGGGCAGCGTCTGAGAGCATTATGACGCGGGGCTCCTCATAACAGGTGGACGTGAGCTCGGCCTCAAACAAAAACTCCATGGGGTCCTGAATACAGGGAGGGACCCAACCCTGCTCAAACTGCGATTTAATGCTCTTAAGCTCTGGAAAATTGTTTACCAGCTCAGGTTCGGCTGAAAAGATCTGATCAAGAGCTGAGAAAATTTGATGTTTGTTCCGCTGACTGCGTCAGTCCTGATATTCAAAAAATAAGTCTTGAATCCTGAATAGTGTATTAGCCGTATCCTGCAGCGCCTGACCTTCAGCCTCTGATGATGCGTCGTCATCAATGTCCTCCCACTCCGAGTTGCTGTCAGTGAGTGGGAGGCTGAATGGTAGATGGTCTTCAGGTTGTTTGATCCAGGCGGGGAGTTTTTCCACGGCAAAAAATTTGTCAAGATTCTCCAGGTCTGGGAAAAATCTATACAGCCAAGCATTAGCCTCAACAAGATCCAGTGCTTGGTTGAGATAATCAAACCTCTTATTTGGTGTGAAACAGGCTCTAAAGCAGTCAAAACAGAATTCTATTTCAGAAAAAATGTCCTTGATTAAGGCAAGGTCGTTGGCTGTGGCGACCAGTGTGGAGTTTGCTGGGTCCATTTTCTGGCTCGTTTGTACTGTCACGCCCGGCGGGTGCCAGGCTTCCGAAGTGTTTGGACCCAAAATGCATACTCTCAGACTACTGGATGAAGAAGAAATCGTGGTCTTTAATTCTGGCTCTGGTTCGGCACACAAGTGATCAGTCAGCGAGGCAGAAGTACAAACAGGGTCAGGCAAAAACGCAGTCATGGGCAAGCAGGGTTTAAAGGCACGAGCAGACACAGACATCATGGGCAAGGCAAAAGGCAAAGTCAAAAAACACAAAGCAGGATCTGGATACACGGCAAAAACAGGACTAGATACAGAGCTGGTAAGTGTGCAAAGACAACAAATGAGCAAGGGTGTGGTGGCTGGGTGGAGACTAAATAGGACAGGAGTTAACTAGGTGCACGTGAGGAACAATCAAGAAGGAGGCGTGGCTAGTGAACGAAGATACTTCATTGTGCAAGACAGTGAGGGAGGACAACTTAAGGTGGAGTGAAGAAAAGACAAAGATATGTGAACAGGTGCACAGAGCGTGAGTGAAAGAAGACAAAGCAGACAGAGTTAAAGTGAGAGAAAAACATGACAGGTGCAGGATGTGAAGTGAACATAAATAACTGGGCGTGAGACAAGGACATGGAAGCAGGTGCAGGATGTGAAGTAGGAACAAGAGGCAAAAACAAAACTGAGCTACAACTGAATAGGAGTCAAACAGGAACATGAGGACCAGAACATTAAACAAAAACTGACTAAAGAAAACTAGGCAGCAGTACCAACCATAAAAAGAAGCAGTGAACAAACAATAACCAAAACAAATCCTGACATAACAGTACAACAGATATTATAACCAAGAGGAACAAGTGATAATTAAATAAACAATGACTGACAACTAGAACAGAATGAAAGGTCAAAGTAAAAAGTAACAGAAAACAAAGTGACAGATCAAAACAGAACAGAGAATAACTGTTAATGACTATGATGAAACTGAGGACAACTATGATGAAAATGAAATAACTAGTGAATCATAACAAAAAGAACAAAGTGACAAGACAAACATGACAGAATAACTCATGACGAAAATTACTGATAAATCAATGTTGAAGCAGACGGAAACCATGAAAAGAGGAAAATCAAGGGCTTAGTGCCCTGACTGGGCCCAGTTCCTGACACTAACCAAATACCAGCATCACTGAAAGCAGCCAACGAGAACGATATGTCTTTGGAATGGTTAAGAGTAATTTTTTCTCTAATAGTTAAAATTTTATTAGCAAAGAAAGTCATGAAGTCATTACTAGTTAAAGTTAAAGGAATACTTGGCTCAATAGAGCTCTGACTCTTTGTCAGCCTGGCTACAGTGCTGAAAAGAAACCTGGGGTTGTTCTTATTTTCTTCAATTAGTGATGAGTAGTAAGATGTCCTAGCTTTACGGAGGGCTTTTTTTTTTATAGAGCAACAGACTCTTTTTCCAGGCTAAGTGAAGATCTTCTAAATTAGTGAGATGCCATTTCCTCTCCAACTTACGGGTTATCTGCTTTAAGCTGCGAGTTGGTGAGTTATACCAAGGAGTCAGGCACTTCTGATTTAAGGCTCTCTTTTTCAGAGGAGCTACAGCATCCAAAGTTGTCCTCAATGAGGATATAAAACTATTGACGAGATAATCTATCTCACTCACAGAGTTTAGGTAGCTACTCTGCACTGTGTTGGTATATGGCATTGGAGAACATAAAGAATGAATCATATCCTTAAACCTAGTTACAGCGCTTTCTGAAAGACTTCTAGTGTAATGAAACTTATTCCCCACTGCTGGGTAGTCCATCAGAGTAAATGTAAATGTTATTAAGAAATGATCAGACAGAAGGGGGTTTTCAGGGAATACTGTTAAGTCTTCAATTTCCATACCATAAGTCAGAACAAGATCTAAGGTATGATTAAAGTGGTGGGTGGACTCATTTACATTTTGAGCAAAGCCAATCGAGTCTAACAATAGATTAAATGCAGTGTTGAGACTGTCATTCTCAGCATCTGTGTGGATGTTAAAATCGCCCACTATAATTATCTTATCTGAGCTAAGCACTAAGTCAGACAAAAGGTCCGAAAATTCACAGAGAAACTCACAGTAACGACCAGGTGGACGATAGATAACAACAAATAAAACTGGTTTTTGGGACTTCCAATTTGGATGGACAAGACTAAGAGACAAGCTTTCAAATGAATTAAAGCTCTGTCTGGGTTTTTGATTAATCAATAAGCTGGAGTGGAAGATTGCTGCTAATCCTCCGCCTCGGCCCGTGCTGTTTTGTGACTTTTCAGGAAAGCAGAAATAAAATTTACAAGACTTTGAATGAAAAGGAGCAGAGAGAAGAACAAGTCTTATATTTTCTGCCCCTTTTTACAATACAATCTTTCAATTTTAAGTATCATTATTCAACATTATTAAACAGATTACATTTTTGACTTGTCACATACCACTGACTTATTTCATAATTTTAACCATTATTTAAAAGATTATATCCCTAACAGGTTACATTTTAAACTTAAAACATTCTAGACATCACTAACAGATCACACCTTAGGCTTTGTCATAGCCCACTGACTTATTTCATAGTTTCATACTTACTTAATACATCTAATATAATATGTTTTTTAAATAATTTAAGCGACCTTGATTCTTTGATTTCTTTGTTGAGGTTGTTCCATAATTTTACACCATTAACTGCAATACTCCGTTCCTTTACTTTGGTTCTGAATCTTGTTTTTTTAAAGACTTCTATTCCTTTCAAATTATAACTACTTACTCTTTTTTCAAACATATTTTGAATGTTTATTAGTAAGGTATTTTGTTAGCTTGATGCATTGTTTGTAATATTTTCAAATCAACTAAATCATGAAATTTAAGTACCCTATACTTAATGAATAATGGATTAGATGGATCTCTAAAACGACTATTACTAATCATTTTTAAAGCTCTTTTCTGCAGAATAAATAATGGTTGTGTATAAGTTGTACATGTTGATCCCCAGATTTCTACACAATAAGTTAAATATGGGACAATCAATGAATTGTACAATGCTAATAAACCATAACTATTGAATGAAAATTTTACTTTATGCAAAACAGCAATGGCTTTCGCTATTTTTCCTTTTATGTAATTTATGTGTGACTTCCATGTAAGATCTTCATCAATCATGACTCCAAGAAATTTTGTTTCTTTTACCCTTTGTATGTCCATTCCATCTATTTTTAATGACACATCATTATTTCCCACTCTGTCATTAAATAATATGAAATTTGTCTTATTAAGATTTAGTGACAATCTGTTTATATCAAACCAATGTTTAACTTTTTCCAACTCTGTATTTATCACTTGTACTACTTCCTGTATATCTGATCCAGAGTAAAATAATATTGTATCATCAGCAAATAATATGCTGCCAAGTACTTTAGATACATTCACAAAATCATTGATATACAAAATAAACAGTTTGGGTCCAAGTACCGACCCTTGTGGTACATCATAAATAATGTTACACAATTCTGATTTAGCATTATTTATCTGAACAAACTGTTTTCTATTTTCTAAGTAGCTTTTTACCCACTGATGTGCAATACCTCTACTGGTGCGTGCATCTGTAACTTGTCAACATTCTGATCATTGATAACATTCTGATCATTGTTGACTTTAATGTTCATATAAATAAGCATTCTGATCCCCTCCGCAAATCATTTATGCAAATTGTGGATGCATTAGGATTTCGGCAATGCATTCGGGACTCGATGCACATTAGTGGAAATACCCTGGATCTGGTTCTCGCACGTGGTATTGCTGTCATGAATATTGACATCATGCCTCTTACATCAGTGGTCTCTGATCACTCACTTATTAAGTTTACAGTTTCACTGCCGTGTTTAGTGGAACAACTTTGTATATCACTATGGCGATGCATCAACTCCTCAACTAAGACTGAACTCGAAGCTGGACTGCCTGATGTCTTAGCTTCACATTTGACAAATACCCAATTAGTAGACAGTCTTGTGGATAGTTTAAACTCAGTGCTCAAAACTACACTTGACATGATTGCGCCACCTTTGTTAATGATTACCTGCATGACCTCAAGCATAAGGCCAGAGGTCGAGAATGAAAATGGGGCAGTTCAAAATTAGAAGTATTCCACCTTGCGTGGCATGATGCTAGCTTAGACTATAAGCATGCATTACTGGCTACAAAGCAGACCTATTACTCTGATTTGATCAACAAAAACAAGCATAAGTCAAAGTTCTTGTTTGACACGGTAGCAAAACTTATTCATGGACAACCACTTGTAGTTTGCTCTCCTTTTACAGCACAATATTTCCTGGATTACTTTGAGAAGAAAATAGAAGACATTAGGTTAAACATATCCCAGCATGCCTTAACCCAGCCGCTACACCCTACTATTGAGGTGGGTGCCATTACTGAGGTATTACCTACATTTACAGAATTTGATAGTATCTCTCTAGGCATGCTGACGAAACTTGTAATGTTAACAAAAAGCACAACCTGTTTATTTGATCCTATACCAACAAAACTGTTTAAGGACCTGTGGCCCACTCTTGGGTCGACTGTGCTTGAAATTATTAATCTTTCTTTAACTTCTGGATCTGTTCCTAAATGTTTCAAATCTGCAGTGAGTAACCATTACTTAAAAAACCTAATCTTGACCCTAGTGTATTGAAAAACTATCAGCTGATATCAAATCTATCATTTTGCTCTAAAATACTGGAAAAAGTGGTGCCACGGCAGCTCGTGGACTATCTTACTGAGAACTAGAAGCACTTGGAGAGCGCAAACCTCTGCCAAGGCCATAGGGTCACTGGCGTCACATGGAATACCCTTTGGCAAAGACACATATTCCACGTCGTTTCACGCATCTACTGGTTAAATGGTAGATCTGGTGGTTAACCCTCTGGGGCCCGAGGGCATTTTTAGGCAGTTCACTCGCCTGGCATAAATGTTTTATTATTGCTTTTAACAGCTCTCCCTGCATCCCACATTCAAGTCTTTTTTTTTTCAGGACAACGTGTACTTTCAAAATATATATGCTATAGTTATGTTTTATAAATGTAATAAAGGTTTACAATCAGAAATAAGAAAGGAAAAAGTAAAGCGGAAAATAATTTTCCACATACATTTATTCAAAACACACAGCAAACTATAATAAACAACTGTTTTGACGGTTTATAAAGGTAATTTAGGCTCTTGTGTGAAAGACTGTACAACAAAAAGGTTCAAACAGTAAACATAAATGCACATTTTGAACAATATATACAAAATGGCCTATGCGTTTTGTTTTCATCTCAAAGCAATTTCTGTCTGCTATTACACAAAGGTCACATCACAAACTTCTACTATGAAGCTGACTGTGTGTTTGTTCTCTCCTGCTCTGAAAGCAACATTCACACTTCGAGGCTCATTCAGTTTGAGGAGCGGCCCCTCCCCCCTAGCTCCATTGATATGGTAAACAGTGCTTTACGCTGGAGTGAGAGAGCTTGCCACAGGCTTATCCGGTAACATTCACAGGAAAACTAGTCGAGCAATCCTGATACTCACACACTGTTTGAGCATGTGAGATTGTATGAGAGGCTCTCCGTCTGTTTCATCTGCTCACTTTCACCTTCGCTGTGCGTAATGGCGCAGGGCGCATTGGAGCAGCCAGGGGGCTATTCAAACAGGGCAACTAGTAACACATCACTCCTGAAAACAATCTTTGGTGTGTCATGTGAGGTGAATCTGCCCTACGATTGGATTTTGGAAAACCATGTGACGGTGAACCAATTCCAATTGGACACTCACATTGCGCATGTCATCACACAGCTTCTATGAGGAGTACAAAGATGGCTGATGGCTGGCTCGAAAGTCCGCGGAGTTAACTTTTCAGCAAAAAAAGTATGTTTCTATCTCATATCATTAAAAAGTTATTAATAATTTAGTAAAGCTTGGTCTCTGCCGTCATATACGGCGGCGTAGGCCCCAGAGGGTTGAACCCTTAGATCTTCACCAAATGTATTTATAAAGAGAAATTGCATGAACTACACAAGTTTTTTTTTTTATTTTCTAATAAGTTTATTCAATGAGGAGAACCAAATGTTAAATTATTGTTGTGTCGTAACTTAATTTTTATTCAGCCTTTGTGACCCGTCTTCATGAAGTTAGATGCAAAAATGTTGAAATTGGCCCTATCCTGCAATGATAAAGAATCCTTAAAAAAATAACTGGATCTGGCTCGTGTTCCGGATCATTACCAAATGGTAAAAATTTCATTGAAATCCGCTGAGGATTTTTTTGATTAATCCTGCTAACAAACCAGCCAACCAACCAACAAACAAACGGATGCGACCGAAAACATCCTTGGTGGAGATAATAATCTCTTTGAGTCACTGCGGTCTACTTTTAGAATGTTGTGAAAGTGTAGTGACATGGACCCACAACAGGGGGCGCAAATTAACGGACAATAGGAGAAGTTAAATCTGAACACTTTACTGTTGTGAATGCCACAACTACATACAGCAGATTATAGAATGAATAAAAGGTCAATTAATAAAGGTGTCGTGTGGGCAGGCTCGACGATAGGAGACGTCCGTCTGGAGAAGAACCGGAACCACACGATTTCCTCCGCCACCGAACAAGGAGGATACTGGAGCCGCCAGGTCCCGAGTTCCCCAGGTGGCCACCGTCTCCGCGTGTCGGATCTGGTACTGCTGGCGAAGAGCACAAACAGTCAGGTGTGGGTGTGTGTGCACCCCGTAACAACGATGGTGGTTATTCCACCTCCACCTCTAATCACACACTCGTGCAGCTCCTGTTTAACCACTTATCTGGTTGGGGTGTGAGGCGAAGCCGTCACTAATCACACCAAACTCCAATCCAGCAGATAAGGAAACACCACAGGAAAACGGCTGCAAAAAGAGCTCAGATTATTTGTCAGTGTTAAATACAGCATAGAATATTACCTCCTTGGAAGAACGATATCTCGGCGACGTGGTGGAGGTGTTGTCCTGCTTTTATGTGGGGTGAGGTGCAGATGATTGGTGACAGCTGTCATAGCAGATGAGTGACAGCTGTCAACCCGGCCGCTCTTGGAAGGTGGCAGCGCCCTCCTGTGCCTCAATCCCGCACTTCAGACAGGGCGCCCTCTGGTGGTGGGCCAGCAGTACCTCCTCTTCTGGCGGCCCACACAACATTAGAAAATATCATTCCACAGAGACGGCTCTCGCTAAAGTGGTGAATGATCTTCTGCTTGCAATGGATTCAGACACCACTATGGTTCTTGTGCTGTTAGAGCTCAGTGCTGCATTTGATACAGTGGATCATCATATTCTACTTGATAGGCTGGAAAATCATTTTGGGATTACTGGGAGTGCCCTTGCATGGTTAACGTCATACTTGACCAGTCGTTCTCACTGTGTTTTGTACAGTAACACTACCTCTAATCTTAGTGACAGCGCTTTGGGATTACCTTTCACTGCTATGCTGATGATACTCAGTTGTACATGCTGTAACTCCTGGTAATGTTATTCACATAAAATCCTTAGAAGATTACCTTGCATCAGTGAGAAGTTGGATGTCTAGAAACTTTCTACTTTTAAACTCTGATAAGACTGAAATGATGGTTCTTGGTCCAGTGAGACATCAGCATCAATTTGACCAGTTAACGCTTAGCCTAGGCTCGCGTGTCATACATCACACTGACAAACTGAGGAACCTTGGGGTAATTTTTGATCCTACATTGTCCTTTGACCTCCACATTAGTAATATTACGAGGACTGCTTTCTTCCACCTGGGAAATATAGTGAAGCTTCATCCCATCCTGTCTATGGCTGATGCTGAGACCCTGATCCATGCATTTATCTCTTCTAGATTGGACTACTGCAATGTTCTATTTTCTGGTTTATCGCAGTGCAGCATTATGGCTCTCCAAGTGGTTCTAAATGCTGCAGCCAGACTTTTGACACGAAGCAGAAAATTTGATCACATTACACCCATTTTGGCATCCTTTCACTGGCCTCTATCAGGGCGTGGCACAAACCGGGTGGACACATGTGCAAACTCTCACAGGAGGTGCGGTTAGAATTAGGTTTAAATGTAGAAACGGGCAGGGATTTGGTACACAGGTGGTCCAGCAGCGACGGAAAAGGTAAAGACAGACATAAGGCCTAGGCTTGGTCCAAAAAACAGGCTGAGGTCAAAAAACACAGCGTGGAGGTATTCAGAGGCAAAGACAAGTACAAGGTTGAGGGAAAAGCAAGGTCACATACTGGCAGGATGATCAAGACAGGACATTAGGGCTGGAAAGTGAAATACATTCAACAATCTGGCAGTGAGCTGTGAGACTGTGAGGGCTTAAATAACTGGTGGTGTAATTAGTGGAACAAGACACAGGTGTCATTGAGCAGATCTGTAATGAACCGTTTCGGCAGCGCGACTCTACTTTGAAGCGTGAACCAATAAAGCAATGCTTCGATCCACTGGCTTATGTTGTGTGTTGGGGGGGCGTGGCTGGCTGTGTTGGTGTTCTTTTCTTTTCTTTGCTCTCCAGGTGGCATGAGGGCTGATTTGTCTGTGGAGAAAGTGCTGGCTGAAGAGTCCTCACCCTTATTAGCGTCATGTGGAACACCTGTGGCAAGGGATCACGTGCGGCCTTGAAGACTTGCAGCTGAAGCAGATAATTAGATGGCGTTCTGCATGTAAGTCATGTGTGATTTGAGCAGAACTGCCGGGAACTCGACCTTGTGACGTTCGTTTGTGAGACGCTGAGGACCGCGCCTGGGTTTGACATATCGAGCCCGTGAAGCAGGGAAGGGTGAGGACACATGCTGTCAGCACACGCTAAAGGTAATTAAGTGATTAAGTAACTGTTGATAGTATCTTGGTGTTTTGTTACACAGTAAACTGAGATTGTGAAGAGAATTGTGCAGCTTGCTTCTCACTGCGGTGGCGTGCAGGATAAGTGATCCTCCACTTGTTGTGAGAGGCTGCTCATTTGTATAAAGTTAAAAAGAAACATTGACCTGAGTGTGTTGCTGATAGCGTGTGTTATGCGAAAGATAGAGTTGTATCTGCTGACTCACCTCACCTTCTCTTTGCCCCACAGAGAATCGGTTCGTCGTGTCCACCTGGGGGGTGTTTGGCGGTGGTAGTGAGTCCAGGAGCGCCGGGCTTTAATCCTTGCGGGCGCTGGAGAACGTGCCACTTATCACTCCACCAGAGGGACGCTTTTTATGTTTTACATTTGTAAGCACAGGTGAAAAATAAATTGTTTCTGTTGGGAACCGCCTTCTGGTTATCTTTACCGCTGGGTTCTGTCAGACGCAGGTCCGCTCCTCAAACCGCGTCGACACATAACAGCTTGTTGGTTCTTTTATTCGCTGCTCTTCCCAAGCGGAACGTCCACTTCTCAACCCCTCTCAAAGCCATTAAAATATTGTGACTCACTTTTGTGTGGATTAAAGTCACTAACTGGGACTCTTGTCTTGTAGTCAAGAAAACAGAATCATCCTCCATTCCGTTGGCACAGCATGGAAAGACATTTATGCCAATAATTTATGAAAGGAAATGCTTTTGACAATAACTACAGATTTTGTTCATTCCTAATTATGTCCAGAGTTCAAGGATCCACCATGTAGAGTTTATTATGTCCAGAGTTTAAAAATTTAGTAACCAATTTTACATTTATTTACTTTATGCCTCAATAAAATGTTGTTCAGTTTCAATTCAATTTCAATTTAATCAGCTAATAAAGCAGCAAATCACAACAAAAGCCATCTCAAGCCTCCTCACACAGAACAGTTCAACATAAAAAAAAAAATTAAATAAATAAATAAAAATTCAAATACAAATAATTAAAAACAGAAGTAAAAGAATAAAACAGATAAAAAATAAAAACTATTCATAAGAAAGAGAATAAAACTAGGTTTTAAGTCTTGACTTAAAAATGTCCATGGACTCTGACTGCCTCATGGTCGCAGGAAGACCGTTCCACAGAGCAGGTGTACGATAAGAAAAAGCTCTTTGACCTGCAGACATAGAAAATCTGTAAAGCCTACTTTTAGTACACAAAAAATTCACAAGAGGTGTCGATAAGGGAATCGATAAGGAACGGATCGATAAGCGGAATTGATAATGGTATTGATATTGATAAAATCTTATCGATACCCATCCCTAGACATGACTAATCAACATAAGGGGAAACAAGAAGATCAAAGATTTATAATAGAACTTAGAACCGGACTGACCCATATCAAAGTATAAGAATGCAACAACTGATGAGCAGAACATAACATAAACTAAAACCAGTGACCAGACAACACAATAAGTGATAAACAGAAAATGCAATAAATACTAAAAGGAACACAACTGGATAAAACACTGAAGATAAATACTAACCAAAACCAGTGACTAAAGCATACTAAAGCAACATAAAATAAATGATAAACAGAGAGTACAATAATAACTAAAGGAACATAACCAGACAGGAAACACTTGAAGGTAAATAATAACCAAAACCTGTGACCAAAGCATAATACACAAAATGTGATAAACATAACTAAACTAACAACAGCAACCTAAGGAACCAAGAGTGAACAAATACAAGGATAATGAACAGAAACAAAACCAATTAATAACATAAGCACGAAAACCTGACATGAACATGAAACAAGACCAGACATAACCTAAGCAGGACTATACATGACTGAAAGGCACAAAAGGCTCAGAACATGAAAGTGGAAAAAAAAAAAGTCCAGCTGGCCCAAACAGGCCAGATCATGACAGCTTCCTGTTTCAGTGAGATCAGATTTTGAGGTTCTGCTACTAGTCTATAAAATTGTTCACGGACTGGCACCTCCCTGCCTAACTGACCTAATTAAACCTTACATACCGGCCCGGGCTTTGTGTTCTCAGGGTGCAAGACAACTTTGTGTCCCTAGGGTGAATAAGAAGTCTGCGGGTCACAGAGGTTTCTCTTATCGTGCCCCTGTTCTGTGGAATGATCTCCCTGCATCAATAAAACTTATTTTCAAGTATAGTTCTATGCTTTTTACTCTTTTAATTCATTTTATTAGGAAACGGAGTGTGCTGTGGCCTCAACTTTACCTAAATTCTGTGTTTTTTAGTGAAGCTTAGGGCTAGTGACCGGCAATCACCTTCGTATTTCCTGTTTTCTTGTTGTTTAATGCTGACAAATTATACTGTATTTCTTGTCTTTTTGATGCCTGATTCTGTTCTTTCTCTATGTTTAAGGAGCAGCTCCATCCAGTCATGGGTGTGGTATTTGTGCCAGAGACCCTCCCAGTCCTGTGCACCAACAGCATTTCCTGTATATTTGTTTTGTGAATTGTTCTGTAATTTATGTCTGTAGCATGGCCCCGAGCAGAGGGTCACCCCTTTGAGTCTGGTCTGCTTGAGGTTTCTTCCTTGGATGGAGTTTTTCCTTACCACTGCTGCTCTCGGGTTAGTAAGGTTAGATCTTACTTATGTGAAGCGTCTTGAGGCAATTCTGTTGTGATTTGGTGCTATATAAATGAAAATAAATTGAAATTGATTTGAAAAATCACTGAAGCAATCGCAAAAAGTATTTTTTTTTTTCAGTTCACAGTAGAGAAAAAAGACCAAAGCGAGTGGGAGATGTTGTGTTGGTTAAGATTTGGCCTACACAGCTACCCAGAAAAGCTCCATTCTCTCGCCTGCAAAACCGCCTCGACATGTTGTGCTCCGGGTCATAAACAAACCGCAACGCATGTCCACTTTCCCATCGCATCATCACTTTTTCTTTGCATTTTCATTTTGTTTGCATGTAATTTGCCCCAGAAAAACATTGAAAATGTCGTGGTTGGTACCCCGGAAGTAGAGAAATTACGTCATATGTGTCATATGACGTTACCCCTTTAGCGCTCACACCCAAATGAAACTGCGGCCTCCTTTGAGCCAACTTGGCACACATATACTCTGACATATGGGGAATGATATAGGCTATTGAGCACTTTATTTGTAGTAGTAGTAGTAGTGGTAGTAGTAGTTAAGGGCAGAGACACTTTTGTGCAGCATAATCATTGCAAAGTGGACCAAGAAGTTGGTGTCGTACTTATTCTCTTCTTTGAACTTTTTAACCTCTTCATTTCTGAAGGTAACAGCAGCATAGTAGTAGTGGTAGTAGTAGTCTCTTCTTGAGGCAGCTTTAGTCACACCCTTACAGTTCTCTGGAATCTGTGATAGGTGGGAGGTGATAGCTTTGTTAGTGAAAATGACGTTTCCATTTCAGTCTCTGAATCAAACCCATCCTGGGATGGGTAATTATAACAGATGACAGAATTGCCAATGTGCTTGCTCATTAGGTGGATATGTTCTAGACCAGTGCTTCCCAATCCTGGTCCTCAGGGACATCCTGACCCGCAATTGTCATTTTTCCCTGCTCTGTCAATAGCTAATTGGCTGATCCAGGTGTGCTCTACCAATCAAGAACTGACAGATGTCTGAATGACTTAATCAGCTTTTAGCAAAGCAGGGGGAAATGGGAAATGTAAATGAAATGTCTTTACTGTCATTATACATACAGCAAAATTTGTCATCTGCATTTAACCACCATAGTTACAGTTAGATACATCCAACCACTGGGAGGAGCAGGCAGCCACACTCTGGGACCCAGTGACCAACTCCAGATGTAAAGATTCTTGGTCAAGAGCAGAGAAAGAACGAGATCCTAAAAAAACTTTTCTCAGAGGGGAAGGTCAGTGACTGTACTGATGCCAGATCAGTCACTGAAATCAGACATTCCTCATTTCTCCCTCCAACCTCTTTGCATCTTCAACCCTTCCAACAAGATGTCCCACATCATATGAGCAAGTTCTGGAGTTCCAGAGTATCAGTATCGCCTGTAGACAGCTCAGTGGATTGACGTGGGCTCACACCCACTACTTTTATCCAAACAAAGCAGCAAAAAGAGAAACCTACTTTTTTTTTTGTCTTCCTTGGCTGATACCAATTTGAGGCAAATGAAAAAAGGAATTTTCTGGTTTCATAGAACGTCTTTTCATCCAAACTCAATTCATCCCAATACTGGCCAAGTTCATATTATCGGACAGCGGTATCATATTCGTCAAATGAGCATCACTCAGCCAGTTCATCGTTGTACTGTGATGAACAGAGGAGAGGGAGAAAAACAATAATGTTCTCAGCTCTAAATTGTGTTTGCTGATAGCGCTATTGCTTGGCTGGCTGTTGATGGATATTGCTTTCTGTGCCGTTCCCCAAGCCGCCGTGTGAAGCAGTGCCTTTTGAAATGAGCAATAGCGTGATGCTCCTCGTAAACTAGTTCAGCGTGGCATCATTCATCATCTGCGGCACTGCCAGCGGGGAGCAGCAGTGTCCCCCGTGTCTGCCAGTCACAACAGGGTTACACGGAGAATCGCATCATGCAACCTCACAACACTTTTCAAGCTCAATGAATCAGGAACTTTCACTGATCAGCTGTGTTAGCTATTTTAGAACTATGGTCATCTTGCATCTGTCCTGTGTTTCCAGCAAAAATAAAAGGTGCCACGGAATTTCTCATGAGAGTGCAGAAAAGTACGCAGCAATGCATCATCCATGCAGTAAATGGGACCACATTTCTAACAGCCCTTTTTCTATTAAGACAGGTGTGATCAACTAGAGGCCCAAGAGCCAGATTACAGTCCTCACATCGAATAATACAGCTCACAAATAAATTCCAGTTGGTGAAATGAAAGTTTTAAAACTCTTTTAAGATCAAATCTGAGAAATCTGATCAGTCCCTCCATAAATTGCAAACCAGGATTTCAACAATTAATTCAACCATACATGTTTATATCTCTCTATATCTATATAAATAGGGACAAGCTCTCGATTTACCGATCGATCTACGTTCCGATCCTCACCTATGGTCATGAGATTTGGCTCATGACCGAAAGAACAAGATTGCGAGTACAAGCGGCCGAGATGAGTTTCCTCCGCAGGGTGGCTGGGCGTTCCCTTAGAGATAGGGTGAGGAGCTCGGTCACTCGGGAGGAGCTTGGAGTCGAGCCGCTGCTCCTCCACGTCGAAAGGAGTCAGTAGAGGTGGCTCGGGCATCTTTTCCGGATGCCCCCTCGACGCCTCGCTGGAGAGGTGTTCCGGGCACGTCCCATTGGGAGGAGGTCCCGGGGAAGACCCAGGACACGCTGGAGGGACTACATCTCTCGGCTGGCTTGGGAATGTCTTGGGGTTCCCCCAGAGGAGCTGGGGGAGGTGTGTGTGGATCGGGAGGTCTGGACGGCTTTGCTTGAGCTGCTGCCCCCACTACCCAACTCCGGATAAAGTGGAAGAAAATGGATGGATGGATGGATATATATATATATATATATATATATATATATATATATATATATATATATATATATATATATATATATATATATATATATATATATGGGCACAGTTCAGATAATCCGATAACTATCGAAGATAATGTTTTCATTATCTTTTTAGATAACTTTAAAAAACAATTACCGGACTAATTATCTTGCGATAAATTTTTGTCCGATAATTTTTAGACCGATAACGTGGTAAATAAAGCTGAACAGCTACAAACATTTACAAAATTTAAAATCAATTGAGCGCCTACGTGTTAAATGTTTCATAGCTGATGTGTAGTCTTGCCCTCTGCAAACAGAAGAGAGCTGCTTCTAGAAGAAACCACTCTGTCCTCCACAGGTTAAGAAGAACTGGTCCCAAAAAAAAAAACTCATTTCTTTTAACCCCATACTAATACAAGGGCAATATCACCCAAGTCATCCAGAGGCATACATTTTTAACTTATAGTTCAACTTTTAACCAAACAAATTTCGGAAAGTTGTTTAAATTAACGTCATGTCTGAAGTTTTATAAAGTGAAAATATCAGATATATGTTTTAGTTTTAAAGTAATGCGCTAATTTTTAAGGTTTTAGTGTGGATATATGTTGTGCCCAGTGCATTATGGGTGATTGGGTAATCTCAGTACGTTCACGACATGAGAAATGCATTTGAAACACTCTGATCAGGCTCTACGGACAACAGCATTAAACTCTAGTGCCTAAAACTCTCATGAATATATTCTCTGGGTTTATATACATTGTTATTGTGTCTGCGTTTATTAAATTCCACGCATCTTAAATGTAGCAGACACGGATTATCTGGAATTTTGCTTTGGCAAGTTTTCAAGGTCTCTACTGCCATCTACTGGCCAGTAGTTTTCATGGCAGTATTGGCCCTGAAGCTGGGCTGATGTATTTTCATTCACTGTACTCGGCTACACCTCAAACTGTACCACAGAACCACACGGTGTAAAAGTTCAGAGCGCACGATTTATGTTCTCACACACATTGTACGTTCAAAAACCACACGTCGGACTTGTGTTTCCAGAAGCAAAACGTAAACAGAAGCTTTTTTTTTCAAACTTAATTTACAAAAACTCTCGATGGGAGTACGGAACCCGGGAGAGGTCACTTAAAGTGATATTTTTTTTCTGGCCATGATAATTTGTGCGCACGTTTTCCTTTAATTGAGCCCACAAATTAATAAAACGTGCTCTCAAATTAATAAAACGTGCGCACAAATTATCACGACCAGGAAACCGTGCACACATTTTCCTTTAATTGAGCCCTCGAATTAATAAATCGTGCACACGTTTTCCTTTCGTTCAAAATGAACTTCATAATATGACCTAAATTGTCATCCTCACGACGGGAGGACACTTCACCCTCAGCATCCTTTTAATGTGCTTAAACTCCATATGATGCCATGCTGGGCAGCTGGAGTTCTCTGTATGTCCTTGTGCGCCCTAACCATGATGATACACTCTGATCAGATCCTTTATAATGAAATGTATACACTGTCTCCTGGTTTGTTGGCTAATAGCCAACATTTATGTGTCAGGACAATATTGAGTGCACGTTTACAAATTGTGGCCACGTTTAAGTAGATCATGCCCTTGTTTTACTCAACGATGCTTAAAACGTGCGCACAATATCATAAACGTGTGCGCAATATAATAAAACGTGGACAATATATAAAATGTGCGCACTATATAATAAAATGAGTGCTCATTCTCTCCACATGCAAAACATTTTGCGATAACAATTCCATATGGGGTTAAAATTGTCTCATTAATATTTGTAAATGCACGCAGGGTGATCTACAAATAATCACTGATTTGCAAATGTGTTCAGATATCCACAAATGCAAATTTCATATTTGTAACTTGTAAATTGGTCTTTGCAAATAATGTTGTATTTGCAAATATAAAACATAATTTGTAAAAAAAAAAAAAAATTACATTTGTAAAACTGGAAATTGTATTTGTGAATTGAATTTCAGCATTTGTGGATCACCAATTACACGCATTCATCGCTTTCCTCTGCGACGTAATTTTGAGACATTCTTTTCACGAAATCCACACAGATCCACAAACAAATGCCTACTGATTCACAAATACACACTCACGCACACTGGATATCCACTAGATGGCAGTGTGGTTCCATTCATTGATGTGGCAGGTGAAACTATATGCTCCCGGATAAGAGAAGACCGACATTTCAGAATAAATCATTTCACATTACCGTAACGGAGGTGTCTGATGGATGGGTATGTATGTGGTGATATTGTCTGCAAGGTCAATTATTTTTTAAAATTATGTGTCCGCGGATTTCATCATGGGGAGGGGGGCAGGGGTGTTAGTGTTGTACTCTTTAACGCAGTGGTTCAAATAAGCGTATTAAACAGCATTGCGCCTGTGCGTGCTCCGTGACACAGAGATGCTGCAAAATTCTTCTTTTAAAAATTTGAAAGTTCTAAAAGTTTGCGATGTCCACATGCTACATTTAGCTAAGCTTCGCACAGGAACCACAGTGTCACCGCAGCAACCAACCAGTCCCGCTTTACAACAACTGTCGCAACAGCCAGGCTTTCGGTGGCATTTATTCTCCTCGAAACTCCGCGGATCCGAGGAAACTGATTTGTATCTGTAACACACAGATCAGTGTCCACGGACTTATAAAACTTGCATGATATTGTAAAAAAGAACGCTTTGCGATAAGCATTTTAAAAACTCAGTAACAATCACGATTAAAGAATCATCCGGGAGCATATAGTTTCAGCTTGCCACATCAATGAATGGAACCACACTGCCATCTAGTGGATATCCAGTGTGCGTGAGTGTGTATTTGTAAATCAGTAGGCATTTGTTTGTGGATCTGTGTGGATTTCGTGAAAAGAATGTCTCAAAATTACGTCGCAGAGGAAAGCGATTAATGCGTGTAACTGGTGATCCACAAATGCTGAAAGTCAATTCACAAATACAATTTCCAGTTTTACAAATGTCATTTTTTTTTTTTTTACAAATTAAGTGTTATATTTGCAAATACAACATTATTTGCAAAGACCAATTTACAAGTTACAAATATCAAATTTGCATTTGTGGATATCTGAACACATTTGCAAATCAGTGATTATTTGTAGATCACCATGTGTGCATTTACAAATATTAATGAGACAATTTTAACCCCATACCTCCAGGGCTCCGTAAAAATGCCTGTTTTTACAAATAAAAAATGGAATATTTTACAAAAGCACATTCATCTGTAAACACCAAGACATGACACACGTCACATTAATGTGTTGGTTTACATAATGAATGACTCAACCAATCAGTGTTTAGTGGAAGCACATTTTACCCATAATCCTTTGCAATCTGTCTGTGTTTGTTACAAAACTTCAGAATTAGTGCATTATTCAAATTTAAAAGATATATGTTATATTTTAACTTTGTACAAATGACAGAATTGACATTAATGGAGTTATTCTATCAGTATTCAGTTTATTTATACCTCAAACCATAACTCAGCATTGCTTTATTTTCCAAGACCTCTGCCTGATGGGAGCATTGTGATTGGGTAGAGAGTTGAGCTTAGCTTTAGCTTAGCTTAGCTTAGCTTAGCTTAGCTTAGCTTAGCTTAGCTTAGCTTGCATCTGTGCTGGAAGCCATACAGTAAACAAGCTATTCCAGCAGGGGGCAAGATGTCAAAGACATAAGTGCAGGCTCATTGTTTGGGTCTGCTGTCGCTTTTGATGCTACCAGAAGTGGTGTTAAAAACTCAAATTCAGCTTGTTAGTAGTTGCAATGTACCAGAGACAACACTGGAATTTATTGTTTATCTGTAACTTCTGATACATTTTTGGGTGGTTTATAATTTGATCTTTATCAAAGATAACTTTTCAGTTATTTTAACACACCTGTGTTGTTGTAGCAGCTCAGTGTGATAGGAGCTGCACTACCAATATGTAGACCTGGGTTTGAGTCTCAGTCACTACCCTAACCCCACACAAGACAATTCATCTGCAGTACATCCACCCATCCACTGAAATTTTCATCTTAGGTGCATGTCCACTGTGAGAGACATAATCATAAAAAAAAAATCCGGAAATCACAATGTATGATTTTTTTAAATAATTTATTTGTATGTTACTGCTGCAAATAAGTATTTCGACACCTGTGAAAATCAATGTTAATATTTGGTACGTAGCCTTTGTTTGCAATTACAGAGGTCAAATGTTTCCTGTAGTTTTTCACCAGGTTTGCACACACTGCAGCAGGGATTTTGGTCCACTCCATACAGATCATCTCTAGATCTTTCAGGTTTTGAGTTTCAGCTCCCTCCAAAGATTTTCAGTTGAGTTCAGGTCTGGAGACTGGCCAGCCACTCCAGGACCTTGAAATGCTTCTTATGAGCCCCTCCTTAGTTGTCCTGGCTGTGTGTTTGGGGTCATTGTCATGCTGAAAGACCCAGCCATGACCCATCTTCAATGCTGTTACTGAGGGGAAGGAGGTTGTTTGCCAAAATCTCGCAATACATGAACCCATCCATCCTCCCTTCAATACGGTGCAGTCGTCCTGTCCCTTTGCAGAAGAGCACCCCCAGAGTATGATGTTTCCACCCCCATGCTTCACGGTTGGGATGGTTTTCTTGGGGTTGTTCTCATCCTCTAAACATGGTAAGTGGAGTTGATTCCAAAAAGCTCTATTCTGGTCTCATCTGACCACATGACCTTCTGCCATGCCTCCTCTGGATCATCCAGATGGTCACTGGTGAACTTCAAACAGGCCTGGACATGTGCTGGCTTGAGCAGGGGGACCTTGCTCCTGCAGGATTTTAAACCATGACAGCATCATGTGTTTACTAATGTAATCTTTGTGACTGTGGTCCCAGCTCTCTTCAGGTCACTGACCAGGTCCTCCTGTGTAGTTCTGAGCTTTCTCAGAATCATCCTTACCCCACAAAGTGAGATCTTGCATGGAATCCCAGACCCGAGGGAGATTGACAGTCATTTTGTGTTTCTTCCAACTTTCTAATAATAATCATAACAGTTGTTGTCTTCTACCAAGCTGCTTGCCTGTTGTCCCTGTAGTCCATCCAGCCTTGTGCAGATCTACAGTTTTGTCCGTGGTGTCCTTAGGACAGCTCTTTGGTCTCGGCTATGGTGGACAGGTTGGAGTGTGATTGATTGAGTGTGTCTTTTATACAGGTAACAAGTTCAACAGGTGCAATTAATACAGGTAAAGAGTGCAGAATAAGAGGGCTTCTTAAAGAAAAATTAACAGGTCTGTGTGAGCCAGAATTCTTGCTGGTTGGTAGAGGATCAAATACTTATTTGCAGCAGTAACATACAAATAATTATTTAAAAAATTATATATTGTGATTTCCAGATTTTTTTTTTTTTTTAGATTATGTCTCTCACAGTGGACATGCACCAAAGATGAAAATTTTAGACCCCTCCATGATTTCTAAGTGGGGAGAACTTGCAAAATCGCAGGGTGTTCAAATAGTTTATTTTACTCACTGTATATGCCTATAGAGACAGTGCACATACTGGTACTCATGGTGCTTGTGCATGCTAAAAATAAATGATGCACAGCAGAAAGCACAAGGAAAGTCCTTCATAAGAGGAAAGCAAATGACAGATTGTAGGTAAAGTGTTTCCTCTGCGGTGGCATCATGATGTTTTAGTACGATTACTCGTAGTAATCAGTTTTAATTGCCAGTTTTCTTTAGACAAGTCAGGGATAGAAACATGAACTTTCCAAGTCATGAATGTTCCTTTTTCAGAAGAAAACCCTCTACACCCACTTCATCAGGAAGCTGGATTTTATATTTTGAATTCTTATTTATCAGTTGTAGAGTTTGCTTTCAGTTTGGAGTTAAGGAGATATTTTAGAAAAAAAAAATGTATTTGAAATGGAATAACAAATTAAAATGTGTGAAACACCAAGTGTTCCAATACTTTGAGGGCAACTGAGAAACACTGAGGAGCAACATCTTACATCTCATATATACAGTGCAGCAGATAAGAGAATATTTAGAGTGGAATCCTGCAAATGGTGATACAAACATCAAATTTGGCACAAATAATCCATAGACATGAACTCTTTGAATAACTGATTGTCCACTTGAATTTCAATAGGCAGCCAGTAGGGGTCAATTGAAGAATTACACTGGGGGTCAAATTAAAAGAGTGTGCCAATCATATAGAAAACTACACCACATTATTTGCCCTGATCATAAAGATTCCAAAGAGGTAGAGTTTGGACAATCTGGGACGGAATATTATGGAGTTATTGAGGTAAAAGCAGCAAGAATTCTGACAAAGGTCAGTTCCAGTCAACCTGGTCCTCACAGCAAGTCGTGAAACCATAAATATACATTAATCTATTGGTTTGTGATATTGTGACAAAAAGTACCTCATTTTGTCACAGCAGCATAAATTCATTCTAATTCATTCCGTGATGGCTGCACGAAATTAAAGAGTGAAGCGGGGCTCGGGGTGGTTATGGTTAGGGTGGGGGGAAAGTGTAAGATTATGGTTATGGTTAACGTCAGGGTCGGGGTAGGAGTAGGGTTAGGAATAGTGAGTTAAAAAAACCCCGTCATGAATATTTGACTCATTCGTCACGGGAGCACGAAAAAAAAAAAATGTGAGACTTGGCTGGTTTTAGTTTGTACAGGGGGTCAAAAGTTAAAGTTGCTCCATTAATTTTGCTCCAGCTGTATTTGTGCTGAATTTGATGCTTGTATCACGATTTGAAGGATTGTTTTGTTACCTGCTGCTGCACTATAAGCCAACAGAGCTGAACTAGCTGCTGTCTGTTAGCTTAGATTGTGTATAATAGGCACCCAAATTAAAGGAAGAAATGCTGCTTTTAACAACCTGGACTTCATTTCGAGCATAAAATATGGTCGTTTACTCACCAGTATAAGTTTGGTGTCATTAGAAGTCCATAGTTCAAATGATGTGTTCAGTCCAAATCTGAAGCAAACATTTTTCTTCTTCTAAGGTTGATTAGAACTTTTTGTTGGTACACAGCACTAACTGGACAGGAGGAGCCGGCAGTCAATGTGACTCACTGATTTCAAATGCTGCCCTTATCAACCAGATGTGTGGTGCTGTGACATGTCAATCATCTGTGTCCAATCAGATTTCAGTGGAGTCCAGAGAAACCCCGGCCTCCACTCTAGCTCCACCCATGCCAGGAAGTGTTCAACATTTCCTGTTTCACTGTGACTGAAATTTTGGCACTTCCTGCTTGAGTCACACTCTCACGAGCGCCACTAACTTAGCTTATGGCAAGCTAAAAGTGGATGCTCTCGTTATGGCCAAACAACCGTCCAGTTTCTGGGTATTCTGTGTTAGTACGTGCCCACGGCTGACATGCTTGATGAATTCCTGCGCAAAAAGTAGTTCCCAGATAATTGTGATATATTCTTGTGAGATAATGAGATAAATTTACCAGTAATAAAATTCTAAAGATAACTGAAGTTTTAAGAGTGGGCATAATAAATATTTAAGAAGGTTTATGAGCAACTTCACCTGTTATTGCTCAAGCACATTGTAAACATTGACACAATGGAGTTTGATGCGGAAGAGTTCAGAAAGATACGACTGGAATGTTTTGCTTGCCATTTGCAGTTGGTGATGAAAGACTTGGGTGTTAAATTTGTGTTAAAGTCAGAACAAGAAGCTGCACTGAAGAGATTTTTTTTTTTTTTTTTTTTCACTGAAAGAAATCTGTGTGGGAAGGGACACATTCTGTGTGTTGTCGCTCCAACGAGAGCAGCACACTGAGCAGGGAGGTGAAAGTAGTCCGGCGAGCTCAATCTGTCAGTGCGAGCTCTCCCACAATGCCAAAATAGCAGAGATGTTGGTCCAATGACAGCGGCACTCTGAGTTGGGTGTGTTTGAGTATGAGCTTGCCACTGAGTTCCCGCGTGATTCCATGGGATCTCGTCTGTCAATCTAGGAAGTGTTTGACATTTGAATATTTCCTGTTTTACTGTGGATTTGAAATTTGGCACTTCCTGTTTAGGACGCCCTGTACCATGAGTGACCTTCGTGCTGTTGCGTGGCACTTCGCTCGTATTACAATTTCTAAAGTTATGCCCTTGAAGCTCACAGTGAAAAGTAATTTTTCACATCAAGAATTAAAATTAATAAAAATCAAAAAGTCAAAATGGTGTAAATAAGTAAGTGCACCAAAGGTTGGGTAGGATTACTTTGAAAGAATACATGTGGATTGCATGTATGTATGTACATACATTTGGATTACTTGTAATCTGATTACTTTTGGATTACATTTCAAAGTAATCCTACCCCCTTGAGTACAATACATATAAACCAGTACTGTTTCATCCAGTTTTCTACAAACGAGTCAGGGGATGGATGTGAACATTTCAGACAGACACTGATTATGTCTTGGACTTTATTTACATCAGTTATGAATAAATACAACTAGTATGTTACTCTATGAAATCCATGTGGAGCAGGCTGTGCAAAAAGGAGACAAGTGAGGAAAGCCACCAATAATAATAATAATAATAATACATTTTATTTGTAATGCACTTTACATTCATGGAATCTCAAAGTGCTACAGAGCAGAGACTAAAAACAAACAATGTACAGGGTCAAAAACAATAAAATATATTCATAAAACATAACCAGACAGATCAAATCAAACATTTTAAACATTTTAACATTTTTAACATTTTAAAAGGCCCTTTTAAATAAAAATGTCTTGAAGCCTTTTTTAAATGCCCCCACACTCTGTGGGGCCCTCGGGGTCTCTGGAAGGGCATTCCAGAGCTGTGGGGCGACTACCTGGAAGGCCCTGTCTCCCATGGTGGAGAGCTTGGATCTGGGCTGGTGCAAGCGGTAGGTGGACGTGGTGGAGCGGAGGGTTCTTGGTGCGGTGTGTAGCGTGAGAAGTTCACTAAGGTAGGCAGGGGCAGTTCCATGTATGCATTGATGTGTAAGGAGACAGAGTTTGTACTGTATTCTTTGTTGAATGGGCAGCCAATGAAGGGATCTGAGGACTGGAGTGATGTGGTCATATTTGCGCCTCCTCGTCAGGACCCGGGCAGCACAGTTCTGAATGTGTTGCAGCTTTTGTAGACTTTTGCCGGGGATCCCGACAAGGAGGGCGTTGCAGTAGTCCAATCTGGAGGAGACAAAGGCATGGATCAACTTCTCTGCGTCGGATTGGGAGAGGAGGGGCGGAGTTTTGCGATATTTTTAAGGTGGAGGAAAGAGACCTTGCAGAGGTGACGGATGTGAGAGTCGAATGTGAGATGTGAATCAAATCTGACACCAAGGTTTGTAAAGGATGAGGACAGGGAAATGTTATGGTCAAAGATCAGGGCTGTCTCTGGACTGAAATTTGAAAAATCCTCCTTCATAAAACTAGTGACTGGTTTGCAACCAGGCAGACGTACAGTAGTGTTCAGAATAATAGTAGTGCTATGTGACTAAAAAGATTAATCCAGATTTTGAGTATATTTCTTATTGTTACATGGAAACAAGGTACCAGTAGATTCAGTAGATTCTCACAAATCCAACAAGACCAAGCATTCATGATATGCACACTCTTAAGGCTATGAAATTGGGCTATTAGTAAAAAAAAAGTAGAAAAGGGGTGTTCACAGTAATAGTAGCATCTGCTGTCGATGCTACAAACTCAAAACTATTATGTTCAAACTGCTTTTTTAGCAATCCTGAGAATCACTAAACTAGTATTTAGTTGTATAACCACAGTTTTTCATGACTTCTTCACATCTGCGAGGCATTAATTTTGTTGGTTTGGAACCAAGATTTTGCTCATTTACTAGTGTGCTTGGGGTCATTGTCTTGTTGAAACACCCATTTCAAGGGCATGTACTCTTCAGCATGAGGCAACATGACCTCTTCAAGTATTTTGACATATCCAAACTGATCCATGATACCTGGTATGCGATATATAGGCCCAACACCATAGTAGGAGAAACATGCCCATATCATGATGCTTGAACCACCATGCTTCACTGTCTTCACTGTGAACTGTGGCTTGATTTCAGAGTTTGGGGGTCATCTCACAAACTGTCTGCGGCCCTTGGACCCAAAAAGAACAGTTTTACTCTCATCAGTCCACAAAATATTCCTGCATTTCTCTTTAGGCCAGCTGATGTGTTCTTTGGCAAATTGTAACCTCTTCTGCACATGTCTTTTATTTAACAGAGGGACTTTGCGGGGGATTCTTGCAAAAAAGTAGCTTCAAGACAAAGATATGTGAACAGGTGCACAGAGCGTTAGTGAAAAAGACAAAGCAGACAGAGTAAGTGAGAGAAAAACATGACAGGTGCAGGATGTGAATGAACATAAATACTGGGCGTGAGACAAGGACATGGAAGCAGGTGCAGGATGTGAAGTAGGAACAAGAGGCAAAAACAAAACTGAGCTACAACTGAATAGGAGTCAAACAGGAACATGAGGACCAGAACATTAAACAAAAACTGACTAAAGAAACTAGGCAGCAGTACCAACCATAAAAAGAGCGTGAACAAACAATAACCAAACAAATCCTGACATAACAGTACAACAGATATTATAACCAAGAGAACAAGTGATAATTAAATAAACAATGACTGACAACTAGAACAGAATGAAAGGTCAAAGTAAAAAGTAACAGAAAACAAAGTGACAGATCAAACAGAACAGAGAATAACTGTTAATGACTATGATGAAACTGAGGACAACTATGATGAAAATGAAATAACTAGTGAATCATAACAAAAAGAACAAAGTGACAAGACAAACATGACAGAATAACTCATGACGAAAATTACTGATAAATCAATGTTGAAGCAGACGGAAACCATGAAAAGAGGAAAATCAGGGCTTAGTGCCCTGACTGGGCCCAGTTCCTGACACTAACCAAATACCAGCATCACTGAAAGCAGCCAACGAGAACGATATGTCTTTGGAATGGTTAAGAGTAATTTTTTCTCTAATAGTTAAAATTTTATTAGCAAAGAAAGTCATGAAGTCATTACTAGTTAAAGTTAAAGGAATACTTGGCTCAATAGAGCTCTGACTCTTTGTCAGCCTGGCTACAGTGCTGAAAAGAAACCTGGGGTTGTTCTTATTTTCTTCAATTAGTGATGAGTAGTAAGATGTCCTAGCTTTACGGAGGCTTTTTTTTTATAGAGCAACAGACTCTTTTCCCCAGGCTAAGTGAAGATCTTCTAAATTAGTGAGATGCCATTTCCTCTCCAACTTACGGGTTATCTGCTTTAAGCTGCGAGTTGGTGAGTTATACCAAGGAGTCAGGCACTTCTGATTTAAGGCTCTCTTTTTCAGAGGAGCTACAGCATCCAAAGTTGTCCTCAATGAGGATATAAAACTATTGACGAGATAATCTATCTCACTCACAGAGTTTAGGTAGCTACTCTGCACTGTGTTGGTATATGGCATTGGAGAACATAAAGAATGAATCATATCCTTAAACCTAGTTACAGCGCTTTCTGAAAGACTTCTAGTGTAATGAAACTTATTCCCCACTGCTGGGTAGTCCATCAGAGTAAATGTAAATGTTATTAAGAAATGATCAGACAGAAGGGGGTTTTCAGGGAATACTGTTAAGTCTTCAATTTCCATACCATAAGTCAGAACAAGATCTAAGGTATGATTAAAGTGGTGGGTGGACTCATTTACATTTTGAGCAAAGCCAATCGAGTCTAACAATAGATTAAATGCAGTGTTGAGACTGTCATTCTCAGCATCTGTGTGGATGTTAAAATCGCCCACTATAATTATCTTATCTGAGCTAAGCACTAAGTCAGACAAAAGGTCCGAAAATTCACAGAGAAACTCACAGTAACGACCAGGTGGACGATAGATAACAACAAATAAAACTGGTTTTTGGGACTTCCAATTTGGATGGACAAGACTAAGAGACAAGCTTTCAAATGAATTAAAGCTCTGTCTGGGTTTTTGATTAATCAATAAGCTGGAGTGGAAGATTGCTGCTAATCCTCCGCCTCGGCCCGTGCTGTTTTGTGACTTTTCAGGAAAGCAGAAATAAAATTTACAAGACTTTGAATGAAAAGGAGCAGAGAGAAGAACAAGTCTTATATTTTCTGCCCCTTTTTACAATACAATCTTTCAATTTTAAGTATCATTATTCAACATTATTAAACAGATTACATTTTTGACTTGTCACATACCACTGACTTATTTCATAATTTTAACCATTATTTAAAAGATTATATCCCTAACAGGTTACATTTTAAACTTAAAACATTCTAGACATCACTAACAGATCACACCTTAGGCTTTGTCATAGCCCACTGACTTATTTCATAGTTTCATACTTACTTAATACATCTAATATAATATGTTTTTTAAATAATTTAAGCGACCTTGATTCTTTGATTTCTTTGTTGAGGTTGTTCCATAATTTTACACCATTAACTGCAATACTCCGTTCCTTTACTTTGGTTCTGAATCTTGTTTTTTTAAAGACTTCTATTCCTTTCAAATTATAACTACTTACTCTTTTTTCAAACATATTTGAATGTTTATTAGTAAGGTATTTTGTTAGCTTGATGCATTGTTTGTAATATTTTCAAATCAACTAAATCATGAAATTTAAGTACCCTATACTTAATGAATAATGGATTAGATGGATCTCTAAAACGACTATTCTAATCATTTTTAAAGCTCTTTTCTGCAGAATAAATAATGGTTGTGTATAAGTTGTACATGTTGATCCCCAGATTTCTACCAATAAGTTAATATGGGACAATCAATGAATTGTACAATGCTATAAACCATAACTATTGAATGAAATTTACTTATGCAAAACAGCAATGGCTTTCGCTATTTTTCCTTTTATGTAATTTATGTGTGACTTCCATGTAAGATCTTCATCAATCATGACTCCAAGAAATTTTGTTTCTTTTACCCTTTGTATGTCCATTCCATCTATTTTTAATGACACATCATTATTTCCCACTCTGTCATTAAAATATGAAATTTGTCTTATTAAGATTTAGTGACAATCTGTTTATATCAAACCAATGTTTAACTTTTTCCAACTCTGTATTTATCACTTGTACTACTTCCTGTATATCTGATCCAGAGTAAAATAATATTGTCTCATCAGCAAATAATATGCTGCCAAGTACTTTAGATACATTCACAAAATCATTGATATACAAAATAAACAGTTTGGGTCCAAAGTACCGACCCTTGTGTACATCATAAATAATGTTACACAATTCTGATTTAGCATTATTTATCTGAACAAACTGTTTTCTATTTCTAAGTAGCTTTTTACCCACTGATGTGCAATACCTCTACTGGTGCGTGCATCTGTAACTTGTCAACATTCTGATCATTGATAACATTCTGATCATTGTTGACTTTAATGTTCATATAAATAAGCATTCTGATCCCCTCCGCAAATCATTTATGCAAATTGTGGATGCATTAGGATTTCGGCAATGCATTCGGGACTCGATGCACATTAGTGGAAATACCCTGGATCTGGTTCTCGCACGTGGTATTGCTGTCATGAATATTGACATCATGCCTCTTACATCAGTGGTCTCTGATCACTCACTTATTAAGTTTACAGTTTCACTGCCGTGTTTAGTGGAACAACTTTGTATATCACTATGGCGATGCATCAACTCCTCAACTAAGACTGAACTCGAAGCGGACTGCCTGATGTCTTAGCTTCACATTTGACAAATACCCAATTAGTAGACAGTCTTGTGGATAGTTTAAACTCAGTGCTCAAAACTACACTTGACATGATTGCGCCACCTTTGTTAATGATTACCTGCATGACCTCAAGCATAAGGCCAGAGGTCGAGAATGAAAATGGGGCAGTTCAAAATTAGAAGTATTCCACCTTGCATGGCATGATGCTAGCTTAGACTATAAGCGCGCATTACTGGCTACAAAGCAAGACCTATTACTCTGATCTGATCAACAAAAACAAGCATAAGTCCAAAGTTCTTGTTTGACACGGTAGCAAACTTATTCATGGACAACCACTTGTAGTTTGCTCTCCTTTTACAGCACAATATTTCCTGGATTACTTTGAGAAGAAAATAGAAGACATTAGGTTAAACATATCCCAGCATGCCTTAACCCAGCCGCTACACCCTACTATTGAGGTGGGTGCCATACTGAGGTATTACCTACATTTACAGAATTTGATAGTATCTCTCTAGGCATGCTGACGAAACTTGTAATGTTAACAAAAAGCACAACCTGTTTATTTGATCCTATACCAACAAAACTGTTTAAGGACCTGTGGCCCACTCTGGTCGACTGTGCTTGAATTATTAATCTTTCTTTAACCTTCTGGATCTGTTCCTAAATGTTTCAAATCTGCAGTGAGTAACCATTACTTAAAAAACCTAATCTTGACCCTAGTGTATTGAAAAACTATCAGCTGATATCAAATCTATCATTTTGCTCTAAAATACTGGAAAAAGTGGTGCCACGGCAGCTCGTGGACTATCTTACTGAGAACTAGAAGCACTTGGAGAGCGCAAACCTCTGCCAAGGCCATAGGGTCACTGGCGTCACATGGAATACCCTTTGGCAAAGACACATATTCCACGTCGTTTCACGCATCTACTGGTTAAATGGTAGATCTGGTGGTTAACCCTCTGGGGCCCGAGGGCATTTTTAGGCAGTTCACTCGCCTGGCATAAATGTTTTATTATTGCTTTTAACAGCTCTCCCTGCATCCCACATTCAAGTCTTTTTTTTTTCAGGACAACGTGTACTTTCAAAATATATATGCTATAGTTATGTTTTATAAATGTAATAAAGGTTTACAATCAGAAATAAGAAAGGAAAAAAGTAAAGCGGAAAATAATTTTCCACATACATTTATTCAAAACACACAGCAAACTATAATAAACAACTGTTTTGACGGTTTATAAAGGTAATTTAGGCTCTTGTGTGAAGACTGTACAACAAAAAGGTTCAAACAGTAAACATAAATGCACATTTTGAACAATATATACAAAATGGCCTATGCGTTTTGTTTTCATCTCAAAGCAATTTCTGTCTGCTATTACACAAAGGTCACATCACAAACTTCTACTATGAAGCTGACTGTGTGTTTGTTCTCTCCTGCTCTGAAAGCAACATTCACACTTCGAGGCTCATTCAGTTTTGAGGAGCGGCCCCTCCCCCCTAGCTCCATTGATATGGTAAACAGTGCTTTACGCTGGAGTGAGAGAGCTTGCCACAGGCTTATCCGGTAACATTCACAGGAAAACTAGTCGAGCAATCCTGATACTCACACACTGTTTGAGCATGTGAGATTGTATGAGAGGCTCTCCGTCTGTTTCATCTGCTCACTTTCACCTTCGCTGTGCGTAATGGCGCAGGGCGCATTGGAGCAGCCAGGGGGCTATTCAACAGGGCAACTAGTAACACATCACTCCTGAAAACAATCTTTGGTGTGTCATGTGAGGTGAATCTGCCCTACGATGGATTTTGGAAAACCATGTGACGGTGAACCAATTCCAATTGGACACTCACATTGCCGCATGTCATCACACAGCTTCTATGAGGAGTACAAGATGGCTGATGGCTGGCTCGAAAGTCCGCGGAGTTAACTTTTCAGCAAAAAAAGTATGTTTCTATCTCTATCATTAAAAAGTTATTAATAATTTAGTAAAGCTTGGTCTCTGCCGTCATATACGGCGGCGTAGGCCCCAGAGGGTGAACCCTTAGATCTTCACCAAATGTATTTATAAAGAGAAATTGCATGAACTACACAAGTTTTTTTTTTTATTTTCTAATAAGTTTATTCAATGAGGAGAACCAAATGTTAAATTATTGTTGTGTCGTAACTTAATTTTTATTCAGCCTTTGTGACCCGTCTTCATGAAGTTAGATGCAAAAATGTTGAAATTGGCCCTATCCTGCAATGATAAAGAATCCTTAAAAAATAACTGGATCTGGCTCGTGTTCCGGATCATTACCAAATGGTAAAAATTTCATTGAAATCCGCTGAGGATTTTTTTGATTAATCCTGCTAACAAACCAGCCAACCAACCAACAAACAAACGGATGCGACCGAAAACATCCTGGTGGAGATAATAATCTCTTTGAGTCACTGCGGTCTACTTTTAGAATGTTGTGAAAGTGTAGTGACATGGACCACAACCAGGGGGCGCAAATTAACGGACAATAGGAGAAGTTAAATCTGAACACTTTACTGTTGTGAATGCCACAACTACATACAGCAGATTATAGAATGAATAAAGGTCAATTAATAAAGGTGTCGTGTGGGGCAGGCTCGACGATAGGAGACGTCCGTCTGGAGAAGAACCGGAACCACACGATTTCCTCCGCCACCGAACAAGGAGGATACTGGAGCCGCCAGGTCCCGAGTTCCCCAGGTGGCCACCGTCTCCGCGTGTCGGATCTGGTACTGCTGGCGAAGAGCACAAACAGTCAGGTGTGGGTGTGTGTGCACCCCGTAACAACGATGGTGGTTATTCCACCTCCACCTCTAATCACACACTCGTGCAGCTCCTGTTAACCACTTATCTGGTTGGGGTGTGAGGCGTAAGCCGTCACTAATCACACCAAACTCCAATCCAGCAGATTAAGGAAACACCACAGGGAAAACGGCTGCAAAAAGAGCTCAGATTATTTTGTCAGTGTTAAATACAGCATAGAATATTACCTCCTTGGAAGAACGTATATCTCGGCGACGTGGTGGAGGTGTTGTCCTGCTTTTATGTGGGGTGAGGTGCAGATGATGGTGACAGCTGTCATAGCAGATGAGTTGACAGCTGTCCAACCCGGCCGCTCTTGGAAGGTGGCAGCGCCCTCCTGTGCCTCAATCCCGCACTTCAGACAGGGCGCCCTCTGGTGGTGGGCCAGCAGTACCTCCTCTTCTGGCGGCCCACACAACATTAGAAAATATCATTCCACAGAGACGGCTCTCGCTAAAGTGGTGAATGATCTTCTGCTTGCAATGGATTCAGACACCACTATGGTTCTTGTGCTGTTAGAGCTCAGTGCTGCATTTGATACAGTGGATCATCATATTCTACTTGATAGGCTGGAAAATCATTTTGGGATTACTGGGAGTGCCCTTGCATGGTTAACGTCATACTTGACCAGTCGTTCTCACTGTGTTTTGTACAGTAACACTACCTCTAATCTTAGTGACAGCGCTTTGGGATTACCTTTCACTGCTATGCTGATGATACTCAGTTGTACATGCTGTAACTCCTGGTAATGTTATTCACATAAAATCCTTAGATTACCTTGCATCAGTGAGAAGTTGGATGTCTAGAAACTTTCTACTTTTAAACTCTGATAAGACTGAAATGATGGTTCTTGGTCCAGTGAGACATCAGCATCAATTTGACCAGTTAACGCTTAGCCTAGGCTCGCGTGTCATACATCACACTGACAAACTGAGGAACCTTGGGGTAATTTTTGATCCTACATTGTCCTTTGACCTCCACATTAGTAATATTACGAGGACTGCTTTCTTCCACCTGGGAAATATAGTGAAGCTTCATCCCATCCTGTCTATGGCTGATGCTGAGACCCTGATCCATGCATTTATCTCTTCTAGATTGGACTACTGCAATGTTCTATTTTCTGGTTTATCGCAGTGCAGCATTATGGCTCTCCAAGTGGTTCTAATGCTGCAGCCAGACTTTTGACACGAAGCAGAAAATTTGATCACATTACACCCATTTTGGCATCCTTTCACTGGCCTCTATCAGGGCGTGGCACAAACCGGGTGGACACATGTGCAAACTCTCACAGGAGGTGCGGTTAGAATTAGGTTTAATGTAGAAACGGGCAGGGATTTGGTACACAGGTGGTCCAGCAGCGACGGAAAAGGTAAAGGACAGACATAAGGCCTAGGCTTGGTCCAAAAAAACAGGCTGAGGTCAAAAAACACAGCGTGGAGGTATTCAGAGGCAAAGACAAGTACAAGGTTGAGGGAAAAGCAAGGTCACATACTGGCAGGATGATCAAGACAGGACATTAGGGCTGGAAAGTGAAATACATTCAACAATCTGGCAGTGAGCTGTGAGACTGTGAGGGCTTAAATAACTGGTGGTGTAATTAGTGGAACAAGACACAGGTGTCATTGAGCAGATCTGTAATGAACCGTTTCGGCAGCGCGACTCTACTTTGAAGCGTGAACCAATAAAGCAATGCTTCGATCCACTGGCTTATGTTGTGTGTTGGGGGGGCGTGGCTGGCTGTGTTGGTGTTCTTTTCTTTTCTTTGCTCTCCAGGTGGCATGAGGGCTGATTTGTCTGTGGAGAAAGTGCTGGCTGAAGAGTCCTCACCCTTATTAGCGTCATGTGGAACACCTGTGGCAAGGGATCACGTGCGGCCTTGAAGACTTGCAGCTGAAGCAGATAATTGGATGGCGTTCTGCATGTAAGTCATGTGTGATTTGAGCAGAACTGCCGGGAACTCGACCTTGTGACGTTCGTTTGTGAGACGCTGAGGACCGCGCCTGGGTTTGACATATCGAGCCCGTGAAGCAGGGAAGGGTGAGGACACATGCTGTCAGCACACGCTAAAGGTAATTAAGTGATTAAGTAACTGTTGATAGTATCTTGGTGTTTTGTTACACAGTAAACTGAGATTGTGAAGAGAATTGTGCAGCTTGCTTCTCACTGCGGTGGCGTGCAGGATAAGTGATCCTCCACTTGTTGTGAGAGGCTGCTCATTTGTATAAAGTTAAAAAGAAACATTGACCTGAGTGTGTTGCTGATAGCGTGTGTTATGCGAAAGATAGAGTTGTATCTGCTGACTCACCTCACCTTCTCTTTGCCCCACAGAGAATCGGTTCGTCGTGTCCACCTGGGGGGTGTTTGGCGGTGGTAGTGAGTCCAGGAGCGCCGGGCTTTAATCCTTGCGGGCGCTGGAGAACGTGCCACTTATCACTCCACCAGAGGGACGCTTTTTATGTTTTACATTTGTAAGCACAGGTGAAAAATAAATTGTTTCTGTTGGGAACCGCCTTCTGGTTATCTTTACCGCTGGGTTCTGTCAGACGCAGGTCCGCTCCTCAAACCGCGTCGACACATAACAGCTTGTGGTTCTTTTATTCGCTGCTCTTCCCAAGCGGAACGTCCACTTCTCAACCCCTCTCAAAGCCATTAAAATATTGTGACTCACTTTGTGTGGATTAAAGTCACTAACTGGGACTCTTGTCTTGTAGTCAAGAAAACAGAATCATCCTCCATTCCGTTGGCACAGCATGGAAAGACATTTATGCCAATAATTTATGAAAGGAAATGCTTTTGACAATAACTACAGATTTTGTTCATTCCTAATTATGTCCAGAGTTCAAGGATCCACCATGTAGAGTTTATTATGTCCAGAGTTTAAAAATTTAGTAACCAATTTTACATTTATTTACTTTATGCCTCAATAAAATGTTGTTCAGTTTCAATTCAATTTCAATTTAATCAGCTAATAAAGCAGCAAATCACAACAAAAGCCATCTCAAGCCTCCTCACACAGAACAGTTCAACATAAAAAAAAAATTAAATAAATAAATAAAAATTCAAATACAAATAATTAAAAACAGAAGTAAAAGAATAAAACAGATAAAAAATAAAAACTATTCATAAGAAAGAGAATAAAACTAGGTTTTAAGTCTTGACTTAAAAATGTCCATGGACTCTGACTGCCTCATGGTCGCAGGAAGACCGTTCCACAGAGCAGGTGTACGATAAGAAAAAGCTCTTTGACCTGCAGACATAGAAAATCTGTAAAGCCTACTTTTAGTACACAAAAAATTCACAAGAGGTGTCGATAAGGGAATCGATAAGGAACGGATCGATAAGCGGAATTGATAATGGTATTGATATTGATAAAATCTTATCGATACCCATCCCTAGACATGACTAATCAACATAAGGGGAAACAAGAAGATCAAAGATTTATAATAGAACTTAGAACCGGACTGACCCATATCAAAGTATAAGAATGCAACAACTGATGAGCAGAACATAAACATAAACTAAAACCAGTGACCAGACAACACAAATAAGTGATAAACAGAAAATGCAATAAATACTAAAAGGAACACAACTGGATAAAAACACTGAAGATAAATACTAACCAAAACCAGTGACTAAAGCATACTAAAGCAACATAAAATAAATGATAAACAGAGAGTACAATAAATAACTAAAGGAACATAACCAGACAGGAAACACTTGAAGGTAAATAATAACCAAAACCTGTGACCAAAGCATAATACACAAAATGTGATAAACATAACTAAACTAACAACAGCAACCTAAGGAACCAAGAGTGAACAAATACAAGGATAATGAACAGAAACAAAACCAATTAATAACATAAGCACGAAAACCTGACATGAACATGAAACAAGACCAGACATAACCTAAGCAGGACTATACATGACTGAAAGGCACAAAAGGCTCAGAACATGAAAGTGGAAAAAAAAAAGTCCAGCTGGCCCAAACAGGCCAGATCATGACAGCTTCCTGTTTCAGTGAGATCAGATTTTGAGGTTCTGCTACTAGTCTATAAAATTGTTCACGGACTGGCACCTCCCTGCCTAACTGACCTAATTAAACCTTACATACCGGCCCGGGCTTTGTGTTCTCAGGGTGCAAGACAACTTTGTGTCCCTAGGGTGAATAAGAAGTCTGCGGGTCACAGAGGTTTCTCTTATCGTGCCCCTGTTCTGTGGAATGATCTCCCTGCATCAATAAAACTTATTTTCAAGTATAGTTCTATGCTTTTTACTCTTTTAATTCATTTTATTAGGAAACGGAGTGTGCTGTGGCCTCAACTTTACCTAAATTCTGTGTTTTTTAGTGAAGCTTAGGGCTAGTGACCGGCAATCACCTTCGTATTTCCTGTTTTTCTTGTTGTTTAATGCTGACAAATTATACTGTATTTCTTGTCTTTTTGATGCCTGATTCTGTTCTTTCTCTATGTTTAAGGAGCAGCTCCATCCAGTCATGGGTGTGGTATTTGTGCCAGAGACCCTCCCGTCCTGTGCACCAACAGCATTTCCTGTATATTTGTTTTGTGAATTGTTCTGTAATTTATGTCTGTAGCATGGCCCGAGCAGAGGGTCACCCCTTTGAGTCTGGTCTGCTTGAGGTTTCTTCCTTGGATGGAGTTTTTCCTTACCACTGCTGCTCTCGGGGTTAGTAAGGTTAGATCTTACTTATGTGAAGCGTCTTGAGGCAATTCTGTTGTGATTTGGTGCTATATAAATGAAAATAAATTGAAATTGATTTGAAAAATCACTGAAGCAATCGCAAAAAGTATTTTTTTTTTTCAGTTCACAGTAGAGAAAAAAGACAAAGCGAGTGGGAGATGTTGTGTTGGTTAAGATTTTGGCCTACACAGCTACCCAGAAAAGCTCCATTCTCTCGCCTGCAAAACCGCCTCGACATGTTTGTGCTCCGGGTCATAAACAAACCGCAACGCATGTCCACTTTCCCATCGCATCATCACTTTTTCTTTGCATTTTCATTTTGTTTGCATGTAATTTGCCCCAGAAAAACATTGAAAATGTCGTGGTTGGTACCCCGGAAGTAGAGAAATTACGTCATATGTGTCATATGACGTTACCCCTTTAGCGCTCACACCCAAATGAAACTGCGGCCTCCTTTTGAGCCAAACTTGGCACACATATACTCTGACATATGGGGAATGATATAGGCTATTGAGCACTTTATTTGTAGTAGTAGTAGTAGTGGTAGTAGTAGTTAAGGGCAGAGACACTTTTGTGCAGCATAATCATTGCAAAGTGGACCAAGAAGTTGGTGTCGTACTTATTCTCTTCTTTGAACTTTTTAACCTCTTCATTTCTGAAGGTAACAGCAGCATAGTAGTAGTGGTAATAGTAGTCTCTTCTTGAGGCAGCTTTAGTCACACCCTTACAGTTCTCTGGAATCTGTGATAGGTGGGAGGTGATAGCTTTGTTAGTGAAAATGACGTTTCCATTTCAGTCTCTGAATCAAACCCATCCTGGGATGGGTAATTATAACAGATGACAGAATTGCCAATGTGCTTGCTCATTAGGTGGATATGTTCTAGACCAGTGCTTCCCAATCCTGGTCCTCAGGGACATCCTGACCCGCAATTGTCATTTTTCCCTGCTCTGTCAATAGCTAATTGGCTGATCCAGGTGTGCTCTACCAATCAAGAACTGACAGATGTCTGAATGACTTAATCAGCTTTTAGCAAAGCAGGGGGAAATGGGAAATGTAAATGAAATGTCTTTACTGTCATTATACATACAGCAAAATTTGTCATCTGCATTTAACCACCATAGTTACAGTTAGATACAATCCAACCACTGGGAGGAGCAGGCAGCCACACTCTGGGACCCAGTGACCAACTCCAGATGTAAAGATTCTTGGTCAAGAGCAGAGAAAGAACGAGATCCTAAAAAACTTTTCTCAGAGGGGAAGGTCAGTGACTGTACTGATGCCAGATCAGTCACTGAAATCAGACATTCCTCATTTCTCCCTCCAACCTCTTTGCATCTTCAACCCTTCCAACAAGATGTCCCACATCATATGAGCAAGTTCTGGAGTTCCAGAGTATCAGTATCGCCTGTAGACAGCTCAGTGGATTGACGTGGGCTCACACCCACTACTTTTATCCAAACAAAGCAGCAAAAAGAGAAACCTACTTTTTTTTTTGTCTTCCTTGGCTGATACCAATTTGAGGCAAATGAAAAAAGGAATTTTTCTGGTTTCATAGAACGTCTTTTCATCCAAACTCAATTCATCCCAATACTGGCCAAGTTCATATTATCGTGACAGCGGTATCATATTCGTCAAATGAGCATCACTCAGCCAGTTCATCGTTGTACTGTGATGAACAGAGGAGAGGGAGAAAAACAATAATGTTTCTCAGCTCTAAATTGTGTTTGCTGATAGCGCTATTGCTTGGCTGGCTGTTGATGGATATTGCTTTCTGTGCCGTTCCCCAAGCCGCCGTGTGAAGCAGTGCCTTTTGAAATGAGCAATAGCGTGATGCTCCTCTTAAACTAGTTCAGCGTGGCATCATTCATCATCTGCGGCACTGCCAGCGGGGAGCAGCAGTGTCCCCGTGTCTGCCAGTCACAACAGGGTTACACGGAGAATCGCATCATGCAACCTCACAACACTTTTCAAGCTCAATGAATCAGGAACTTTCACTGATCAGCTGTGTTAGCTATTTTAGAACTATGGTCATCTTGCATCTGTCCTGTGTTTCCAGCAAAAATAAAAAGGTGCCACGGAATTTCTCATGAGAGTGCAGAAAAGTACAGCAGCAATGCATCATCCATGCAGTAAATGGGACCACATTTCTAACAGCCCTTTTTCTATTAAGACAGGTGTGATCAACTAGAGGCCCAAGAGCCAGATACAGTCCTCACATCGAATAAATACAGCTCACAAATAAATTTCCAGTTGGTGAAAATGAAAGTTTTAAAACTCTTTTTAAGATCAAATCTGAGAAATCTGATCAGTCCCTCCAGAAATTTGCAAAACCAGGATTTCAACAATTAATTCAACCAATACATGTTTATATCTCTCTATATCTATATAAATAGGGACAAAGCTCTCGATTTACCGATCGATCTACGTTCCGATCCTCACCTATGGTCATGAGATTTGGCTCATGACCGAAAGAACAAGATTGCGAGTACAAGCGGCCGAGATGAGTTTCCTCCGCAGGGTGGCTGGGCGTTCCCTTAGAGATAGGGTGAGGAGCTCGGTCACTCGGGAGGAGCTTGGAGTCGAGCCGCTGCTCCTCCACGTCGAAAGGAGTCAGTAGAGGTGGCTCGGGCATCTTTTCCGGATGCCCCCTCGACGCCTCGCTGGAGAGGTGTTCCGGGCACGTCCCATTGGGAGGAGGTCCCGGGGAAGACCCAGGACACGCTGGAGGGACTACATCTCTCGGCTGGCTTGGGAATGTCTTGGGGTTCCCCCAGAGGAGCTGGGGGAGGTGTGTGTGGATCGGGAGGTCTGGACGGCTTTGCTTGAGCTGCTGCCCCCACTACCCAACTCCGGATAAAGTGGAAGAAAATGGATGGATGGATGGATATATATATATATATATATATATATATATATATATATATATATATATATATATATATATATATATATATATATATATATATATGGGCACAGTTCAGATAATCCGATAACTATCGAAGATAATGTTTTCATTATCTTTTTAGATAACTTTAAAAAACAATTACCGGACTAATTATCTTGCGATAAATTTTTGTCCGATAATTTTTAGACCGATAACGTGGTAAATAAAGCTGAACAGCTACAAACATTTACAAAATTTAAAATCAATTGAGCGCCTACGTGTTAAATGTTTCATAGCTGATGTGTAGTCTTGCCCTCTGCAAACAGAAGAGAGCTGCTTCTAGAAGAAACCACTCTGTCCTCCACAGGTTAAGAAGAACTGGTCCCAAAAAAAAAACTCATTTCTTTTAACCCCATACTAATACAAGGGCAATATCACCCAAGTCATCCAGAGGCATACATTTTTAACTTATAGTTCAACTTTTAACCAAACAAATTTCGGAAAGTTGTTTAAATTAACGTCATGTCTGAAGTTTTATAAAGTGAAAATATCAGATATATGTTTTAGTTTTAAAGTAATGCGCTAATTTTTAAGGTTTTAGTGTGGATATATGTTGTGCCCAGTGCATTATGGGTGATTGGGTAATCTCAGTACGTTCACGACATGAGAAATGCATTTGAAACACTCTGATCAGGCTCTACGGACAACAGCATTAAACTCTAGTGCCTAAAACTCTCATGAATATATTCTCTGGGTTTATATACATTGTTATTGTGTCTGCGTTTATTAAATTCCACGCATCTTAAATGTAGCAGACACGGATTATCTGGAATTTTGCTTTGGCAAGTTTTCAAGGTCTCTACTGCCATCTACTGGCCAGTAGTTTTCATGGCAGTATTGGCCCTGAAGCTGGGCTGATGTATTTTCATTCACTGTACTCGGCTACACCTCAAACTGTACCACAGAACCACACGGTGTAAAAGTTCAGAGCGCACGATTTATGTTCTCACACACATTGTACGTTCAAAAACCACACGTCGGACTTGTGTTTCCAGAAGCAAAACGTAAACAGAAGCTTTTTTTTCAAACTTAATTTACAAAAACTCTCGATGGGAGTACGGAACCCGGGAGAGGTCACTTAAAGTGATATTTTTTTTCTGGCCATGATAATTTGTGCGCACGTTTTCCTTTAATTGAGCCCACAAATTAATAAAACGTGCTCTCAAATTAATAAAACGTGCGCACAAATTATCACGACCAGGAAACCGTGCACACATTTTCCTTTAATTGAGCCCTCGAATTAATAAATCGTGCACACGTTTTCCTTTCGTTCAAAATGAACTTCATAATATGACCTAAATTGTCATCCTCACGACGGGAGGACACTTCACCCTCAGCATCCTTTTTAATGTGCTTAAACTCCATATGATGCCATGCTGGGCAGCTGGAGTTCTCTGTATGTCCTTGTGCGCCCTAACCATGATGATACACTCTGATCAGATCCTTTATAATGAAATGTATACACTGTCTCCTGGTTTGTTGGCTAATAGCCAACATTTATGTGTCAGGACAATATTGAGTGCACGTTTTACAAATTGTGGCCACGTTTAAGTAGATCATGCCCTTGTTTTACTCAAACGATGCTTAAAACGTGCGCACAATATCATAAAACGTGTGCGCAATATAATAAAACGTGGACAATATAATAAAATGTGCGCACTATATAATAAAATGAGTGCTCATTCTCTCCACATGCAAAACATTTTGCGATAACAATTCCATATGGGGTTAAAATTGTCTCATTAATATTTGTAAATGCACGCAGGGTGATCTACAAATAATCACTGATTTGCAAATGTGTTCAGATATCCACAAATGCAAATTTCATATTTGTAACTTGTAAATTGGTCTTTGCAAATAATGTTGTATTTGCAAATATAAAACATAATTTGTAAAAAAAAAAAAAATTACATTTGTAAAACTGGAAATTGTATTTGTGAATTGAATTTCAGCATTTGTGGATCACCAATTACACGCATTCATCGCTTTCCTCTGCGACGTAATTTTGAGACATTCTTTTCACGAAATCCACACAGATCCACAAACAAATGCCTACTGATTCACAAATACACACTCACGCACACTGGATATCCACTAGATGGCAGTGTGGTTCCATTCATTGATGTGGCAGGTGAAACTATATGCTCCCGGATAAGAGAAGACCGACATTTCAGAATAAATCATTTCACATTACCGTAACGGAGGTGTCTGATGGATGGGTATGTATGTGGTGATATTGTCTGCAAGGTCAATTATTTTTTAAAATTATGTGTCCGCGGATTTCATCATGGGGAGGGGGGCAGGGGTGTTAGTGTTGTACTCTTTAACGCAGTGGTTCAAATAAGCGTATTAAACAGCATTGCGCCTGTGCGTGCTCCGTGACACAGAGATGCTGCAAAATTCTTCTTTTAAAAATTTGAAAGTTCTAAAAGTTTGCGATGTCCACATGCTACATTTAGCTAAGCTTCGCACAGGAACCACAGTGTCACCGCAGCAACCAACCAGTCCCGCTTTACAACAACTGTCGCAACAGCCAGGCTTTCGGTGGCATTTATTCTCCTCGAAACTCCGCGGATCCAAGGAAACTGATTTGTATCTGTAACACACAGATCAGTGTCCACGGACTTATAAAACTTGCATGATATTGTAAAAAAGAACGCTTTGCGATAAGCATTTTAAAAACTCAGTAACAATCACGATTAAAGAATCATCCGGGAGCATATAGTTTCAGCTTGCCACATCAATGAATGGAACCACACTGCCATCTAGTGGATATCCAGTGTGCGTGAGTGTGTATTTGTAAATCAGTAGGCATTTGTTTGTGGATCTGTGTGGATTTCGTGAAAAGAATGTCTCAAAATTACGTCGCAGAGGAAAGCGATTAATGCGTGTAACTGGTGATCCACAAATGCTGAAAGTCAATTCACAAATACAATTTCCAGTTTTACAAATGTCATTTTTTTTTTTTTTTACAAATTAAGTGTTATATTTGCAAATACAACATTATTTGCAAAGACCAATTTACAAGTTACAAATATCAAATTTGCATTTGTGGATATCTGAACACATTTGCAAATCAGTGATTATTTGTAGATCACCATGTGTGCATTTACAAATATTAATGAGACAATTTTAACCCCATACCTCCAGGGCTCCGTAAAAATGCCTGTTTTTACAAATAAAAAATGGAATATTTTACAAAAGCACATTCATCTGTAAACACCAAGACATGACACACGTCACATTAATGTGTTGGTTTACATAATGAATGACTCAACCAATCAGTGTTTAGTGGAAGCACATTTTACCCATAATCCTTTGCAATCTGTCTGTGTTTGTTACAAAACTTCAGAATTAGTGCATTATTCAAATTTAAAAGATATATGTTATATTTTAACTTTGTACAAATGACAGAATTGACATTAATGGAGTTATTCTATCAGTATTCAGTTTATTTATACCTCAAACCATAACTCAGCATTGCTTTATTTTCCAAGACCTCTGCCTGATGGGAGCATTGTGATTGGGTAGAGAGTTGAGCTTAGCTTAGCTTAGCTTAGCTTAGCTTAGCTTAGCTTAGCTTAGCTTAGCTTAGCTTAGCTTAGCTTGCATCTGTGCTGGAAGCCATACAGTAAACAAGCTATTCCAGCAGGGGGCAAGATGTTCAAAGACATAAGTGCAGGCTCATTGTTTGGGTCTGCTGTCGCTTTTGATGCTACCAGAAGTGGTGTTAAAACTCAAATTCAGCTTGTTAGTAGTTGCAAATGTACCAGAGACAACACTGGAATTTATTGTTTATCTGTAACTTCTGATACATTTTTGGGTGGTTTATAATTTGATCTTTATCAAAGATAACTTTTCAGTTATTTTAACACACCTGTGTTGTTGTAGCAGCTCAGTGTGATAGGAGCTGCACTACCAATATGTAGACCTGGGTTTGAGTCTCAGTCACTAACCCTAACCCCACACAAGACAATTCATCTGCAGTACATCCACCCATCCACTGAAATTTTCATCTTAGGTGCATGTCCACTGTGAGAGACATAATCTAAAAAAAAAATCCGGAAATCACAATGTATGATTTTTTTTAAATAATTTATTTGTATGTTACTGCTGCAAATAAGTATTTCGACACCTGTGAAAATCAATGTTAATATTTGGTACAGTAGCCTTTGTTTGCAATTACAGAGGTCAAATGTTTCCTGTAGTTTTTCACCAGGTTTGCACACACTGCAGCAGGGATTTTGGTCCACTCCATACAGATCATCTCTAGATCTTTCAGGTTTTGAGTTTCAGCTCCCTCCAAAGATTTTCAGTTGAGTTCAGGTCTGGAGACTGGCCAGGCCACTCCAGGACCTTGAAATGCTTCTTATGGAGCCCCTCCTTAGTTGTCCTGGCTGTGTGTTTGGGGTCATTGTCATGCTGAAAGACCCAGCCATGACCCATCTTCAATGCTGTTACTGAGGGAAGGAGGTTGTTTGCCAAAATCTCGCAATACATGACCCCATCCATCCTCCCTTCAATACGGTGCAGTCGTCCTGTCCCCTTTGCAGAAGAGCACCCCCAGAGTATGATGTTTCCACCCCCATGCTTCACGGTTGGGATGGTTTTCTTGGGGTTGTTCTCATCCTCTAAACATGGTAAGTGGAGTTGATTCCAAAAAGCTCTATTCTGGTCTCATCTGACCACATGACCTTCTGCCATGCCTCCTCTGGATCATCCAGATGGTCACTGGTGAACTTCAAACAGGCCTGGACATGTGCTGGCTTGAGCAGGGGGACCTTGCTCCTGCAGGATTTTAAACCATGACAGCATCATGTGTTACTAATGTAATCTTTGTGACTGTGGTCCCAGCTCTCTTCAGGTCACTGACCAGGTCCTCCTGTGTAGTTCTGAGCTTTCTCAGAATCATCCTTACCCCACAAAGTGAGATCTTGCATGGAATCCCAGACCGAGGGAGATTGACAGTCATTTTGTGTTTCTTCCACTTTCTAATAAATAATCATAACAGTTGTTGTCTTCTACCAAGCTGCTTGCCTGTTGTCCTGTAGTCCATCCCAGCCTTGTGCAGATCTACAGTTTTGTCCGTGGTGTCCTTAGACAGCTCTTTGGTCTTGGCTATGGTGGACAGGTTGGAGTGTGATTGATTGAGTGTGTCTTTTATACAGGTAACAAGTTCAAACAGGTGCAATTAATACAGGTAAAGAGTGCAGAATAAGAGGGCTTCTTAAAGAAAAATTAACAGGTCTGTGTGAGCCAGAATTCTTGCTGGTTGGTAGAGGATCAAATACTTATTTGCAGCAGTAACATACAAATAAATTATTTAAAAAATTATATATTGTGATTTCCAGATTTTTTTTTTTTTTTTTTTTTTAGATTATGTCTCTCACAGTGGACATGCACCAAAGATGAAAATTTTAGACCCCTCCATGATTTCTAAGTGGGAGAACTTGCAAAATCGCAGGGTGTTCAAATAGTTATTTTACTCACTGTATATGCCTATATAGACATGCACATAACTGGTACTCATGGTGCTTGTGCATGCTAAAAATAAATGATGCACAGCAGAAAGCACAAGGAAAGTCCTTCATAAGAGGAAAGCAATGACAGATTGTAGGTAAAGTGTTTCCCTCTGCTGTGCATCAATGATGTTTAGTACGATTACTCGTAGTAATCAGTTTTATTGCCAGTTTTCTTTAGACAAGTCAGGGATAGAAACATGAACATTTCCAAGTCAATGAATGTGTCTTTTTCAGAAGAAGAACCCTCTACACCACTTCATCAGGAAGCTGGATTTTATATTTTGAATTCATTTCTATCAAGTTGTAGAGATTTGCTTTCAGTTTGAGTTAAGGAAGATAATTTTAGAAAAAAAAATGTATTTGAAATGGAATAAACAAATTAAAATGTGTGAAACACCAAGTGTTCCAATACTTTTGAGGGCAACTGAGAAACACTGAGGAGCAGCATCTTACATCTCATATATACAGTGCAGCAGATAAGAGAATATTTAGAGTGGAATCCTGCAAATGGTGATACAAACATCAAATTTGGCACAAATAATCCATAGACATGAACTCTTTTGAATAAACTGATTGTCCACTTGAATTTCAATAGGCAGCCAGGTAGGGGTCAATTGAAGAATTACACTGGGGTCAAAATTAAAAGATGTTCCAATCATATAGAAAACTACACCACATTATTTGCCTGATCATAAAGATTCCAAAGAGGTATAGTTTGGACAATCTGGGACTGAATATTATGGAGTTATGAGGTAAAAGCAGCAAGAATTCTGACAAAGGTCAGTTCCAGTCAACCTGGTCTCACAGCAAGTCGTGAAACCATAAAATATACATTAATCTATTGGTTTGTGATATTGTGACAAAAAGTACCTCATTTTTGTCACAGCAGCATAAATTCATTCTAATTCATTCCGTGATGGCTGCACGAAATTAAAAGTGAAGCGGGGGCTCGGGGTGGTTATGGTTAGGGTGGGGGGAAAGTGTAAGATTATGTTATGGTTAACGTCAGGGTCGGGGGTAGGAGTAGGGTTAGGAATAGTGAGTTAAAAAAAACCCCGTCATGAATATTTGACTCATTTCGTCACGGGAGCACGAAAAAAAAAAATGTGAGACTTGGCTGGTTTTAGTTTGTACAGGGGTCAAAAGTTAAAGTTGCTCCATTAATTTTGCTCCAGCTGTATTTGTGCTGAATTTGATGCTTGTATCACGATTTGAAGGATTGTTTTGTTACCTGCTGCACTAATAAGCCAACAGAGCATGAACTAGCTGCTGTCTGTTAGCTTAGATGTGTATATAAGGCAACCCAAATTAAAGGAGAAATGCTGCTTTTAACAACCTGGACTTCATTTCGAGCATAAAATATGGTCGTTTACTCACCAGTATAAGTTTGGTGTCATTAGAAGTCCATAGTTCAAATGATGTGTTCAGTCCAAATCTGAAGCAAACATTTTTCTTCTTCTAAGGTTGATTAGAACTTTTTGTGGTACACAGCACTAACTGGACAGGAGGAGCCTGGCAGTCAATGTGACTCACTGATTTCAAAATGCTGCCCTTTCAACCAGATGTGTGGTGCTGTGACATGTCAATCATCTGTGTCCAATCAGATTCAGTGGAGTCCAGAGAAACCCCGGCCTCCACTCTAGCTCCACCCATGCCAGGAAGTGTTCAACATTTCCTGTTTCACTGTGACTGAAATTTTGGCACTTCCTGCTTGAGTCACACTCTCACGAGCGCCACTAACTTAGCTTATGGCAAGCTAAAAGTGGATGCTCTCGTTATGGCCAAACAACCGTCCAGTTTCTGGGTATTCTGTGTTAGTACGTGCCCACGGCTGACATGCTTGATGAATTCCTGCGCAAAAAGTAGTTCCCAGATAATTGTGATATATTCTTGTGAGATAATGAGATAAATTTACCAGTAATAAAATTCTAAAGATAACTGAAGTTTTAAGAGTGGGCATAATAAATATTTAAGAAGGTTTATGAGCAACTTCACCTGTTATTGCTCAAGCACATTGTAAACATTGACACAATGGAGTTTGATGCGGAAGAGTTCAGAAAGATACGACTGGAATGTTTTGCTTGCCATTTGCAGTTGGTGATGAAAGACTTGGGTGTTAAATTTGTGTTAAAGTCAGAACAAGAAGCTGCACTGAAGAGATTTTTTTTTTTTTTTTTTTGCACTGAAAGAAATCTGTGTGGGAAGGGACACATTCTGTGTGTTGTCGCTCCAACGAGAGCAGCACACTGAGCAGGGAGGTGAAAGTAGTCCGGCGAGCTCAATCTGTCAGTGCGAGCTCTCCCACAATGCCAAAATAGCAGAGATGTTGGTCCAATGACAGCGGCACTCTGAGTTGGGTGTGTTTGAGTATGAGCTTGCCACTGAGTTCCCGCGTGATTCCATGGGATCTCGTCTGTCAATCTAGGAAGTGTTTGACATTTGAATATTTCCTGTTTTACTGTGGATTTGAAATTTGGCACTTCCTGTTTAGGACGCCCTGTACCATGAGTGACCTTCGTGCTGTTGCGTGGCACTTCGCTCGTATTACAATTTCTAAAGTTATGCCCTTGAAGCTCACAGTGAAAAGTAATTTTTCACATCAAGAATTAAAATTAATAAAAATCAAAAAGTCAAAACGATGGTGTAAATAAGTAAGTGCACCAAAGGTTGGGTAGGATTACTTTGAAAGAATACATGTGGATTGCATGTATGTATGTACATACATTTGGATTACTTGTAATCTGATTACTTTTGGATTACATTTCAAAGTAATCCTACCCAACCTTGAGTACAATACATATAAACCAGTACTGTTTCATCCAGTTTTCTACAAACGAGTCAGGGGATGGATGTGAACATTTCAGACAGACACTGATTATGTCTTGGACTTTATTTACATCAGTTATGAATAAATACAACTAGTATGTTACTCTATGATGAATCCATGTGGAGCAGGCTGTGCAAAAAGGAGACAAGTGAGGAAAGCCACCAATAATAATAATAATACATTTTATTTGTAATGCACTTTACATTCATGGAATCTCAAAGTGCTACAGAGCAGAGACTAAAAACAAACAATGTACAGGGTCAAAAACAATAAAATATATTCATAAAACATAACCAGACAGATCAAATCAAACATTTTAAACATTTTAACATTTTTAACATTTTAAAAGGCCCTTTTAAATAAAAATGTCTTGAAGCCTTTTTTAAATGCCCCCACACTCTGTGGGGCCCTCGGGGTCTCTGGAAGGGCATTCCAGAGCTGTGGGGCGACTACCTGGAAGGCCCTGTCTCCCATGGTGGAGAGCTTGGATCTGGGCTGGTGCAAGCGGTAGGTGGACGTGGTGGAGCGGAGGGTTCTTGGTGCGGTGTGTAGCGTGAGAAGTTCACTAAGGTAGGCAGGGGCAGTTCCATGTATGCATTGATGTGTAAGGAGACAGAGTTTGTACTGTATTCTTTGTTGAATGGGCAGCCAATGAAGGGATCTGAGGACTGGAGTGATGTGGTCATATTTGCGCCTCCTCGTCAGGACCCGGGCAGCACAGTTCTGAATGTGTTGCAGCTTTTGTAGACTTTTGCCGGGGATCCCGACAAGGAGGGCGTTGCAGTAGTCCAATCTGGAGGAGACAAAGGCATGGATCAACTTCTCTGCGTCGGATTGGGAGAGGGAGGGGCGGAGTTTTGCGATATTTTTAAGGTGGAGGAAAGAGACCTTGCAGAGGTGACGGATGTGAGAGTCGAATGTGAGATGTGAATCAAATCTGACACCAAGGTTTGTAAAGGATGAGGACAGGGAAATGTTATGGTCAAAGATCAGGGCTGTCTCTGGACTGAAATTTGAAAAATCCTCCTTCATAAAACTAGTGACTGGTTTGCAACCAGGCAGACGTACAGTAGTGTTCAGAATAATAGTAGTGCTATGTGACTAAAAAGATTAATCCAGATTTTGAGTATATTTCTTATTGTTACATGGAAACAAGGTACCAGTAGATTCAGTAGATTCTCACAAATCCAACAAGACCAAGCATTCATGATATGCACACTCTTAAGGCTATGAAATTGGGCTATTAGTAAAAAAAAAAGTAGAAAAGGGGGTGTTCACAGTAATAGTAGCATCTGCTGTCGATGCTACAAACTCAAAACTATTATGTTCAAACTGCTTTTTTAGCAATCCTGAGAATCACTAAACTAGTATTTAGTTGTATAACCACAGTTTTTCATGACTTCTTCACATCTGCGAGGCATTAATTTTGTTGGTTTGGAACCAAGATTTTGCTCATTTACTAGTGTGCTTGGGGTCATTGTCTTGTTGAAACACCCATTTCAAGGGCATGTACTCTTCAGCATGAGGCAACATGACCTCTTCAAGTATTTTGACATATCCAAACTGATCCATGATACCTGGTATGCGATATATAGGCCCAACACCATAGTAGGAGAAACATGCCCATATCATGATGCTTGAACCACCATGCTTCACTGTCTTCACTGTGAACTGTGGCTTGATTTCAGAGTTTGGGGGTCATCTCACAAACTGTCTGCGGCCCTTGGACCCAAAAAGAACAGTTTTACTCTCATCAGTCCACAAAATATTCCTGCATTTCTCTTTAGGCCAGCTGATGTGTTCTTTGGCAAATTGTAACCTCTTCTGCACATGTCTTTTATTTAACAGAGGGACTTTGCGGGGGATTCTTGCAAAAAAGTAGCTTCACACAGGTGTCTTCTAACTGTCACAGCACTTACAGGTAACTCCAGACTGTCTTTGATCATCCTGGAGCTGATCAGTGGGTGAGCCTTTGCCATTCTGGTTATTCTTCTATCCATTTTGATGGTTGTTTTCCATTTTCTTCCATGCATCTCTGGTTTTTTTGTCCATTTTAAAGCATTGGAGATCATTGTAGATGAACAGCCTATAATTTTTTGCACCTGCGTATATGTTTTCCCCTCTCCAATCAACTTTTTAATCAAACTTCCTGATATCTGCACAGCAGGTTACTGTGTTCTTAATAAGATATTTGTCTGCACTGTTTTGTAAAAGCTAGTGTCTTTCATCATCTTATTATCATGTGAAAAGACATAAGAGCGGGCAGTGGTTTCATCAACACAAGTCCTGTTTGTACATCTTTCAAGTTTGACCCAGTTAGCCACATGGCCTAAGCATGACATGACATTTTTGATCACGTAAGCACCACTTCTTTATCATGAATAATGTCAATGGATCTCTATAAACACCTTAAACTACAACCCCTGGCAAAAATTATGCAATCACCGGCCTCGGAGTATGTTTATTCAGTTGTTTAATTTTGTAGAAAAAAAGCAGATCACAGACATGACACAGAACTAAAGTCATTTCAAAAGGCAACTTTCTGGCTTTAAGAAACACTATAAGAAATCAGGAAAAATAATTGTGGCAGTCAGTAACGGTTACTTTTTTAGACCAAGCAGAGGGAAAAAAATATGGAATCACTCAATTCTGAGGAAAAAATTATGGAATCATGAAAAACAAAAGAATGCTCCAACACATCACTAGTATTTTGTTGCACCACCTCTGGCTTTTATAACAGCTTGCAGTCTCTGAGGCATGGACTTAATGAGTGACAAACAGTACTCTTCATCAATCTGGCTCCAACTTTCTCTGATTGCTGTTGCCAGGTCAGCTTTGCAGGTTGGAGCCTTGTCATGGACCATTTTCTTCAACTTCCACCAAAGACTTTCAACTGGATTAAGAGCCGGACTATTTGCAGGCCATGACATTGACCCTATGTGTCTTTTTGCAAGGAATGTTTTCATAGTTTTTGCTCTATGGCAAGATGCATTATCATCTTGAAAAATGATTTCATCATCCACAAACATCCTTTCAATTGATGGGATAAGAAAAGTGTTCAAAATATCAACGTAAACTTGTGCATTTATTGTTGATGTAAGATCAGCCATCTCCCCAGTGCCTTTACCTGACATGCATCCCCATATCATCAATGACTGTGGAAATTTACATGTTCTCTTCAGGCAGTCATCTTTATAAATGTCATTGGAACGGCACCAAACAAAAGTTCCAGCATCATCACCTTGCCCAATGCAGATTCGAGATTCATCATTGAATATGACTTTCATCCAGTCATCCACAGTCCACGATTGCTTTTCCTTTGCCCATTGTAACCTTGTTTTTTTCTGTTTAGGTGTTAATGATGGCTTTCGTTTAGCTTTTCTGTATGTAAATCCCATTTCCTTTAGGCGGTTTTTACAGTTCGGTCACAGACATTGACTCCAGTTTCCTCCCATTCGTTCCTCATTTGTTTTGTTGTGCATTTTCGATTTTTGAGACATATTGCTTTAAGTTTTCTGTCTTGACACTTTGATGTCTTCCTTGGTCTACCAGTATGTTTGCCTTTAACAACCTTCCCATGTTGTTTGTATTTGGTCCAGAGTTTAGACACAGCTGACTGTGAACAACCAACATCTTTTGCAACATTGCGTGATGATTTACCCTCTTTTAAGAGTTTGATAATCCTCTCCTTTGTTTCAATTGACATCTCTCGTGTTGGAGCCATGATTCATGTCAGTCCACTTGGTGCAACAGCTCTCCAAGGTGTGATCACTCCTTTTTAGATGCAGACTAATGATCTGATCTGATGCAGGTGTTAGTTTTGGGGATGAAAATTTACAGGGTGATTCCATAATTTATTCAATTTTTTTTTCCCCCTCTGCTTGGTTTAAAAAAGTAACCGTTACTGACTGCCACAATTTTTTTTTCTTGATTTCTTATAGTGTTTCTTAAATCCAGAAAGTTGCCATTTGAAATGACTTTAGTTTTGTGTCATGTCTGTGATCTGCTTTTTTTCTACAAAATTAAACAACTGAATGAACATCCTCCGAGGCCGATGATTCCATAATTTTTGCCAGGGGTTGTATGTTCGGGGTCTTTCTCGGATGGACCTCCCACGAGCTCTGTCCATGAGAGACCCTGAACATTGCTGAAGAAGTTATAGGTCTCTGTGGCATCAGTAGTTTACATTTCTGACGGAGTTGCTCAAAAGATGAGTAAAAAAAACAAAACTATACATCAAAATTTTTACTTTAATTTACTGTTTCTGAGTAAACAGTACAGTGACGATTCAAGAATTCAAACAATGAATGAATGAATTTCAGAAGCCCCAGCATAAAATTAACATTTACCATTTAACATGTTTTCTCACATTTCATTCTCTCATTTACAGTGAGGAAAATAAGTATTTGAACACCCTGCAATTTTGCAAGTTCTCCCACTTAGAAATCATGGAGGGGTCTGAAATTTTCATCTTAGGTGCATGTCCACTGTGAGAGACATAATATAAAAAAAAAATAAAAAAAATCTGGAAATCACATTGTATGATTTTTTTAATAATTTATTTGTATGTTACTGCTGCAAGTAAGTATTTGAACACCTACCAACCAGCAACAATTTTGGCTCACACAGACCTGTTAATTTTTCTTTAAGATGCCCTCTTATTCTGCACTCTTTACCTGTATTAATTGCACCTGTTTGAACTTATCTGTATAACTGTACACTCCTACCTGTCCACCATAGCCAAGACCAAAGAGCTGTCTAAGGACACCAGGGACAAACCTGTAGACCTGCACAAGGCTGGGATGGACTACAGGACAACAGGCAAGCAGCTTGGTAGAAGACAACAACTGTTATGAGTATTTATTAGAAAGTGGAAGAAACACAAGATGACTGTCAATCTCCCTCGGTCTGGGATTCCATGCAAGATCTCACTTTGTGGGGTAAGGATGATTCTGAGAAAGCTCAGAACTACACAGGAGGACCTGGTCAATGACCTGAAGAGAGCTGTATGGCAGCACCCCCACATCGGGGTAAATGTGAGGCATTATTTGTAAAGTGCTTTGAGCATCTGATGCAGATGGAAAAGTGCTATATAAATGCAGTCCATTTACCATTTACATTAGTAACACATGATGTTGTCATGGTTTAAAATCCTGCAGGGCAGCAAGGTCCAACTGCTCAAGCCAGCACATGTCCAGGCCTGTTTGAAGTTCACCAGTGACCATCTGGATGATCCAGAGGAGGCATGGGAGAAGATCATGTGGTCAGTTAAGATCAGAATAGAGCTTTTTGGAATCAACTCCACTTACCATGTTTAGAGGATGAGAACAACCCCAAGAAAACCATCCCAACTGTGAAGCATGGGGGTGGAAACATCATACTCTGCGGGTGCTCTTCTGCAAAGGGGACAGGACGACTGCACCGTATTGAAGGGAGGATGGATGGGGTCATGTATTGTGAGATTTTGGCAAACAACCTCCTTGTCATGCTGGGTCTTCCAGCATGACAATGACCCCAAACACACAGCCAGGGCAACTACGGAGGGGGTCCGTAAGAAGCATTTCAAGGTCCTGGAGTGGCCTGGCCAGTCTCCAGACCTGAACTCAATAGAAAATCTTTGGAGGGAGCTGAAACTCCAAACCTGAAAGATTTGGAGAAGATCTGTATGGATGAGTGGACCAAAATCCTTGCTGCAGTGTGTGCAAACCTGGTGAAAAACTACAGGAAACGTTTGACCTCTGTAACTGCAAACAAAGGCTACTGTACCAAATATTAACACTGATTTTCACAGGTGTTCAAATACGTATTTGCAGCAGTAACATACAAATAAATTATTAAAAAAATAATACAATGTGATTTCCGGATTTTTTTTTTTTTTTTAGATTATGTCTCTCACAGTGGACATGCACGTAAGATGAAAATTCCAGACCCCTCCATGATTTCTAAGTGGGAGAACTTGCAAACTCACAGGGTGTTCAAATATGTATTTTCCTCACTGTATCTGCTCTGTTAGAATCATTAGTTTCCTTAGCCCCCATGAGTTTACACACCACAATGAATGTTACCACTCACATAACAAAATGTATGCATTTTTACCCAAGGTCATCAAATATGGTCATCGGGTATTTAAAACTTAAACTTCAGGGCTGCTTTGAGGCTACAGATTGGTCTGTTTTTCAGTCTGATAATCTGAATGAATACTGTGAGTCGGTGACTGATTACATAAACTTTTGCATTGACTGTTGTATCACTAAGAAGGTCATTAAAGTACGAGGTCTGTTAGAAAAGTATCTGACCTTTTTATTTTTTCAAAAACCATATGGATTTGAATCATGTGTGATTGCATCAGCCAAGCTTGAACCTTCGTGCGCATGCGTGAGTTTTTTCACGCCTGTCAGTTGCGTCATTCGCCTGTGAGCAGGCTTTGTGTGAGCAGTGGTCCACCCCTCACGTCGTTTTTTTATTGCGAATAAATGTCTGAACGATTTGGAGCTTTGCTGCATCAATTTTTTTCCAGAAACTGTGAGAGACCTCCAGGTGGACACCGTTCGGAAAATTAATATGGCTTTCAGGGACGATTTTATGGTTATTACACAGATTAAGGAGTGATCCAGACGGTTTAAAGACCGCCCACAACTGCTGAGAGCGCGTCGCGCTCTGAGCGCCGATCGACAGGCTCAAACCCTGCTGAAACAACCAGATCATTTCCAACGTGAAGGCTTTGTTGATCCGGGACGTCGTCTGACTTTCACTAAAAGGCAGAAGGCATGGATATCAGCACTTTTTCGGCACATTCCACTGTTACAGGAGTTTTTTCATGGAAAGAAAAGCGGAGGGACGCGCCACGGAGTCGTTCATTACGCAGCACAAAACCACCTCCGTGTTGGTCTCACAGGACGGCTTTCAGGTGGATTTCAGACGGCTGTCAGTTGCTTTTCAGTCGTGTGATTATCCGAGAAATTGAGCATGAGCTGGACATGCCCCAACATGTCCTGTTAGGCTTCATCATGGCGTTGCGTTGCGCCATGCGGCTCCACTGTGACGCGCGGAACTCCTCCGCATGTCTGTCTCAATGTGTCGAAAAAGTGCTGATGTCCACGTCTTTTCACAATTCCTGTGCTAGTCAGACGACATACTGGATCAAGACAGCGTCCAGTTTAGAAATGAATGGCACATTCCACTGTTACAGGAATTTTTGTCATGGAAAGAGGAGCGGAATTCCACGCATTGCGGTGGAGCCGCATGGCGCAAAGCAACGCCGTCCGTATTGGATTCAGCCACTTCCGCCCTATGTCCGTTTACTAATCAGACTCGCTGAACGCACCTGCAACGTATCTGGCAGATATAAGATTGCCTGACACTGCCTAATTGGTTTGCAGCAGATTCGGCGCCTATCTGCAAGACGGATGTGCGCTTTAGCTGGGCACCACGGCACCGAAGCAGGAACGTCTCTGGCAGGATCCACAATTTTTGGTAAGTGCATATTGAAACATTACAGTTTTATGTTGCTGTTCATTTTAAATAATTAGAATTCTGTTAAATGTGAGCTGAGTGTGTGGGCTAAGTTATCTTGGCATTGCTAAGGTTAGCTTTGTTGGCCTATATCTTCATTATCTAACACATAGTGTTGTACCCACAACCTAACATAGTATTAAAACATTGCAGTTGTAGTCAGTACTGTTTGTTGAGACAACTGCATGGCGATAGAGTTTATGTGATAGCCGTGCACGGCTATTAGCTTGTCTCGCTAACATGGAGTTAGCATAACGATAAGCAATTTTAGCTACACTCGGCAAAAACTATCCATTAGCGGTTGTAGCACAGCATAAACTACATGCCGACATCCAGATTTATTGTATTAGAACAAATATTGTTCAAGCAGGGTTCTCTCCAGACAGTGGAACAACAGCGCCACACCCTGCCATCTCATGTTTTAGCAGGAGACTTGGTGGGAATTGGCGCGCAATCCCGCTTTTGTGGGGAAGTTTCACATAAACTTCAGCTCTTTATTTTATCTTGTCTCCATCCAGATGACACTAACCATGACAAAATGCAAGCATTACACGAAGCCAGATCAGAGGACGATCTCTGCTTTTTTTTTTTCCCCGGCTTGGCGGGACCACAGCCCATGCAGGGCGCAGCAATCGCCGGGCCGTCTGGTGAGGAGGCACGGTGGCACCGAGCGTCACGGAGGCCGGTGCACAGCCAGGGCTGTGAAAACTCCGCAGAATTCCGCGGATTTCATCATGGGGAGTGGTGCGGGAGTGTCAGTGTTGTACTCTTTAATTGTGATCGTTACTGAGTTTTTAAAATGTTTATCGCAAAGCATTGTCTTTTTTTACGACATCATGCAAGTTTTATAAGTCTGTGGATACTGATCTGTGTGTTAGATACAAATCAGTTTCCACGGAGTTTCGAGGAAAATAAATGCCACTCAAAGCCTGCTTGTTACAACAGTTGTCGTAAAGTGGGACTGGTTGGTTGTTGTGGTGATGCTGTGTGGCTCCTGTCCGAAGCTAGCTAAACATAGCATGTGGACACCGCAAACTTTTAGAACTTTCAAGTTTTTAAAAGAAGAATTTCGCAGCATGTCTGTGTCACGGAGCGACATCAGACAGAGCGAAGATGGTGAGAAAGACGTTTTGAAAAAGTGTGATAAGGACAAGAATCCGTGGAATTGTTGCTGGCTTCATGAACACACCTGAAAGATAAACGGGAAAAGCGAACTGGTAAGATTTTTTTTTTTTCTTTCTCTGGAAAATAAACATTATGCTGTTCAAACAGGATTTCAGAAAAGATTATGTGCCTTTTTTTCTTTCATTAATCTAGACTTTCTTTGATTGAAAAAAAAAGACATTGTGGCTTTGAATGAATTTAGGCTACATGAATTTACACAACAATGTAAAATAGTTTTTATTAATGTAGACTTTTTTCATGGGAAAAAAGACATTGTGGCTTTGAGTGGATTTATAGGAATTTACACAAGAATGTGTGGCTTTTTACTATTAGGTATGTTATTGATATTTTACCCTGATTTTTTTTTTTTTTTTTTTTTTACCCTGTTTTTTTTTATATTCTACAATCTTTAGCTGTGGTTTTAGACATGCTTTAACAGTCTTTTCAGTATTCATGAATTTCATGTAGTTGTTTCATGTAATTGTTCTGAGTTAATGCATAATTTGGTTTACAATTAAAAGGAAAATCATTCCAGCTCCTACTTCCATGTCATATTCTGTTATGAAAGGTTGAATTGAGGATCATTTAAATATGCACTAATTTTGAGATTTGTTGTTCCAGGAGATGTTGAAAATGTATCAGTAGATGAAAATTTAATTTGGTTTCTGGGGCCCCCACAAGGCCCAAGACGCCCCGCTCCTTGTGGGGGGGGGGGTTTTGCACCTCCTGCGAATTTTCCTCGATTTCACAATTTTCATTTCACAGCTCTGTGCACAGCTGACTCTATCAACGCTGTCTGCCGTGGGATCGACCAGATCAGAGGCTGAGAACGATACATGTACTGCAGCCTCTGACAGGGAGGCTTTATGAAGAAAACTGCAGAACAGAATTCAAAATTATTCAGGTGCTGGGACACACTTTGAGATGTTTATGATGACTCGTTATTTTAAGTGATAACTGTAAATTTTAACTTTGATGCAGTCACGAAAAAAAAAACAGCAGCTGCTTTCCACTGTGCAAAAACTGGCTGTGAAAACTCACGGATTTCAACGGGGGGCGGGGGGTGTTACAGAGAATCTCTGTAATTGTGATTGTCACCGAGTTTTTAAAATGTCTATCGCAAAGGTTTTTTTTTTTGTTGGTTTTTTTTTTTTTTTGCGACATCGTGCAAATTTTATCAGTCCACGGACACTGATCTGTGTGTTACAGATCCAAATAATGTCCTCAGATCCGCGGAGGAAAAATGCCACTGAAAGCGTAGCTGTTGCAACAGTTGTCATAAAGCGGGTCTGGTTGGTTGCTGCGGTGATGCTGTGTAGCTCCTGTAAGCCACTTAAGCTAAACATGTGGACATCGCAAACATTTAGAGCTCAAGTTTTTAAAAGATTTTTGCAGCATGTCTGTGTCATGGAGCGACATCAGACAGAGCAAAGATGGTGAGAAAGACTATTTGATAAGGACAAGAATCTATGAACTTTTCGCTGACTTCATGAACACATCTGAAAGATAAACGGAAACGAAGTGGCTACGGGTACGTACATTCGTATCTTCTGCGGGACTGCTAAAGGTACGGACCGAGGTTTACTGAGTGGACATACGCAGGGATGCTTTTTCGCCGTCTTTGGACGGTTTTCCGTCTTTTTGTAAATTCTTGCCGTCTGAAAAAAAATGCAGGGCTGTGAAAAATCCGTGGAAACGCGAAATTCCTTTTTTTCTGTTTCAGCGGGGTGTCAGCCCGCTCTCAGACACTGTGGGCGGTCTTTAAACCGGCTGGAGCACTCCTTAATCTGTGTAATCCCCATAAAATCGTCCCTGAAAGCCATCTGAATTTTCCGAATGGTGTCCACCTGGAGGTCTATCACAGTTTCTGGTAAAAATTGATGCAGCAAAGCTCCAAATCATTCATTTATTCGCAATAAAAATCCGATGACAGGGGTGGACCACTGCTCACACAAAGCCTGCTCACAGGCGAATGACGCAACCGACAGGCGTGAAAAAACTCACGCATGCGCACAAAGGTTCAAGCTTGGCTGATGCAATCACACGTGATTCAAATCCATATGGTTTTTGCAAAAAATAAAAAGGTCCGATACTTCTCTAACAGACCTCGTATTCTACAAACTTTCGCTGTGGCTTTTAAAATGCTTTAAGTCTTTTCAGTCTTCATAAATTTCATGTGCTTTAACTGTTATGAGTTAATGCATCATTTGGTTTACAATTAAAAGAATAATCATTTCAGATCCTACTCCCATGTCAAATTTTGTTATTTCAACATTACCATTGGCAGTTTTAAATGAAAGATTGAATCTAGGATCCTTTGAATATGCACTTCCTTTGAGATTTTTTTTTTTCCTCCTTCCAGGAGATGCTGAAAATGTATACAGATACAAAATGAATTTGGTTTCTGGGGCTCTATGGGCCCCTGACCCCTGCAAATTTTCCTTGGATTTCACAATTTTCATTTCGCAACCCTGTAGTGCACGATTGAGGTGCGTGCTGCTCTACTTTTAAGATTAGGCTTAAAACTTTCCTTTTTGCTAAAGCTTATAGTTAGGGCTGGATCAGGTGACCCTGAACCATCCCTTAGTTATGCTGATATAGAGGTAGACTGCTGGGGGGTTCCCATGATGCACTGTTTCTTTCTCTTTTTGCTCTGTATGCACCACTCTGCATTTAATCATTAGTGATTGATCTCTGCTCCCCTCCACAGCATGTCTTTTTCCTGGTTCTCTCCCTCAGCCCCAACCAGTCCCCAGCAGAAGACGCCCCTCCTGAGCCTGGTTCTGCTGGAGGTTTCTTCCTGTTAAAAGGGAGTTTTCCTTCCCACTGTAGCCAAGTGCTTGCTCACAGGGGGTCGTTTTGACCGTTGGGGTTTTACATAATTATTGTATGGCCTTGCCTTACAATATAAAGCGCCTTGGGGCAACTGTTTGTTGTGATTTGGCGCTATATAAAAAATTGATTGATTGATTGATTGATATTAAAGAGCAGTCAAGACAGACACTCAAATTAAAAATAAACCCTACCAGCGCCACTGAGAAGGGGAAAAAAAAAAGCCTGAATAGTCATCCACTTGTGACTTACAAAGCCTGCACCACCAAAAAACAGCGTCATGGAGATACACCGCATACATTGCTCGTGGCGGGGCTAAAATGGTGTCCAGCGACACAAACAGCAGCATCACCACATGTTAGAATCCAAAATCCCACAGACGCTGGGAAAAAAAATATCAAAGTTTTGGGGTGAAGTGTGTTGCCTCCTGTCTCTCTGTACAGCAGGGGTGGGCAAAGATCTGGTATGATTAACTTCACATGAAATGAAAGTCTTTTGTAAGTCTCATTGATTCAGGACAGACACAAAGAACTCAGTCTAATAAAATACATGAAAATGTGTGGAATTACTCTGTACTCCATGTTCAGTTTGCAGGGGAGGATACTGTCTCGTGACTTAATTATTTGTGAAGGGAAGAACAGGTTAGTCCCACATTAAAACTCTAAAGAGTAAACAGCCCATATTCCTCGACACAAATCCTTGTAACACGTAATTTGTAACGAATGCAAAACCAACACCTTCTTGTTGTGTGGGGAATATACCCCAGCTGTAATTATGAAATTAAACTGATTTTCTTTTTTTTTTTTCTTTTGAGCCAGTTTGTTTCTGATGTGGCTTTCACAAGGCTCAATCCTTTATTTTCTTCTTGCAAGTCAAGTGCTTTTTTAATTGGGTTAACCCTGTGTATCCTAGTCATTTATGTAGAAAATAATGTTCTGATCCAGAATATCACCAATGTAACATGGTCTACAGTAAAAGAATTTAAAGTGCATATGCTTAAACTGATAGCCTATTTCAGGCATCACCATATGGCGATATTTGAACTACCATAAGTCACTGATGGAATTCAGTGTTTTTGAACAGTGGGAACTTGCGCTTTCTAGGAAAAAAGATGTCATTATGGTAATGATGACGCACCACTGCTGTCGGCCTCCAGGTTGAGGAGTGGACACACCATCACTGGAGCCCCAGGAAGAGAGTTCTTTAGAGGACTTTGTTGGTAAAATGAAGTTAGTTATAACCTTGAGCTGTCACAAAGGTCTTTCACACAAAAGTGTTTAAGCCACACTTGAATATTGTCATTAGCGCAAACAACTGAGGTACGTTAAGCCAAAAATCGGCATGCTTTGACGGATCACCAGCGACACGTTCAGAGCTTTAAAAAACGGTTAATAAAAAGAAATCATTCATGCATGCGCCTCTAATCTTGTTAATACATCAAAAAGTGTCATCAATGGCCAAGCTAATCAAATCGACTGTAGTTTGATAATTCAGACTTATTGGTATGTTAAAAGTATAGGCTATTACTTTGAAAACATGTAAAATTTGACAAATGATATAAGAATGTACTTGCGTGTTTTAATATATTTATTTTTTTTACATCAGGGTACACTATTTGTAGCTTCAGACTTTGCTGGGAGGAAAATTTTAGTAACTGGACCTCTTTGAATTTTAATTGAATACACCTGGCCTATGTTAACTTCTGTGTTTCTCAAAATTAGAGTATGCTCTCTCATCTCATTTTAAAATATGAATTTTCATGCTGCTTAATAATAAAATGACATGCAATAAATATATTCAACTAGGCATTTGTGATGAATAACTTACTTTAAATTGCAAAAAATAGAAACCTTTTTTTTTTTTGTTATCACAATCGTGTAACTGATTATTTGTCTGTAATCTGCATGACCGCCAGCAGGGGTTATGATCATTGGTCACAATTATATGAAAATTCAGTAAGGTATATATTCCAATTCTAAGGTGGAACTATGCTAGTATATAAAGGTATATCTAAAAGGGAGAGTAAAGTAGAGTATAATTACCATGACATCCCTAGCAGAGTGTGCATGACATTAAGTTACCTCTGAGTTAAATTGAGTAACATTGTTGTGTATTGTAAAAAACATTGTAAAATTTAAATCCTTTCTCTCCCAATAGGGCTGTTCCTGTGACAAGCAACTGTTGTGATGAAGACGTGAGTGAAAGATGGAAACAATGGTGGTTTCTAGGTCTGAGAAGACCTGTACGCACAGACCTTGACAGGACGCTACAACAAATTAGCGATGACTACAACACTAACTTATCTCTTACTGTTGATGTTCAAAGTGAAGAATCTGTGCTGGGAGACATTTGTAATATGGATGCAGGGGAGGAGGACGCTGCATCTGCTATAGACATGGACACATCTGTTAATGAACACGTGGATGGAAGCATTCATGAACAAATGACCACAAACATTGCTGACTTTCTTCAGTGTAGTAGGCCAGACTCAGACTTGTCTGAATCTGATGATGATGATGTTTTCGAGCCAAGTAGCCTTAGAGAAAGTATCTGTAATTGGGCCCTGACCTTTGGTATTTCACTTGTTGCGCTCACAGCACTTAGTATATTGCGATTTTTCCACCCTGATCTGCCAAAAGATGCTAGAACTATCCTTAAGCCTGACACTCGCTACACTATTCAGAACAAGGTTGGGGGACAGTATCATTATTTTGGTATATTTTCTTCCATCAAGAGGACACTGTCTCAAATCATTGACTCTGTTACCGATTGTTTTATATTGAAGCTACAGATAAATATCGATGGGTTTGCCCTTGTACAAGAGCTCAGGTGTTCAAGTTTGGCCTATATTGGGACTGTTGCTCAGTGTTCCAGTGAAAGAGCCTGTTGTAATTGCTTTATTTTGTGGGATGAACAAACCAAGTTCAGCTAATGAATTCTTAAAAGATTTTATTGTTGAACTTCAGGAACTGGAGAAAGGCTTTGATTTTAATGGGAAACTGCTTTTTCTGAAGGTTGATTCGATCATATGTGATGCGCCTGCCAGAGCATTTGTAAAGTGCACAAAGCCACACAATGGATATTATGGCTGTGATAAATGTGTCCAGCGAGGACTGTATGTAAACAGATGCATGACATTTCCATCTACAAATAGCATGCTTAGGACTGATGAGTCATTGGCACGTCAGGCTTATGAAGACCATCAACAAGGTCCAAGTCCTTTTCTTAGTTCAAATATTGGCATGGTGACACAATTTCCCCTCGACTACATGCACTTAGTTTGTTTGGGTGTTGTCCGGAAGTTGTTGCTAATGTGGCTCAGAGGTCCTCTTAGTGTTCGTCTATCTGCTAATGTTGTTAATCGAATGTCTGAACATATGAAAGAACTGAGACCTGACATTCCCGTGGAATTTACTCGAAAACCAAGATCATTTAGAGAAATAGACAGGTTTAAGGCCACTGAATTTAGACAGTTTCTATTGTATACTGGTCCTGTCATATTGTCTTTGTATTTAGAGAGTACAGCAGTGTATAACAACTTTATGTTGCTGTCTTCTGCCATTTCTATTTTGATCAATCCAGACCTTGCATTGTCCTACTGTCATTATGCACAGATATTACTTGTAACGTTTGTAAAACATTTTGGTGAGATCTATGGTAATGATGCTATTGTTTATAATGTGCATGGCTTAATTCACCTCCCCCTGGATGTACAGCAGTTTGGTAGTCTAGAGCACATTTCAGCATTTCCTTTTGAAAACCACCTCCAGAAGATAAAGAAGCTTGTTCGCAAACCGGAACGTCCTATAGCTCAGATCATACGTAGACTGTCGGAACAAAGTTTTGCTGGGACTTGCATGACATCTGGTCAGGGTTCCAGTTTGGCATTGGGTCCTCTAAAAAAACAACACTTTGATGGACCAGTTCCTGATGGGCTTAATGTGAAAAGACAGTACGGTCAATTAGACACTGATCAATGGACAATGAAAGTCTCAAGAGGGAACAACATTTTTTTGATTGGAGAGGATATTTGTGTGATAGACAACATTGTTGAGTGCACTGATGGAATATATGTTGTATACAGAGTCTTCTCTGATAAGAAGGTCTTCTTTACATACCCATTCAGCTCTGACCTGCTAAACATATACTGTGTGAGTCAAGCAATGGGTCCAATCAAATATGCAGAACTGTCAGCTGTTAAAAGAAAATGCATTGCTCTTCCCCATAGGAGAGATTTTGCGGTCATGCCTTTACTGCATTCATCCAAATAGAACTGCAACAATTAATTGCGCAACAGAAAATTAATTGCCAATTATTGGTTGTTTTTATTTATTTTGGTAATACAGTGCGTCTTGGATTTGAAATGGCTGAAAAATTGGTAAAAATTGGTGGCTGTGTTGCCACAGTCTTGGTACAAGGATGGAGCAGCTTATTGGCCGGACTATAACAATGATGAAAAAATCAACAAAGCTGCAAGATCAGCAGAAAAGCCAGGCAAACATTGGACCAGACATGATGCCAGGGTGTTGAGTATATGTGGTGAGTGTTTTCATTATTAAGGGCCGGGCAGCCTAAGCACACGTATGGTCTTAGTCCTTCAGATGTTAAAACTGACGGCTTGATTTTTTTTTTTTTTAAAGGTGATTATTTGACAGCCAGGCAGACAATGAAAAAGTCTTTCAACTGTCAAACATCAGAACTGGACTCGGAACATGAAGAAGACTCATTGCATGCCAAGAGGAAACGTAAGCCAGTGTAAGTCTGAACAACAACCAGATACATTGTTAAAATTCATTACAATGAAATTATGTACTTGGTTAAAATTAAATTGAGCCCTTTACAATAAAAAGGATTAATGCATGCCTATCCATGGTGTTAAGGTGCAGGATAAGCAAATGAATAAAATCTGCACATAGTTTCCCACCACATTATTGTTTCAGGATCAGAATTTTGTCTGAGTGATTGTCATTAAGATTGTCTTGAATGTGCACTAAAAGTGGGAGTTTCAGAACAGTCTGGGTTTTGTTATTTTATTGTATTTATGAATTAATGCAGTGATTTATTTATTTATTTATTTAGTTTTTACAAACAGCAAGCACTTCGAGTCAGACAGTGATGAGGAAGAGGCTCAACCATCTTTAAAATCTAAGCCACACCAGTCATCACCACAGACTGCAGCACCAGTTCCACCTCCACCAGTGGCATCACCAAGCACACAGCCACCTCCTAGTCTGTCTTCATTACACGCAGCTCGACATTGGCCATCTCCCCATGGGTCTCCATTGCATGCAGCTCAACATCAGCCATCGCACGCAGTTCCACGTCGGCCTTCTCCCCGTGGGTCTCCATTGCACGCAGCTGCACGTCGGCCATCTCCCCGTGGGTCTCCATTGCACGCAGCTCAACGTCGGCCATCTCCCCGTGGGTCTCCATTGCACGCAGCTCAACGTCGGCCATCTCCCCGTGGGTCTCCATTGCACGCAGCTCAACGTCGGCCATCTCCCCGTGGGTCTCCATTGCACACAGCTCAACGTCGGCCATCTCCCCGTGGGTCTCCATCGCACGCAGTTCCACGTCGGCCTTCTCCCCGTGGGTCTCCATTGCACGCAGCTCAACATCGGCCATCTCCCCGTGGGTCTCCATTGCACGCAGCTCAACGTCGGCCATCACACGCAGCTCAACGTCGGCCATCTCCCCGTGGGTCTCCATTGCACGCAGCTCAACGTCAGCCATCACACGCAGCTCAACGTCGGCCATCTCCCCGTGGGTCTCCATTGCACGCAGCTCAATGTCGGCCATCTCCCCGTGGGTCTCCATTGCACGCAGCTCAACGTCAGCCATCGCATGCAGCTCAACGTCGGCCATCTCCCCGTGGGTCTCCATTGCACGCAGCTCAACGTCAGCCATCGCACGCAACTCAACATCGGCCATCTCCCCGTGGGTCTCCATTGCACGCAGCTCAACGTCAGCCATCGCACGCAGCTCAACGTCGGCCATCTCCCCGTGGGTCTCCATTGCACGCCGCTCAACGTCGGCAATCTCCCCGTGGGTCTCCGTTGCACGCAGCTCAGTGTTGGTCATCTCCCCGTGGGTCTCCGTTGCACGCAGCTCAGTGTTGGTCATCTCCCCGTGGGTCTCCATTGCATGCAGCTCAACGTCAGCCATCGCACGCAGCTCAACGTTGGCCATCTCCCCGTGGGTCTCCATTGCACGCAGCTCAGTGTTGGTCATCTCCCCGTGGGTCTCCATTGCACGCAGCTCAACGTCAGCCATCTTCCCGTGGGTCTCCGTTGCACGCAGCTCAGTGTTGGTCATCTCCCCGTGGGTCTCCATTGCACGCAGCTTCACGTTGGCCATCTACCCGTGGGTCTCCATTGCACGCAGCTCCATGTCGGCCATCTCCCCGTGGGTCTCCATACCTCCAGCTATCTCCAAGTGGGTCTTCATCACATGCAGCACACTCATCTCATCAGTCAATGCCATCATCCTGCCCAGTGCCACACCCAAGTTCTAAAAATGTTACAGAACTATTCATGCCATCTTTCAGAGTGGGACAATCTGGGATGGAGCACATACCTTGCTCTGGTGAGTTCTCATGTACTAATTAGTTGCATATTAGCACAACACATCTTTATTTTTCTTCCCTCACTGTTGCTCTAGTGTGTGATAATGTACAAGCGGCCAGCTTTTACATTGTTTGAATGTACAAACTTGGCCAGCTTATCTACAACACTAAAGGCACTTGCATTTTGTTGTGCTGGAGGATTGATTACTGTGGAAAGACTCCTGGCTAGGGACACGCTACGTGCCTGAAGAAAATAACCATTGTGTTGGTGTATTTTCTTCTTTTCAGTTGCTGAACAGTACATGCTACATCTGCTTGAATATCAGAAACACCAGCTAAACCAACTGATGGCTATGGTCAACGCAATTCCTGGGAGAACAAACAGTGAATGTCCATCTGAATTGCCCGAAAGTATTCAAATCAAATCAAATCAGTTTTATTTATATAGCGCCAAATCACAACAAACAATTGCCCCAAGGCGCTTCATATTGCAAGGCAAAGCCATACAATAATTACAGAAAAACCCCAACTGTCAAAACGACCCCCTGTGAGCAAGCTCTTGGCGACAGTGGGAAGGAAAAACTCCCTTTTAATAGGAAGAAACCTCCAGCAGAACCAGGCTCAGGGAGGGGCAGTCTTCTGCTGGGACTGGTTGGGGCTGAGGGAGAGAACCAGGAAAAAGACATGCTGTGGAAGAGAGCAGAGATCAATCACTAATGATTAAATGCAGAGTGGTACATACAGAGCAAAAAGAGAAAGAAACACTCAGTGCATCATGGGAACCCCCCAACAGTCTAAGTCTATAGCAGCATAACTAAGGGATGGTTCAGGGTCATCTGATCCAGCACTAACTCTAAGCTTTACCAAAAAGGAAAGTTTTAAGCCTAATCTTAAAAGTAGAGAGGGTGTCTGTCTCCCTGATCCGAATTGGGAGCTGGTTCCAAAGGAGAGGAGCCTGAAAGCTGAAGGCTCTGCCTCCCATTCTACTCTTACAAACCCTAGGAACTACAAGTAAGCCTGCAGTCTGAGAGCGAAGCGCTCTATTGGGGTGATATGGTACTATGAGGTCCCTAAGATAAGATGGGACCCGATTATTCAAAACCTTATAAGTAAGAAGAAGAATTTTAAATTCTATTCTAGAATTAACAGGAAGCCAATGAAGAGAGGCCAATATGGGTGAGATATGCTCTCTCCTAGTCCCTGTCAGCACTCTAGCTGCAGCATTTTGAATTAACTGAAGGCTTTTCAGGGAACTTTTAGGACAACCTGATAATAATGAATTACAATAGTCCAGCCTAGAGGAAATAAATGCATGAATTAGTTTTTCAGCATCACTCTGAGACAAGACCTTTCTAATTTTAGAGATATTGCGCAAATGCAAAAAAGCAGTCCTACATATTTGTTTAATATGCGCATTGAATGACATATCCTGATCAAAAATGACTCCAAGATTTCTCACAGTATTACTAGAGGTCAGGGTAATGCCATCCAGAGTAAGGATCTGGTTAGACACCATGTTTCTAAGATTTGTGGGGCCAAGTACAATAACTTCAGTTTTATCTGAGTTTAAAAGCAGGAAATTAGAGGTCATCCATGTCTTTATGTCTGTAAGACAATCCTGCAGTTTAGCTAATTGGTGTGTGTCCTCTGGCTTCATGGATAGATAAAGCTGGGTATCATCTGCGTAACAATGAAAATTTAAGCAATGCTGTCTAATAATACTGCCTAAGGGAAGCATGTATAAAGTGAATAAAATTGGTCCTAGCACAGAACCTTGTGGAACTCCATAATTAACCTTAGTCTGTGAAGAAGATTCCCCATTTACATGAACAAATTGTAATCTATTAGATAAATATGATTCAAACCACCGCAGCGCAGTGCCTTTAATACCTATGGCATGCTCATGCCATAGGTATTATGGCATGTATTAAGTTTCCCTTTGCCTCACTGGACGAGGTACAAGACTTTGAAGAGTGGCTGAAAGATCCTCGCAATTCCTCAAAGAGGAAGAACCTGGTATGAACTTGTATTTTGTGTATAGGCTACTACAACCCCTGGCAGAAATTATGGAATCACCGGCCTCTGAGGATGTTCATTCAGTTTTTTAATTATGTAGAAAAAAAGCAGATCACAGACATGACACAAAACTAAAGTCATTTCAAATGGCAACTTTCTGGCTTTAAGAAACACTATAAGAAATCAGGAAAAATAGTGGCAGTCAGTAACGGTTACTTTTTTAGACCAAGCAGAGGGAAGAAAATATGGAATCACTCAATTCTGAGGAAAAAATTATGGGATCATGAAACACAAAAGAACGCTCCAACACATCACTAGTATTTTGTTGCACCACCTCTGGCTTTTATAACAGCTTGCAGTCTCTGAGGCATGAACTTAATGAGTGACAAACAGTACTCTTCATCAATCTGGCTCCAACTTTCTCTGATTGCTGTTGCCAGATCAGCTTTGCAGGTTGGAGCCTTGTCATGGACCATATTCTTCAACTTCCACCAAAGATTTTCAATTGGATTAGGATCCGGACTATTTGCAGGCCATGACATTGACCCTATGTCTTTTTGCAAGGAATGTTTTCACAGTTTTTGCTCTATGGCAAGATGCATTATCATCTTGAAAAATGATTTCATCATCCCCAAACAAACAAAGTACACCGGAAAGTAAACTAAGAAAAGTGTCCAAAATATCAACGTAGACTTGTGCATTTATTGATGATGTAATGACAGCCATCTCACCATTCTTACAGTTTGGTCACAGACGTTGACTCCAGTTTCCTCCCATTCGTTCCTCATTTGTTTTGTTGTGCATTTTCGATTTTTGAGACATATTGCTTTACGTTTTCTGTCTTGACGCTTTGATGTCTTCCTTGGTCTACCAGTATGTTTGCCTTTAACAACCTTCCCATGTTGTTTGTATTTGGTCCAGAGTTTAGACACAGCTGACTGTGAACAACCAACATCTTTTGCAACATTGCGTGATGATTTACCCTCTTTTATGAGTTTGATAATCCTCTCCTTTGTTTCAATTGGCATCTCTCGTGTTGGAGCCATGATTCATGTCAGTCCACTTGGTGCAACAGCTCTCCAAGGTGTGATCACTCCTTTTTAGATGCAGACTAACGATCTGATCTGATACAGGTGTTAGTTTTGGGGATGAAAATTTACAGGGTGATTCCATAATTTATTCCTCAGAATTGAGTGAGTCCATTTTTTTTTTTTTTTCCCCCCCCTCTGCTTGGTCTAAAAAAGTAACTGTTACTGACTGCCTTTTTTTTTTCCTGATTTCTTATAGTGTTTCTTAAAGCCAGAAAGTTGCCATTTGAAATGACTTTAGTTTTGTGTCATGTCTGTGATCTGCTTTTTTTCTACAAAATTAAACAACTGAATGAACATCCTCCGAGGCCGGTGATTCCATAATTTTTGCCAGGGGTTGTATAATACGAGGCTTTCCCCCCCATCCTCTACATTTATTTCACCTCTTCTAAAGCACTTTGTGTTAAAATAGTTTTTAATAATTGTTTTGTCCACTTTTTTTTTCTTCTTTCAGATTGCTTTTTTGGCCTGCATTGGGGGAAAGGACACAAAGTGGCTTACCTGGAACATTCTTTCACACATCTATTCTAAACATTTGACCCTCCAAATTTGTTGGAAGGGAACAACAGGCAAGCTTTCATTTAAGCAGATGGAGGCAACAACAACGGTGATCCGCTGTAAGTATGAAAGTCACGTAAAGTGCATCTATTTATAATAGAATATCCTGTTCATTTAAAGAAACAATGTGATTTTTCTCAGTATATCAAAAATCGATTATTTTTATTCATAATCATGTCCTCAATCATGTATACTGACCTCCACTAATGAACTGACATGCTGTCGCAAGTAGGGATGCAAATTATCGATTAATTCATTAACTGAGTTGATGGACCATAACATCAGATACAGCAAACAGTAACTTGTTCTTGACCAACACTGTTTGATACATACAGATGAAATGGTCTCGTCACAGTAGCATTAATTGATTTATTGAACTCTGCCTGATGTAAACATCAATAAAACTTGGTAACAAATCACACAGGTAGCCAAAATACATCTGCCAAATACACACCTACAACTTTCTTGTGCTTATGTCATGGGATAAAGTTCTCCGTCACCATGACGAATTTCCGTCATTTGGAAAATTTAACCACGCATACGTGCGCACATGGTGTCATGCGTGTTTTGGGGCCAAAATGATACCTTTGGCTGCCAGATGCGCATGCGAACGAACTATCAGTGAGTCAGGCCCAGAGAGGAAGAGTGTGACACATCAGGAGTTTTACAGGGCTGTGAAAACTCCGCGGATTTCATCATGGGGAGGGGTGCGGGAGTGTCAGTTTTGTACTCTTGGTGATTGTTACTGATTGTTTATCGCAAAGCATTCTCTTTTTTTCCGACATCATGCAAGTTTTATAAGTCCGTGGACACTGATCGGTGTGTTAGATACAAATCAGTTTCCTCGGATCCGCGGAGTTTCGAGGAAAATAAATGCCACTCAAAGCCTGGCTGTTACGACAGTTGTCGTAAAGTGGGACTGGTTGGTTGCTGCGGTGACGCTGTGTGGCTCCTGTGCGAAGCTAGCTGAACGTAGCATGTGGACACCGCAAACTTTTAGAACTTTCAAGTTTTTAAAAGAATTTTGCAGCATGTCTGTGTCATGGCGCGACATCAGACAGAGCGAAGATGGTGAGAAAGATGGTTTGAAAAAGTGTGATAAGGACAAGAATCCGTGGAATTGTTGCTGGCTTCATCAACACACCTGAAAGATAAACGGGAAAAGCGAACTGGTAAGAATTTTTTTTTTCTTTCTTTCTTTCTCTCTGGAAAATAAACATTGTGCTGTTCAAACAGGATTTCAGAAAAGATTATGTGCCTTTTTTTTTTCTTTCATTAATCTAGACTTTGATTGGAAAAAAGACATTGTGGCTTTGAATGAATTTAGGCTACATGAATTTACACAATGTAAATTAGTTTTTATTAATGTAGACTTTTTCATGGGAAAAAAGACATTGTGGCTTTGAGTGGATTTACAGGAATTTACACAAGAATGTGTGGCTTTTTATTATTAGGTATGTTATTGATATTTTACCCTGATTTTTTATTTTTTTTTTACCCTGATTTTTTTTTAAATATTCTACAATCTTTAGCTGTGGTTTTAGACATGCTTTAACAGTCTTTTCAGTCTCCATGAATTTCATGTAGTGTAATTGTTCTGAGTTAATGCATAATTTGGTTTACAATTAAAAGGAAAATCATTCCAGATCCTACTTCCATGTCATATTCTGTTATGAAAGGTTGAATCGAGGATCATTTAAATATGCACTAATTTTGAGATTTGTTCTTCCAGGAATTTAATTTGGTTTCTGGGGCCCTGCAAGGCCCAAGACCCCGGCTCCTTGGGGGGGGGGGGGATTTTCCTCGGATTTCACAATTTTCATTTCACAGCCCTGGCTTTAAGGTTGATATAAGAGTGACTTTTGGTTGTACAAGTAATTTTTTTTTTTTTTTTTTTTTTACTTGCACCAGTCCAAGTAGGTTAAATGTATTTCGACCCCTGTAACTTTGTTACAAGGTCAAACGTTGATGTTGCATGATAAAGGCCACTAAGTACAGTTGTTTGTATACAGGTGCTGTATGCAAAAACCATGTGGCAAAGCAAGCCACAGACATTGACATCAACAAACATATCATTAAGTGGTTCCATTTGGGCTCGGACAACAACCGCAGGGGAAGTCGCCAGAATCAAGCACAGGTAAGGTGTTGGTTTGTACAAAATAAGACATTTGAGGATGTTTTTCAGGGCTTTGGGGAACAGTGATCAACATTTTTCACCATTTTATATAGAGGTAAATGATGATTGTCAGCCCGATATCAAGAAATTGTGACATCATTCCGATAAGTCTGATATCATGAATTATTGGCCCGATACATATATTTTTGTCAGCACTGCGGTGTCAGTCATCGTTTTAATCAGCCGTTCCCTCACCTACATGCCAGCCTGCAGTGAATGCTGCGTTCAAGTGGTGGGTGTTAGTATTTTACTCTGTAATCGTGATTGCCACTGAGTTTTCAAAATGTCTATCACAAATTGTTCTCATTTTACGACATCGTGCAAGTTTTATAAGACGGCGGCAGTCCGCGGACACCGATATGTGTTAGAGATACAAATCAGTGTCCTCGGATCCACAGAGTTTCGAGGAGAAAAAAGCCTGGCTGTTGCGACAGTTGTTATAAAGCAGGACTGGTTGGTTGCTGCGGCGACACTGTGTCTCCTGCGCGCAGCTTAAGCTAAATGTAGCATGTGAACATCGCAAACCTTTAGAGATCTAAAGTTTTTTTAAAAGAAGACTTGTGCAGCATGTCTCTGTCACAGGCCGTCATCGGACAGAGAAAAAGGCGAGAGACTGTTTGGAAAAAGTCTGATAAGGACAAGAATCCGTGGAATTGTCGCTGGCATAATCAACACACTTGAAAGATTAAAGAAATGGGAAAAGTGAACTGTGCCACCAGAAAACACTAAGAATTGTTCTCTCTGGAAAATAAACATTGTGCTGTTCAAACAGGATTTTAGACAAGATTGTGACTTTTTTCATTAATCTAGACTTTCTTTCATTGGGGGAAAAAGGCTGTGGCTTTGAATGGATTTACAGGAATTTACACAATGTGTGGCTTTTTTACTGTAAGGTATGTTGATATTTTACCACAATTTTCAAAATATTCTCCAAGCTTTATTTGTGGTTTTTGAAATGTTGTAACAGTCTTTTCACTCTTCATGAATTTCATGTAGTTTAATTGTTCTGAGTTAATGCATAATTTGGTTTATAATTAAAAGGAAAATCATTCCAGGTCCTACTTCCACATCATATTCTGTTATTTCAACATTATCATTGACCGTTCATTTGAACGGTTGAATACAGGGTCATTTAAATGTTTGAGCTAATTGAGACTTTTTGTTCCAGGAGATGGTGAAAATGTATCATTAGATAAAAAATTTGGTTTCTGGGATCCCACGTGACCCGAGACTCCTGCTCATGGGGGCCTATGCCCCTCAGACCCCCTGCAAATTTTCCTCAGATTTCAGTTTTCATTTCACAGCCCTGTCTTTTAGCAGATGTTTGCTTGCTAATGGTTTTACATCTGAAAAAATAAATATAATTTTAAGGGTCAAAACTGTTTGTCAGTATCTCCAGGTATGTTATTAGTATCGGTCTTTGGAAGCAGAAAGTTATCGTGTATCTCTAATTTTATAGACCAAAAATTTACTTTTTGTATCGGGAGCAGCAAAATATCAGCAGCAAAGTTGATTTAAAAGATGTAATTTTCAATGAAGTATCCATCTTTCTTGTGTTTATTATTAATTAGCTCATAATGAAAGCAACATTGTGCTAAAATTAAAAGTAATTTAATAATCCAATTAGTCGACTAATTGTTCCAATACTCTGTGACTAATCGACTATCAAAATAGTCATTAGTTGCAGTCTTATTTTCTACCATGATGTCTGCCTATGTACAGAATGTTGGTGCACAGCATGAGGGACCTGTTGGCCATTTAATGCAGCAGATAAGAGAATATTTAGAGCGGAATCCTGCAAATGGTGATAAAAGCAGTAAATTTGGCAGAAATAGTCCTCAGACAATCCTCTTTTGAAAAAACAGATTGGCCACTTGAAGTTTCAGTTGGCGTTCAGGTAGGGGGTCAATTGAAGAATTACACAGGAGTCAAAATTGAAAAAATATGCCACATTATTTACCTGATCATAAAGATTCCAAAGGTATAGTTTGAACGGTCAGTAACTGAATTCTATGGAGTTATGGGATGAAAACAAGATTGGTGACAAAGGTCAGTGTCGGTTTGTACAGGGGTCAAAAGTTGAAGTTGCTCCAATTTTGGTAAAAAGTGATGCAAATTACTAGTTAACACTTTTAAAAAGGAATAGTTTGGACCATGTATCATCCTTACTTATCACGTTACGGGGAAATATGTCACGTCATAGAATTCAATAGACCTAGACCTTGTTTGACCTTTACTTTGGAGACCAAGCATTCAAAACTGTTCCATTTATTAATCCTATTAGCTCAACCCATAATTTGCATCACTTTTTACCAAAATTGGAGCAACTTAAACTTTTGACCCCTGTACAAAGTGAAACTCAGCTTTGTCCCCATTCTTAAGGTTTTTACTCCATAGAATTCAGTCACAGATAGTCTAAACTATACCTTTTTGGAATCTTTATGATCAAGCAGATAATGTGGAATATTTTTCAATATGATTGGAGCATCTTTTAGTTTTGACCTCTGTAATTCTTCAACTGACCCCTACCTGACCACCGATTGAAAATTCAAGTGGCCAATCAGTTTTTTGTCAAAAGAGGCATGTCTAAGGAGTATTTCTGTCGAATTTGATGCATTTATCACCATTTGCAGGATTGTTTCAGTTATCTGCTGCACTAATTTTGGCATCCAAAAATCTGAGGCCATACTGTGCACACACACACACACACACACACACACACATATATATATATATATATATATATATATATATATATATATATATATATATATATATATATATATCTCCACACACCTAACACCTTCAGGTACCACTATGGATTATTGTCTGATCAGCTTTCATACAATATCATAATTTACTGTATGCAGTTCACCATTAAATTTTAACCATTTGCACCAAACATGCGAGGAAGGATTAAGGGTATAAAATGATTTCAGCACAAACCATGGAAACTGGAAAACAGATGTTTTTTTGAAACAATTGAGTTTAGAAAAGTGACAAGATTCTTCTTTTCCAGGTCCAAGGCACCGAACAAGATGCTGCGGATGACCTGTGATGATGACCAGTCATGTCTTCCTCACTGCTACCCCCCATTTACTTTCTGCTACCTTTCTTTTTGCAACCCCTCTCTACAACCTACACATACAGTAGTGTTCAGAATAATAGTAGTGCTATGTGACTAAAAAGATTAATCCATATTTTGAGTATATTTCTTATTGTTACATGGGAAACAAGGTTCCAGTAGATTCTCACAAATCCAACAAGACCAAGCATTCATGATATGCACACTCTTAAGGCTATGAAATTGGGCTATTAGTAAAAAAAAAAAAAAGTAGAAAAGGGGGTGTTCACAATAACAGTAGCATCTGCTGTTGACGCTACAAACTCAAAACTATTATGTTCAAACTGCTTTTTTAGCAATCCTGTGAATCACTAAACTAGTATTTAGTTGTATAACCTCAGTTTTTCATGATTTCTTATCTGTGAGGCATTAATTTTGTTGGTTTGGAACCAAGATTTTGCTCATTTACTAGTGTGCTTGGGGTCATTGTCTTGTTGAAACACCCATTTCAAGGGCATGACCTCTTCAAGTATTTTGACATATCCAAACTGATCCATGATACCTGGTATGTGATATATAGGCCCAACACCATAGTAGGAGAAACATGCCCATATCATGATGCTTGCACCACCATTGCTTCACTGTCTTCACTGTGAACTGTGGCTTGAATTCAGAGTTTGGGGGTCGTCTCACAAACTGTCTGCGGCCCTTGGACCCAAAAAGAACAATTTTACTCTCATCAGTCCGCAAAATATTCCTCCATTTCTCTTTAGGCCAGTTGATGTGTTCTTTGGCAAATTGTAACCTCTTCTGCACATGTCTTTTATTTAACAGAGGGACTTTGCGGGGGATTCTTGCAAATAAATTAGCTTCACACAGGCATCTTCTAACTGTCACAGCACTTACAGGTAACTCCAGACTGTCTTTGATCATCCTGAAGCTGATCAGTGGGTGAGCCTTTGCCATTCTGGTTATTCTTCTATCCATTTTGATGGTTGTTTTCCATTTTCTTCCACGCATCTGTTTTTTTTTTCTTTTCATTTTAAAGCATTGGAGATCAATGTAGATGAACAGCCTATAATTGTTTGCACCTGCGTATAAGTTTTCCCCTCTCCAATCAACTTTTTAATCAAACTACGCTGTTCTTTTGAACAATGTCTTGAATGTCCCATTTTCTTCAGGCTTTCAAAGAGAAAAGCATGTTCAACAGGTGCTGGCTTCATCCTTAAATAGGGGACACCTGATTAACACCTGTTTGTTCCACAAGATTGACGAACTCATTGACTGAATGCCACACTACTATTATTGTGAACACCCCCTTTTCTACTTTTTTTTTTTTTACTAATAGCCCAATTTCACAGCCTTAAGAGTGTGCGTATGATGAATGCTTGATCTTGTTGGATTTGTGAGAATCTACTGGTACCTTTTTTCCCATGTAACAATAAGAAATATGATCAAAACCTGGATTAATCTTTTTTTTAGTCACATAGCACTACTATTATCCTGAACACTACTGTATGGTCAGCAAAGGCCTGGTTGATGCTCATGTTCAAAACAAAATGCCATATGTTCTTATGTGCTCTGTTCAAGGACTGTTCACTTTCTGGATGCAAAAAATTCTGCCATGGTCCCTTGTTAAGCTTGTTCACTTTTTAACATATGTTCTTATGTGCTCTGTTCACTTTCTGGATGCAAAAAATTCTGCCATGGTCCCTTGTTAAGCTTGTTCACTTTTTAACATAAGTATGTGCAATGTTAATAAAGAGCACTTTGTTGAAAGCAAAGCATTGTGTTTGTTTTATCACTCACAATAGACAAAACTTGAATAGCCATTAAAACCCATTGGTGTGATAATTTGGTGTGATATTTCACACCAAAATGTGTTTTATTGGCAAATTAAGTTCTTACAAGAGCTTTTGTTAAAATGTGGACCACATCTGTCCCAGATCCGTTGCAGATATGGGCTGTAAACTGTTGGTCTTTTGCAGATCCGGTTCAGATCTGGTCCAGATCTGTTGCAGAACTGTATCAAATCAATTTCATTTATATAGCGCCAAATCACAACAAACAGTTGCCCCAAGGCGCTTCATATTGCAAGGCAAAGCCATACAATAATTACAGAAAAACCCCAACTGTCAAAACGACCCCCTGTGAGCAAGCACTTGGCGACAGTGGGAAGGAAAAACTCCCTTTTAACAGGAAGAAACCTCCAGCAGGACCAGGCTCAGGGAGGGACAGTCTTCTGCTGGGACTGGTTAGGGCTGAGGGAGAGAACCAGGAAAAAGACATGCTGTGGAGGGGAGCAGAGATCAATCACTAATGATTAAATGCAGAGTGGTGCATACATAGCAAAAAGAGAAAGAAACACTCAGTGCATCATGGGAACCCCCCAGCAGTCTAAGTCTATAGCAGCATAACTAAGGGATGGTTCAGGGTCACCTGATCCAGCCCTAACTATAAGCTTTAGCAAAAAGGAAAGTTTTAAGCCTAATCTTAAAAGTAGAGAGGGTGTCTGTCTCCCTGATCCGAATTGGGAGCTGGTTCCAGAGGAGAGGAGCCTGAAAGCTGAAGGCTCTGCCTCCCATTCTACTCTTACAAACCCTAGGAACTACAAGTAAGCCTGCAGTCTGAGAGCAAAGCGCTCTATTGGGGTGATATAGTACTATGAGGTACCTAAGATGAGATGGGACCTGATTATTCAAAACCTTATAAGAAGAATAATTTTAAATTCTATTCTAGAATTAACAGGAAGCCAATGAAGAGAGGCCAATATGGGTGAGATATGCTCTCTCCTTCTAGTCCCTGTCAGTACTCTAGCTGCAGCATTTTGAATTAACTGAAGGCTTTTCAGGGAACTTTTAGGACAACCTGATAATAATGAATTACAATAGTCCAGCCTAGAGGAAATAAATGCATGAATTAGTTTTTCAGCATCACTCTGAGACAAGACCTTTCTAATTTTAGAGATATTGTGCAAATGCAAAAAAGCAGTCCTACATATTTGTTTAATATGCACATATCTTGATCAAAAATGACTCCAAGATTTCTCACAGTATTACTAGAGGTCAGGGTAATGCCATCCAGAGTAAGGATCTGGTTAGACACCATGTTTCTAAGATTTGTGGGGCCAAGTACAATAACTTCAGTTTTATCTGAGTTTAAAAGCAGGAAATTAGAGGTCATCCATGTCTTTATGTCTGTAAGACAATCCTGCAGTTTAGCTAATTGGTGTGTGTCCTCTGGCTTCATGGATAGATAAAGCTGAGTATCATCTGCATAACAATGAAAAGTGGATCCGGGCTGCATCTGGACCAGGGTGCAAAAATTGTCTGGACCGGATCCATTTTCAGGATTTTTACCGGATGTTGGACTACATCTGGTGCAGATCCGGCCCAGATCCAATTGCTGTCTGGGTAGCAACTTTTCCTGGCGTCACTGGAGACTTATCTGGTGTTTGGATACGCAGATCTGGTCTCTGTTCTCACCGAGCAGCAGCGGGTCTCCCCACCTCCGCTGATGCTGCAAACTCACAGAGCCCTATAGCAAGCACTGAGCGGAGGGATATCTACAATCCTCCGCATTCAAACACGCACGAGCGATGCCTCCACGGCTATTCCTGCATTGAATGCCATACCTGACTCGGACTCGCTCAGCCTACTTACCTCGTTTGCTGCGCTGTGACAAATTAGTCTCCAGACTTTGAGGATCCCTGGCCTTCAGAAGTTATGTTATTTCGAGAAGTGATAGCCAATTTTAATGGTAAAACAAACAAACCAACGTTCAAGTTTATTTGTAGTTCTAAATATTATGAAGGTGTTTTTACTCACTTTTTTGTCTGTCACATTTTTTTTTATTTCAACAAATACATTAACAGTAAAACGAACAACAAACGAACAAAGGATGAGGCCACAAAGAGATAGAAAAAATAAATTGTACAATTACAAAAGTAAAACCATTCTTTAACATTAATTCTCTTCAAAATATTTCTTATCAAGCGTGACAGTTTTAGGATATTTGGAAGAGTCTAATAATATGAAAATTATATGCAAATAATATGCAAATTGGACAATCATTTAGCAACTTCTGGCAACTTTTAAGACAACCAATAGTGACTTTTCTTACTGAGGAGTTGGCAACACTGCTCCAAAATTGCTTTATTTTGTGTGTTTATATACGTTTCTCATATATTATATTAAAGGCTAGCGAGAAATAAACACTTCTAAAACTGAAAACACTGTTTTTGGAACCTAATAGCACCTCTGAACTTATTTACAAGCCATTTTCACGGATGTTAGCATGGCGACATCGCATGCTGGTGGCTTGCTGCAAAACTCTGCTTCATTTGTGTGTAAATATATCCTCTTTGTCATATATTATGTACAAGATAGTGAGAAATAAACACGACTAAAACTGAAAATGGTATTTATGTAACCTGATAACACCCCTGGAGTCATTTACAAGACATTTTGCAGATGTTAGCATTCATGCTAGTTTCCGCAAACTCAAAGCTAACTTCCTATGGAGTTAAATTCATTTCATTAATACTGCCAAATTCACAGAGGATAATCTAGAAATATTCCTTGATTTGCACAACTTCTGCTCTTAAAATGTAAATATTGTTTTTGATTGATTGATAGACGGGATTTATTGAACATGTACAAATTGTACATAAGACAATAGGATGTTAATTAATTAAACAACTGCAAATGGACTGCTTTTATATAGCGCTCTGCATCAAATGCTCAAAGCGCTTTACAAATAATGCCTCACATTCACCCCAGAGCTAGCGAGACAACGTAAAAGCTTATATGTGAATCATTTATAATCAAATGTATGTGTGGTGTTATGATGTCACAATTGTCTGAAAAAGACATTTTCTAGAATATCTCGAAGGGCTAAAGAGGTGTCCCTATGTGTTCATGTTCATTGATCAGTTAATTGTGGACTTGGCTGAGGACAGGGAAGTGTGGGATGAGCTGCTTGATCTGCTGCCACGGGGACTCAGACCCAGCTAAACGGTAGAAAATGAATGAGTAATTATTTGTTTTTATGTGGTATAAGCAGTGGTGGCCACAGCAAACCAAAAGTTAGCTTTGATAACCGTTAATCTGCTAACCGAAAAGTTAACTTTTATAAAACTAACTGATAAACCTCTAAAAAATTTAGCGGACGTTACAGCTAAAAGCTAAACCGATAACTTTTAGTATTGACTCTAGTACACTGGCAGCTACTGACACAACAACAAGCCAGTGCTTCTGTCTTCTCTCAGCAAAAGAGACCTGGGACTGTATGCATGAAGCATCTCAAAGTCCTTTCAAAGAGCTCCTAACTTAGCCTAAAATTTCCTGGCAAGGAATCTTAGCCTAAGAGTGAGCCAGGAGGTGTCTGAGAGTGAGAGCAAGGAGTTGACAGAAGAAATGCGCAATCATGAAAAAAAAAATTAATGACATGTTGATGATACAAGACAGAGCAGAAAACGGCTCGTCTCGTGTCGGTCACTGCCTCCACTGCAGTTGGGTTATTTATTTATTTATTTTTTAATTTTCGTTTGGTTGGTGATATAAAGTCAGTCGGAAAACTTTGCTCCTACTGAACGCGGTGCGTTTGAGAAGAATACAGTGAACAAGGCTGACATATTATTTCTCTGTTTGCCATCACTGGATGTTTGCATGAATCACCAACTTTACACAGATCATTAAAAAAATAAAGTCTTACAGACCACTTACACACATCCACACATATAGCTGAACACACAAAGTAGCCTGTATTAATATTTTTATTGTATATGGCTGCATGTAGTATTTGATACTTTCTTACTGCAGTTCATAAAAATAAATTGATCAGTCGAACAACCTCTCTCTCCCTCTGACACAGTTACTCAGTCACACCCATGCACACACAGACACACACACACACACACACACTTTAATCAACATTTTTTAACTTTGTGTGTAAAAAAAAATCCCAAGAACATTAGGTAGTAAAAATAAATAAATAATTGAAAAAAAATCAGTTTGATCATGAAATTTTAAAAAAAGAAAGTCGTGTTGAGTATGACAACTCTTGTTCATACATACTTAGTAGTTCATAATTTCTTACTACATTGTCAATTCTGAGGCTGTTCTGTTATTTACTCATACACTTAAGAATATTCATGTTCTGAGTTGATAAAAAACTTGTTCTATAAATAGTTCCTTTACTATTGTGATCAAAAACATTGACTCTCAATTCTGAGGCTGCTCTGTAAATATTCATTCGTGGGTGATTCTTAGACTACGGGCACTTATTATGTCCTTTGATCATACTGTATGAAAAACAGAAAAAAAGGGGAAATTTCACACTTTTATAGTTATCTTTACAATGAAAGTGTGTTAAGAAATTTGTTCTAGTAGTCTCTCATGACTTTTTCACCTTTTTTCAGCATCATTATATGCAAATATTGCCGTTTTGTGCTTGTCCCACACCCAGACTTTTGATCTTCAATGATAAAAATGAATGGTAAAGAAACGTTTTTTCTAATGTTTTAAAATATCTCTGAATAAAATATCGGTAAAATAATCAAAACATAATTGGGGTATTCAATGTCATACAACTGTTGTGATTTTTTTTAAAGAAAATGTAGTTGTCCCACACTATTGCCGTAATTTCCACCACAACACTGTAATGTCCCTAAACAGTTTGTATGAAAGATTGTTTGGGTAGTTTCTATGGAGATAAACAGTGACATCAGAGCACATGTATATAGCGCCAAATCACAACAAACAGTTGCCCCAAGGCGCTTTATATTGTAAGGCAATGGTGTGGTGGAAATTACATTTACAAGGCCAATAGTGCCCGTAGTTAAAGAATCACCCTCATACACCTAAGAATATCCATGTTCTGAGGTCATAAAAAATTTGTTCTGCAAATAGTTCTCTTACGTTTGTGATCAAAAATCAAAGATATTGATTTGAACCTCAATTTTGAGGCTATTCTGTAAATAGTTTTCAAATAAACAATAAATATAGCAACTTCTGATCAATTCATATCAATTTCAGACTCAAAATAATGTAATGATTTAAGCCCCAGCCATTTCGGTTAAACCACACCCACTTCCAGTTTAGGCCCCACCCACTATGAGTACAGATATGGCTACAGAAAATTTAGATGGTTGAACAGATACAGATATAGAAACAGATAGCGGTGTACTCGCTCGTCCCTAGTTGTCACCATAAGCGAAAAGTGTATCGTGTTTGATGCCATCCCTGTGTTGTTTTATCTGGAAAAATAAGAGCACCTCCTAGTGGCAGAGTGCCAAAAAGACAAAAGCTCTTACTTGTCTTTCATTATTTCACATAGCTCAGCTTAACAAACAGAATTTTCATTTTTCAAATTGCCTTTTTTTAAATGAAAAAATGACATAAAACGTATTTACAAATATAGATTTATTTGTAAAAACCAACACACGTTACAGTACCTTGTGTGTTGTGCTTTTTTACATATACTGACCAACCACTGATGACAGGAAACTAATTTTAAACTTATTGGAACTAAATTTTGCGGAAGTTAATTGATCCACTGATGGTTTTCAAAGTTAGCTGAAAAGCTAATCAGCTAGCAAAAAAGTTGGCTTTGCTAATTAGCGATTAGCAGAACTGTGCCCACCACCGGTATAAGGGGCATGACGATGAATCACTAACACATAATGAAATGATGTCACTGTAGAAAGCCACATTTTTTACATGCACACACAGGGTATGCATCACCTCTTCAATGCCTTTCATGAAATACAGATTTCTTTGTCAAATAACAGTCTCTAGGAATTAGATCCTGGTGAAATTGAGAAGTGAGACTGCAGATTGTATTATGCCTTCAGCAGTCACGATTCTGTTCATGGTGTTGCATCTTGGGCCATGGGGATTCATGCTCCCTTACCTTCTCATGTAACAAGCAATATGTTTGATCTTCCATTTCACAAAAAAATGAATATTCTCAAACTTATTAGCCTGCAGTAATACAGTTCATTGGGGGGCAACCACTGATTCATCTTGTTACTTCTTCCATCCTCCAGCTGTGCTGCAAAATGTGAAAGGTGGAGTAAGTCGCTCCCTTTTGGGAGAGACTTACTCTCTCCCTTTTGGGAGAGACTTATTCCACACAATGGTGTGGAGTGATGTTTATCAGTGGTTTCAACGGTGCAATATGGTGGCCTCCATGAGGGGGCATGCGCCCATTAAGACATGAAGAGCTCATTCTCAGCTCATGAAAACACATAAATTCATTATTATGCACAAAATAACAGATGTTATTAATACTATATTTCATTTCTGCTAATTAACCCCCCAAATCCTGCACTCTGTATCGTTAAAGGAACCCAATTTACCCAAAAAAAAACCTTAATAAAATAAAATACCTCATTTGTCCAAGGAAGCACATACTTGTACACAGTTTCAAGTCTCATCATATTGTCTGACTTCACTGCTTGCTGTAGTCATGACAATCAGGGTTAATAATAAACCGCCTTTGAAAAAATAGTTTTCCTCATTAACACATGTTGAATACAATTCGTTCGAGCTTCAGTATCATGCTGTGTTTACCTTGCAAGTCTCATTTCCTGCCCCACATTAGTCCTTCACTGTGTACCTTTGAGGAGAAACAGTTTACATGTGACAGAAATAGCAGCTCATTTTAGGCTGACGTGTGATCAACTGCTGTTGGGACAATTTACGTACTTTCTGGAGTATAAACTGCAAAGCTGGCTTCAGCATTTTCAGCTTAAGGTGCGCTGACACTTGTATGACTTTGATGCACGCATTTGCATGACCTATGTCATGCATGAAGAGAGGGGCTCTGGTGCGTGCATCTACATAAAGAGAATTTTGAAGTGCTCAAAAATCTTTCACACATAAATGTCGTGCACCGTGCCGCGATCTGCTCGCCAACACTACGTGCAGCTCGTCAAGTTCAGTAAAGAAGACGTGAACAGAGCGACGAGTGGTTGCGTCAGCGCATCGCATCAGAGCACAGCTCATCTGAACGATAATAACAAGATGTTAAATCTATCAGAAACATTCGCCCTATTGACGTTTCAAATCCCGCAAAACCTCAGAGAGGTCGCCGCGCTGCGAGATTTCAGTAACACTCAGAACTGCAATGAGATGCTTTGATGACGCTGCACTTTAATCGCTGCACACGGACAACACCATTAACATCGCAACATAAAACTATTTTTATATTGTGCCTAAAACTCTTATGAATATATTCTCTGGGTTTATAGACGTTATTATTGCGTTTATTTTATGTAAAAATGCGAGAATCACAGGCTGTCTCTCCGTTATTTTCAATGGGAGCTGCTGTGAGCTACGAGCTCGTACAATCCCTTCCTGATCAAGTGAAGTTTGCTCTTTAACGTCTTGATTATTGTTCTTTACAACGCTGTTTGTCCTCTTTGTTCAAGATGAATATATATCATATGTCTGGAATTCGGTTTGCGTTTATTAAATTCCACGCACATTAAACATAGCAGACACAGATTATTTGTTATAATTGTTTTAGCACGTTTTCAGGGTATCATGCAGCAGTCTCTTATTAATGTGACGAAAAGCATAAAAAAATACATTTTTGTAGTATAATATTAATTTACAACTGTCATCGTGTTGATTCTCTATATGCTGTTTGACTGCAGCGACTCTCTGGCACGCAAGGGATTATGGGATACGTCAATAGGGCGAATACTTTTACAGCTGCACACAAGAAGAAAAGAACATGCAATTGTTTTACCAAGCCATGACAATGTAAACATGACAAAAAATAATTACCTTTTTGGACAAATGCTTTCTCCAGCTCATTCAGCGCACGCGAATGGCTCCAGCTGGAGCGGTCCTCTGTGATTCAGGAGGCGACTAGAGCCATTTTCAGCAGCCAAGTTGCAGAGAAAATGATTAATCCACTACAAAGTAATTATTTTATATACACAGTGTCCAGCGCAGAGCACGTGGCAGGCGGTGGAACAAAGCGCGGCGTCCAGCTGGAAACACAGCGGGTGGGATCCTCATGACGATGTGCGTCCAAGTGCACGTGTCAGGGCACCTTTATTTGACCTTTGGTTTCCAAAAACATTTTCAAATATTTTTGTTTATCACATTATTGTGTTGTAACGTAATGTAATCACGTAACTTATAGTGAGAAATGTCTCCAAAGTACATCAGCGACACTCAACACCCCACTGTCCATGCAACTAGTTTGTGCATAGTCATTGTTGGCCTCTTTCATCTACACTGAACAAAAATAAAACACGTTGTGAAGGTGTAGGAACACGGACCCACAACAGGGGGCGTTAAATGAACGGGCAATGGATAAGCCAAACAGTAACAATTTAATGTTGTAGTGCACAACAAAATACAGACAGTCACAGTTTAGGTACCACCGAATTACAGATTTGAGTGACGTGTGGGCAGGCTTGAGGATAGGAGACATCCGTCCTGAGCCGAGCCGGATCCCACACGGCCTTCACCGCCAACAGATCTGAAGAACACCGGAGCCGCCAAGTCCTGGGTCCCCAGGTGGTCACCGTCTCCAGCTGTCAGACCTGGTACTGCTGGCAGAGAACAGAAAAACAGTATTGATGAGTGTGAGTTCGCACACTCAGTAATCCCAGTCTGTATTCTTTTGGGAGGGAGCACCTCCACCTCCAATCACACACTCGTGCAGCTCCTGTCTAACCACTTATCTGGATGGAGTGTGGAGCGAAGCCGTCACTGATCACACCTAACGCCAATCCAACGGATAAGGAACACCACAGGAATATGGCTGCAAAAAGAGTCCAGACTATAATGCAGTTTCACGTTCAGCAGAGAAATTACCTCTTCTGATAGCTGATTTCTCGGCGGGGAGGTGGAGTTGCAGTCCGGCCTTTATGGTGGTGGTGATGTGATGTGGATGAGTGACAGCTGGTGCTGATAACGAGTGACAGCTGTCACTCCCGGTTGCTATGACGCCCTCTCATGCTTGAAGCCCGCACTTCAAGCAGGGCGCCATCTGGTGGTGGTGGGCCAGCAGTACCTCTTCTTCAGCGGTCCACACAACACAACACTTTTGTTTTTGCTCCCATTTTTCATGAGCCCGAACTCAAAGAGCAAGCATTTTCTATATACACAAAAGACCTATTTCTCTGAAATATTGTTCACAAATCTGTCTAAATCTGTTAGTGACCACTACTTTGCCAAGATAATCCATCCCACCTCACAGGTGTGACATATCAAGATGCTGATTAGACAGCATGATTATGGAACAGGTGTGCCTTGCAAACCAGAGGTGGCACCAGATCTGGATCTGATACGGATTGTGGATTTTTGTGGACATTTGAATTTAATATTGAAAAGCCCATTTGGTGTACATTTTGCATTATATCTCAAACAAACGTGCCTCAATCACTCTCATTTTTATGTAATGTATTTACCTACACCAGCAAAATTGGAGGGAGGAGCGAGGCTTATCTCGCAGCCTGGTAACTCATGGGCATAAGTGCAATCAATGTCGTCACACCACTCTTTATGATACCCACCATGCACATTATATCTGGATACATCTAAATTCATGTCACCACCAACAATAATGTGCCTCCCATGCCATCCAAGTAAAAACAGCTCTACACAATCCTACACATCAAGAAATTCTTGACTAACATTGGTTTTGCTCTGATTGTCAACTGCCAAATACAAGTTAACTAGTACAAGATTACTCGGGAGGAGCTCGGAGTCGAGCCACTGCTCCTCCACGTCGAAAGGAGTCAGTTGAGGTGGCTCGGGCATCTTTTCCGGATGCCCCCCGCTGGAGAGGTGTTCCAGGCACGTCCCACTGGGAGGAGGCCCCGGGGAAGACCCAGGACATGCTGGAGGGACTACATCCCTCGGCTGGCTTGGGAACGCCTTGGGGTTCCCTCGGAGGAGCTGGGGGAGGTGTGTGTGGATCGGGAGGTCTGGGTGGCTTTGCTTGAGCTGCTGCCCCCGCGACCCGACTCCGGATAAAGCGGAAGAAAATGGATGGATGGATAGATGGATGGATGGATGGTACAAGATTAACAGATGAATATATGATACTGCACTATCCCATCTGAATCAGAAACTTAAAGTGCTTTACAATGTTGCCTTCACCTGTTCACTCACTCACACACACACACACACACACACACACACACACACATACATACATATAGATACACATACACATATACATACATGTTCAATGTTCAATAACTGCAAATGGCTCAATTATTAATTCAGTCATATTTTTGCATTCCTGTCATCATTCCAAAGAAATAATAAGAGGAATAAGAATTAAGTTCTTGACATTTTACTGCCTGATTTTAGTGTGAAATCATTAAATTATTTAAGAGAGTAATAAAGCTGAATCTGATTTATTTATCATATTTACTGAACTGGGCCCGAGTTTGCAACTCAGACTGCAGCATGTGATACTGATTAGAGCAACAAAACTCATGTTTTTAACAAACAAACAGACAGAATTAGAGCTGAAATAATATTTAAGTTTAGAAAATTAAAATCCTGATAATTTACTCTGAGCAAAAAAGCTAAAAACTGCTACATCATCTTTGGATTTTGCTGTTTGTTCATTTTATAGTAAATTCAGAATTGATTCTAACTAATAAGAAATGGACGTGGTGTCAGACACTGGTCCATTTTTTTTTTTTTTTTTTTTTTTACAAACTTTTGTGCACAAAACAAAACATTTAAAAATTCATATGAATAACAATGAAAATATTCCTTTGCATTCTGAGTGTAAGTCAGTTGATTAATTTTCTATACCTGTTTACTCCATTTTGGGGTCACAGGGAGCTGGATCCTGTGACAGCGTTCACTGGGTGAAAGGCGACGTGCACCTGGACAGGATGCCAGTCTGCCACAGGGACACAAACACTCTCACCTACGGTCATTGTAAAGTTTCCAATTCACCAAACCTGCATGTCTTTGAAAGTCAGGGATGCTGAAAGTGGGGGTGCTGAGGGCGCTGCAGCAGCTCCTGCTGGTGACAAGCTGCAGTTGTGGGAAAAATAAGTTTACCGAACACATCAATTAAAAAAAAAACTTTCTTTTCTTTTAATGGTAGCATAATAGTAGCTCCAAAACCACCTTTTGTTTTGTTTTGTTACCTCCGCCAAGGAGGTTATGTTTTCGGTCGAGTTTGTTTGTTTGTTTGTTTGTCAGCAGGATAACTCAAAAAGATTTGAACGGATTTTGATGAAATTTTGTGGAGTGGTTGGAAATGACAAGAGAAACAAGTGATTAAATTTTAGTGGTGATCCAGATCACGATCCAGATCCAGGAATTTTTTTAAAGGATTCTTCACCATTGCGGGTGTTATGTGCCGACGCGGGTTGAGGAGCGGACCTGCGTCTGACTGAACCCAGCGCTAAATAACCAGAAAGCGGTTCCAAAAACAAAACATTTATTTCCCTTTACGTGCAATAATTGTGTACAACATAATATATAGCTTGTCTGGTGGAGTGAAGGACGGCGCACTCTCCAGCTCCCAAAGGGATCGAAGCCCGGCGCTTCTGGACTCAAATTCACCGCCAAACACCCCCCAGGTGGACACGACAAACTGACTCTGTGAAGGATAGAGAGGTGAGGTAAGTCAACAGCTACAACTAATATCCTTCAAAGGCACACGCTATCAGCAACACATTCAGGTCTGACTTTAAGCTTTATGTAAATGAGCAGCCTCTCACAACAGGTGGAGGATCATCAGTCCGCACGCCACGGCCGTGAGAAGCGAGCTGCACAATTCTCATCAATGTTCAAATATACTGCGTAACAAAATACCAAAGTACTATTAACACTTATTCAGACAATCAATCACCTCTGATGTGTGCTGACAGCATGTGTCCCTCACTCGTCCTCCTTCACAGGCACGATGTGTCAAACCCAGGCGCGGTCCTCAGCGTCTCACAAACGAACGTCACAAGGTCGGGTTCCCGGCAATTCTGCTCGAATCACTCATGGCTTAAATGCAGAACGCCATCTCATTATCTGCTTCAGCTGAAAGTCTTTAAGTCTGCACGTGAGCATCATCCACAGGTGCAGCGAGTCATTAGGCCTGCACATGAACATCCTTCACAAGTGCAGCCAATAATGTTGATGATGGTGAAGGATTCCTCTGCCAGCACCTTCTCCACAGACAAAAACCAGTTTGCATACCACCTGGAGAGCAAAGAAAAGAAAACAACACAAAAACATCCAGCCAAACCCCCCAACACACAACAGCGGGATAGGGGGAATTTTGACATTCTAGTTTCTAACTCCACAAAAACAAGGCAGAAAGGCTTGAAAAAAATTAGGGTGTAACATAGTCAAATGTTCTATCAAACAACAAAGTTTGGTGATGATCGGATCCGGATTCCAGATCTGGTGTTCCAGAATATGCAAAAATATAGGGAAAATAGAAAATGTGTCAGTGTGAGGTGACAAATGAAGCTAGAGATGCACAACTAACACCAATTTGTAGCTGAATCTGTACTGATTCAGTAAGGTGTCATCAGATTTGATGTAGCTTCAAATGTTAAGGAGCTAGATCCAGAAGAAAACCGCCATTACCGAAAAATCGTTTTTATACAATAACTTTTGAACTAATAAAGACATAAATGTGATTCCAAGTTCTAGTGGTATGTTTTCATGGTCAAGGATGTCAAATATAAAGGAAAGAAAAGTATATGTATCATAGTTTTGGTTGTAACACTGAATTGTTGAATAGATCACTGTGCCAAGGAGGGAATCTCTTTAGGGTCAGTGACCCTATGGCCTTGTGTAGCACATGCAACACTTAAAAATAGTTCTATTTCAGAATTTACTATTTCTTGAATTTATTTTTGTTTATATATTAATAATCTAATGATTATTATATACAATTTTAGAGAAAGAGACAAAAAGAAATAGATCACTGTGCCAAGGAGGGAATTTCTTTAGGGTCAGTGACCCTATGGCCTTGTTTAGAGAAGTGTTTCACAAATGTTAAAAAAATTAATATATTTGCAGTTTAGTTGAATAATATACTCAACAAAACTATAAACGCAACACTTTTGGTTTTGCTCCCATTTTGTATGAGATGAACTCAAAGATCTAAAACTTTTTCCACATATACAATATCACCATTTCTCTCAAATATTGTTCACAAACCAGTCTAAATCTGTGATAGTGAGCACTTCTTCTTTGCTGAGATAATCCATCCCACCTCACAGGTGTGCCATACCAAGATGCTGATTAGACACCATGATTAGTGCACAGGTGTGCCTTAGACTGTCCTCAATAAAAGGCCACTCTGAAAGGTGCAGTTTTATCACACAGCACAATGCCACAGATGTCGCAAGATTTGAAGGAGCGTGCAATTGGCATGCTGACAGCAGGAATGTCAACCAGAACTGTTGCTCGTGTATTGAATGTTCATTTCTCTACCATAAGCCATCTCCAAAGGCGTTTCAGAGAATTTGACAGTACATCCAACCAGCCTCACAACCGCAGACCACGTGTAACCACACCAGCCCAGGACCTCCACATCCAGCATGTTCACCTCCAAGATCGTCTGAGACCAGCCACTCGGACAGCTGCTGAAACAATCGGTTTGCATAACCAAAGAATTTCTGCACAAACTGTCAGAAACTGTCTCAGGGAAGCTCATCTGCATGCTCGTCATCCTCATCGGGGTCTCGACCTGACTCCAGTTCGTCGTCGTAACCGATTTGAGTGGGCAAATGCTCACATTTGCTGCACGTTGGAGAGGTGTTCTCTTCACGGATGATGCGAAGGAGATGTGTTGCACTGCATGAGGCAAATGGTGGTCACACCAGATACTGACTGGTATCCCCCCCCAATAAAACAAAACTGCACCTTTCAGAGTGGCCTTTTATTGTGGGCAGTCTAAGGCACACCTGTGCACTAATCATGGTGTCTAATCAGCATCTTGATATGGCACACCTGTAAGGTGGGATGGATTATCTCAGCAAAGGAGAAGTGCTCACTATCACAGATTTAGACTGGTTTGTGAACAATATTTGAGGGAAATGGTGGTATTGTATATGTGGAAAAAGTTTTAGATCATTGAGTTAATCTCATACAAAATGGGAGCAAAACCAAAAGTGTTGCGTTTATATTTTTGTTGAGTATAAATTGAATTTTGTCTCTTATTTGTTTTTGTCTATAAGCACATGCAATATCAATTTCAGTGCTCAGATGACAGTAGCTTCTGGGAAAGGTGCAAGTTGCAATAAACTGTGATGCCAAACGCTAAGGATACATGCTATCCAGTCACAGCAGATGAAACTTTTTTTTACTACTGCACTGTAAAAAAAATAGTTGAGAATACTTCAAATTTGCAGGCAACAGTCTGCACTAAGACTTTTATGTTGTGCCGATGATGAACTATATACTATAACATATATTTCATCATCGGCACAAACATCATTGTTAGAGTTTTTTTTTTTTTTTTTTTTTTTTTTTATTTATTTCATTCATTTAAAAGAAAAACAGAAAAGCAAAAAACAAAAGCACCACAATACCAGAATGAAAAGGAGCAGAAAGAAGAACAAGTCTTATGATTTCTGCCCCTTTTAACAATACAATCTTTCAATATACAGCATCATAGTCAACATTATTTAACAGATTGCATTTCTTTAACTTGTCACATACCACTGACCCATTTCATAATTATGACCATTAATTAATAGATTACATCACTGACAGGTTATATTTAAACTTAAGACACTCCAAACATTATTAACAGTTTACTTTTTTTTTTTTTTTGACTTTCTTGCAGCCCACTAACTTACTTCATAGTTTCATACTTACTTAATACATCTAATTTAATATGTTTTTTAAATAATTTAAGTGACCTTAATTCTTTAATTTCTTTATTAAGATTGTTCCATAATTTGACAACATTTACTGCAATACTCCTTTCCTTTACTTTGGTTCTAAATCTTGGTTTTTTAAAGACTTCTATTCCTTTCAATTTATAAGTACTTACTCTTTTTTCAAACATATTTTGAATGTTTGTTGGTAAAGTATTTTTATTAACTTGGTACATCGTTTGTAATATTTTCAAATCAACTAAATCATGAAATTTAAGTACCCTATACTTAATAAACAATGGATTAGATGGATCTCTAAAACCACTGTTACTAATCACTTTTAAAGCTCTTTTCTGCAAAATAAATAAAGGTTGTATATAGGTTGTATATGTTGATCCCCAGATTTCTACACAGTAAGTTAAATATGGGACAATCAATGAATTGTACAATGTTAATAAACCATAACTATTTAATGAATATTTTACTTTATGCAAAACAGCAATGGCTTTCGCTATTTTTCCTTTTATGTAATTTATGTGTGACTTCCATGTAAGATCTTCATCAATCATGACTCCTAAAAATTTCATTTCTTTTACCCTTTGTATATCCATTCCATCTATTTGTAATGACACATTATTTTCTTTCGCTCTATCATTAAACAATATGAAATTTGTCTTATTAATATTTAGTGACAATCTGTTTATATCAAACCAATGTTTAACTTTTTCCAACTCTGTATTTATCACTTGTGCTACTTCCTGTATATCTGATCCAGAGTAAAACAGCGTTGTATCATCAGCAAATAAAATGCTGCCAAGCACATTGGATACATTCACAAAATCATTGATATACAAAATAAACAGTTTGGGTCCAAGTACCGATCCTTGTGGTACTCCATAAATAATGTTACACAATTCTGATTTGGTATTATTTATCTGAACAAACTGTTTTCTATTTTCTAAGTAGCTTTTTACCCACTGATGTGCAACACCTCTTATTCCATATTGTTGTAACTTGTGGAGCAATCTTGAGTGGTCTATAACATCAAAAGCCTTTTTCAGGTCAATAAAAATACTTACAAAATAATCCTTATTATCTATTGTTGTTGATATTTTCTCTATTAGTTCCATAATTGCCATAGCTGTCGAATGTTTTGTTCTGAATCCATACTGAGCATTATTTAAAATATGATGTTTCTCAATAAATTTATCCAATCTTGTTACAAAAACTTTTTCCATAATTTTAGAAAACTGTGGAAGCAATGATACTGGCCTGTAATTAGAAAAATTATGTTTGTCTCCATTTTTATATAATGGGACTACCTTAGCAATTTTCATTTCATCTGGAAAAACCCCAGTTGACAGAGACAGATTACAAATATAAGTAAATGGTTCAATAACAATTTCTATTATACTTTTTACAGTCATCATGTCTAAATCTTCATGGTCAGTTGATCTTTTGCTTACACAGTTTTTTACAATATTTCTTATTTCATCTTTTTCCACATTGTCCAGGAAAATACTATTGACCGTATTTACCAATGTACATAATTTATCTTCTATTATTGGTTTATTTCCCACCAGACTTGACCCTACATTTGAAAAATACTCATTAAACCCATTTGCAACTTCTTTTATATCATATATCTCTTTATTTTCCTTAACAAAGTAATTTGGAATAGTTTCTTTCGTTCCATCACTATCAATCACACTTTTTATAATTCCCCATGTTACCCTCATATTATCTTTACTCTTATTTAGTTTTTCACTGTAATAATCTTTTTTTTTGTTTCCTAATTATTGTTAATAGTTTATTTTTTATATTTTTTGTATTTATGTTCTGATTCCTTTGTTTGCAATTTTAAAAAGCACCTGTATAAATAGTTTTTCTTTGCACAAGCATTTTTTATTCCCTTTGTCAGCCATGGTTTATTTACTCTTTTCTTACTAATTTCAATTAATTTACAATTTTTATTGTATGATTTCATCAATATTTTCATAAATGAGTTATATGCTACATTAACATCACTGACATAAACTTCTTCCCAGTTTTGATTTTTAAGGTCATATTTTAATGCCTCTAAGGCTTTTACTGACTTATCTCTTTTAAAGTTTATATCAGTTTTTTTGTTGTACCTATTTTTATATTTAAATATTGAAAAAATTGGTAAATGGTCGCTAATATCTGTCATGAAGATCCCATTCTTGATAATTTCATCTGTTCTGTTTGTAAATATATTATCAATTACCGTTGCACTTTGCGATGTAATTCTGGTTGGTTTTGTTATCAAGGGGAATAACCCCAAACTATACATTGTATTCACAAAATCACTTAATCTTTGGCAGCTGGAGCTTTCTATGTTAATATTAAAGTCCCCACACATAAAAAGCGTTTTGTTTTTAATTTGATGGAATAATTCAATTATTTTATCTGTAAATTTCACAACACAAGAATCTGGTGCTCTGTATACACAACTAATTAAAATATTCTTAGATGTTTCATGTACAAGTTCCACTGTTACAATTTCTATGACATCATTCATAATTGTCATTTCTTCAACAATTGTACACATCAGATCTGTTTTTGTATACAGAGCAATACCACCGCCTTTTTTATATCTTCTGTTTACAAAATACAGCTCATATCCCTCCATTTGAACTTCATCCATGAGATCATCTTTAAGCCAAGATTCAGTGATTGCAACAATACTAAATCTATTTTTAAACTGATTTAAATAATCTTTTATTTGTGACATTTTACAATACAAGCTTCGACTGTTTATATGTATGAGTGACAGGGTATCTTCTGCAATTTTTTCACTATTCAGCTGTTCTACCGTATAATACTCACAACCAATCGTTTTTAAGTCAAATATACTTTCATCAATATTAGTGTCTATGTCATATATTTTATCCTCTGTTTCCATGTTTGATCTGATTTTTTGTTGGTCCAATTACCAACAGATGTTATATTTGATTGTCTATTCAGGTCTGTATTTCGTAAGGTCCTCCATGTTTTTGATTTGTATACCGTTTGTTCCTTCTTTCACTCTAATCCACACCCTACAATTCCAGACCCATGTAGCAACAATATGTTTCTGTTTTCTTAGTAGTCTTGCTTCCCTAGCAATATCTGCATTTTTTTTTGTTAGATGCTCATTTATATAGACACTCGTTCCTTTCAAATTCTTTGCCTGTCTTAATAACTCATATTTATATTTTCTGCTTGTAAATCGTATAACAATGTTAGATAGTTTATTTTTTCTATCTTTAGTTGGAATAGTATAACAGTCTGATATTGTGTCTTGATGGATGACAACACCTTTTTGATATAAAAAGTTTGTAACTTGTTGTTCCAATGATTGTCTTTCTTCAGGTGGTGCATCCTCCCCACTGGCTCCACCAGAATCCACCACCCTTGCATATGTCCGATGCCTTGTTTCTAGTCCAGATATTATAACGTCATCTTTTCTAGTAAATTGTTCAAGTTCATCTACACGTTGCTCAAGTTTCTTAATGATCTTGTCCTTCTCTTTAACCAGATTTTGGAGTTCTTTAATTTCCACCATCAGTTTGTCTAGATTAGACATGTCTTTTGATATATGGTTTAATGAGGTCTTTATCTCCTCTATATCTTCCTCGAGTTTATCTGTTTTCCTGGGTGGTGCCATGCCGACTGTCGTGGCTCAGTATGGCCACTATTGATTACAAAAACAATTCTCACCAGTAGCCTCCACCACCACAGGTCCGGTAGCCGCACCCCAACCCTCCCCGTTGCTAACCTCGTTCACAGCCGCCCCAGCCACGGTCGTAGCCGCCGCCAGCCCTGGATGTAGCCGCTGCTAGCCGCGGATGTAGCCGACGCCTCGGGCCTGGATGTATCGCCGCCACCGATGCCTCGGGCCTGAATGAACCGCCTCCACCGATGCCTCCGCTGCTAGCCTCGGACGTAGCCGCTGTTAACCTCGGATGTAGCCGCTGTTAACCTCGGATGTAGCCGACGCCTCGGGCCTGGATGTATCGCCGCCACCGATGCCTCGGCCTGGATGAACCGCCTCCACCGATGCCTCCGCCGCCAGCCACGGATGTAGCCGCTGCTAGCCTCGGATGTAGCCGCTGCTAGCCTCGAACGTAGCCGCTGCTAGCCTCGAACGTAGCCGCTGCTAGCCTCAGATCTAGCTGACGCCTCGGGCCTGGATGAACCGCCTCCACCGATGCCTCCGCTCTTTGCTTGTGAACCATCATGCCTGCGACATAGATGAGGTCTGCTGATACGAGCTGTTTCTCTGTGAGTTTTCCGTAATTATTGTATGGCCTTGCCTTACAATATAAAGCGCCTTGGGGTTCAATGATTCCATGGCGTGTAGATGTTATGGCGTCAGTGACCCCATGGCCTTGGCGGAGGTTTGCACTCTCCGAGTGCTTCTAGTTTGAACTAAATTTGCTTTAATTTTAGAACATTCAGTGTATTTTCTGTGTCTGATACACAAACAGACGGATGACAGGGCAGAGGAACTGATTATATCATTTGATAATTTGTGTTACTTCTTGTTTTGTCTTGTTTTTGTCATATACAAGAGAAAAACCTTTGAATCTGTCCTGAAAATGCTTTTTTTTTTCTTGGCTGCTTGCAATTGTTGATGGTGGGAATTATTTTATTTTTTAATGTTTTATTTCTGCTTTTAGGTACTTTTATTATTTGTTCTCATTTTAGTTCTTATTAACTGGTGCATGTGTTGTGAACTTGAACTTGAACTTATTTATTTGGCACACAACTCCTCAATAACAAAAACTGATATACAAGACAATTCCACAGTGACATGTGTGACCAAAAAGGGGGTGAGCAGAAGCAAAGCTTATAAACGCCCACCCCATATATACATACATACATATATACACATTACCTACCCCCAGAGCAAGCACACAGGTGACAGTGGCCATCAGCTTAGAAATGATCCAGTGGTTTGTGCCGTGACATCGCAGCTCGGAGCGCGGCGCACCGACCGTCCTTAAAGGGGTCCTTAAAACTGTAGTTAAAGTCCTTATTCTCTGTGAAGCCCGTAAAATTTTCATCGAAAGCCAGATAAATTTTTCGAATGGTTTCCAGGTGCCAGTCTCTAACAGCTTCTGAAAAAATTCTGATGAAAAAAAGTCCTTTTCATTCTGCCATTTCCAGACAATGAAATCCGATGAGGGGGCGGGACCACTCCTTCCACAAGGCGTGCTCACAGGCGAATGACGTCACCGACAGGCGTGGAAAAACTCACGCATGCGCATGAGGGTTCAAGCATGTCTGACGTAAAAACATATGAATGAAATCCATATAGTTTTTGAAAAAAATAAAAAGGACCGTTACTTTATGGACAGACCTCGTATACATAGATACACATACACATATACATACATACATGCACATACACAAATGAATGTTACTGTACAAGTTCACAATTACAACTGACAACACAAAACTCATCGTACTTCATTAGATACATATCTTGAAAACATCATTTTTTTATATTTATTTTTAAACTGATTGATATTTGGACATCGTTTAAGTTCATCCGTCAGGTTATTCCATAATCTAGGGCCACACATGGAGACACAGAAACCTTTCCTGGTCGTCCAAGCGCCAGGAATTTTAAAATCATACAAGCCCCATAAATTATATTTTCCTTCTCTCTCAGTGAAATATTCTTGAATTCTAAATGGCACTTTTTAACTATTTTTCACTTTGTGCATTAATTGAACAGTCTTGAACGAAATCACATCATTAAGTTTTAATATTTGAGATTTAATGAACAGTGGGTTGATGTGGTCTCGATAACCTGAATTATGAATTGTCCTTAATGCTCTTTTTTGAAGAATGAATAATGGTTGCAATGTAGTTTTGTAATTGTTGCCCCAAACTTCAGCGCAATAACTCAAGCAGGGTGCAAACAAAGAACAATGTTTTTATTGTGTTTTGTTCTGTAAAGTGCTATATAAAAATTGTTATTATTAGTTGCAGAATGACACCATAAACCTGAATAAGTTGGAAGAAAAAAAAAAGAGGTAATTGATTAATTCAATTTTTTAAGTATGTATACTCAAAAATGGCAACTTATTAAAACTAAACTATTAGAAGTTAGTTTTACATATATTGCTGATTGCAGCTACGTAAAAATATTTGTGTTGATAATAACACCATAAACCTGAATAAGTTGGAAGAACTAAAAAAAAAAAAAGTAACTAATTGATTACTTCAATTTTTTAAGTATGTATACTCAAAAATGGCAACGTATTAAAACTAAACTATTAGAAGTTAATGTTACATATATTTTGATTGCAGTTAAATAAAAAAAATAATATTTGTGTTGGTAATAACACCATAAACCTGAATACGTTGGAAGAACTAAAAAAAAGTAGGTATTTAATTACTTCACATTTTTAAGTATGTATACTCAAAAATGGCAACTTATTAAAACTAAACTATTAGAAGTTAATGTTACATATATTTTTGATTGCAGTTCAATTAAAAATTAATATTTATATAACAGGTGTGTCTCTATGTAATTTCTAGTCATCTGTAGAATAATTTTGTTTCTGTGTTCATATTGTCTGATGTGATGGCATGGGGAATCCCTGCTCAAAGGAAAAATTTACATGAAAATGCATATTTAAATAGGGCTATGGCCAGGAAGGAGTGTGGTGCATGTGCATGTGCGCTCAATTCCATGTTCAGTGGCATGTACAAATGGAACGTGCTTGTATCCATGCGTACGCACACTTTGATAAATCTGAATATTTATGTGCTCACACCAGTTTCTGGGTTTTAGCGTATGCCATGTCATGCCACTCGGATGGAAATCCACGCAAGTCATTGTACATGAGGCCCCTGGAGAGGACAAAAACATTCTCTTCATTGAAGTGTTACAGACTAAAGCATGACCCAGTGTCAACAGTGGCTCTCTACAGCTCAATGTAGTAGTTTTGTCAAACTGGTGAGACCAAATGAATCCCAAATGTCCTCGAGCTATATGTGCTACAAATGCTAACACTGTTAACATCTTCCAGACAAACTCAGCTAACAGGCTGATTTCAGTTTGAATGTTTATTACATGATGTGGTTTCAGATTTTGAAATATTGCAAACTCTCAAAGTGCACAATTTCGTCCGAGATTGGCAAGGGACGATTTCTGTTGTTTTGGTTGTTTGTGTATGATTCCAGGCATCTTATCCTTCCCAGATGAGTGGCTGCATGATGGAGCATCACAAAAACTACCTGTATGAATCACTTCCCCTCTTTTCAGACCAGATAATTTTGATGAAACACTCAAAAAAAAGGTACCTTCTGTGCCCACCATTCTTCTCGTCTTTAACTGGAAATTGTGGCGCACCGATTTTCATGACAAAAGTCGTAGTGCATTGTAGGAAAGTTATGGTGCATTTATGGAAAATGTGAAGCCTCTGGATAGTGGTTTTGCTTTGGTGTGGTCATTAAAAATTCAGGCCAACTTTTTTCCTCAGGACAGTAATCTTTACATTTTTTAAAGGGGGTATGTTGCATTCTGTTAGCTGTTTTAAACTTTCTCTCCACATGCATCCCGTTAGGTTGCAGTTGGCTTCCTGATAGGAAAAAAAATAGCAAAACAGCAAACTCACGCAATCCATCTGCAAGCACACATGGTCATCCTGGAGCGTGTCACACAGCATCTGGACTATCGGAATAATCAGGAACAAAATTCTGGACTGTTCAAAATTTTGACACCGAAAGAAATCATTGGGAACCCGACTGGGTCACCGGCAGCTCGTGCCAGCTTAACCGGCAGTCTGCAACGTCCCAGAAACCCTGCTGCAAGCTGACAGCATTAGGTTTGTTCCAAACCCTGATGTAGATCTGTACCTGATCTGTTGTGCTAAAGCTCACCACAGCAACGTAACAAGCAGGCGGCAAAATATTCCATTCCATTAAAAGGTGTCACCTGTGGCAAGGTCACTGCCAGCTTCAGCTCCGGACCTTTTCGTGGCTTCGGATGTTGTTTGCTTCCTGATTTCTATCTGGAGCCCACCTGGAAACTGATGGGAACGTGGACACGAGGCTTTAAGCAAAGGTTTCTGCATTCAAATTTTAAAATAAAAGTTGTTTTGGTCCTGTTTTTCCGTTTGATTGTCTATAACTATGGAGAGGGACTTGAACTACATACTGTTTTCAAAGTTTTACTCATTGCATGATGGTGTACATTCTCTATTCATGTTTGTTTTGTTTGAACTAAATTTGATTTCATTTTAGAACATTCAGTGTATTTTCTGTGTCTGATACACAAACACAGACGGATGACAGGGCAGATGAACTGATTATATCATTTGATATGTTGTTACTTCTTGTTATGTCTTGTTTTTGTCATATACAAGAGAAAAACCTTTGAATCTGGCCTGAAAATGCTTTTTTTTTTTTTCTTGGCTGCCTGCAATTATTGATGGTGGGAATTATTTTATTTTTTAATGTTTTATTTCTGCTTTTAGGTACTTTTATTATTTGTTCTATTTTCATTCTTATTAACTGGTACATGTGAGGTTTTTATTGTTTTGTTCTGTAAAGTGCTATATAAAAATTGTTATTATTAGTTGCAGAATGACATAGTATCTGAATATTCTATGCTGTTTTGACATACATCAATTTGGTTTTCAACTTCATAGAATTCATGTCTGATTATCAAGTTGCTTTGTGGGACATCTTGAGAGTTTGTGGGATTCCTAGTGGTGATTTTGTGGACATCAGAGCCAGACTGTACACTGGCACTGTCCATGATGTGGAAAGTGTTGACAGATCACATGACTTCCTCTGAGTGAACTCTGGCATTCCTCAGAGATCTGTTCTGGCTCCTAGTCTGTGTAGTGCTTGCATGGATTAGGTGTTGGGTACGGACATGGACTCCAGCAACTTGAGGACCTTTGTTCATGTGGAAAAGTTCACTGAGTTTGACTTTGTGGATGATGCTGTGATTTTTGAAGAATCAATGGATGCTTTGAGTGCAAGACTTGAGAAGCTGAGTGAGGAGTCAGTATGGATGGGTTTGCAGTTGGATCCAAGCTTTCATTAACTTCCTACATTCGGCTACCAGGAGTGTGTCTTTATGTAGTGCTTGGATTCTTACTGTATGGTTATGAGACTTGGACTCGAACTAGTAACGTCAAGGTTTGATTGGAAGTCTTTGGTACTAGGTGCCTCCAGAGAATCCTTGGGTTCAGCTGGAATGACTTGGTGTTAAATGAAGAGTGCCTTTGGGAGACTGAGATGAGGCATGCTACTTGCGTTATGAGGAAACATGATCCAGTGCACATGTTCCTCAATGTTGAGGATCCAAATAACTAGAAAGGGCCAAGGGGATACCTATGTACCACCTGGCTATGGCAGATACATGGCTAAATTGGGAAGTGGGGATGGACCTGTCGCCTGTGTGTGTGTGTCTTGGTGTGAGCCCGTGTCTGTGTGTGTTGTTGTGTGTGTTTGTGTCTGTGTTTATGTTTCTGTGTGTGTGTGTTTGTGTCTGTGTTTATGTTTCTGTGTGTGTGTGTGTGTGTGTGTGTGTGTGTGTGTGTGTGTGTGTGTGTGTGTGTGTGTGTGTCTGAGAGCATGTGCGTCTGTCTCTGTGTGTGTGTGTGTGTGTGTGTCTGAGAGCATGTGCGTCTGTCTCTGTGTGTGTGTGTGTGTGTGTCTGAGAGCATGTGCGTCTGTCTCTGTGTGTGTGTGTGTGTGTGTGTGTCTGTCTGTTTCTCTGTGTGTGTGTGTGTGTGTGTGTCTGAGAGCATGTGCGTCTGTCTGTGTGTGTGTGTGTGTGTGTGTCTGAGAGCATGTGCGTCTGTCTGTGTGTGTGTGTGTGTGTCTGTCTGTTTCTCTGTGTGTGTGTGTGTGTGTCTGAGAGCATGTGCGTCTGTCTGTGTGTGTGTGTGTGTGTCTGAGAGCATGTGCGTCTGTCTGTGTGTGTGTGTGTGTGTGTGTGTGTGTGTGTCTGTGTCTGTGTGTGTGTGTCTGAGAGCATGTGCGTCTGTCTCTGTGTGTGTGTGTGTGTGTGTGTGTGTGTGTGTGTGTGTGTCTGTGTCTGTGTCTGTGTCTGTGTGTGTGTGTCTGAGAGCATGTGCGTCTGTCTCTGTGTGTGTGTGTGTGTGTGTGTGTGTGTGTGTGTGTGTGTGTGTGTGTGTGTGTGTGTGTGTGTGTGTGTGTGTGTCTGTGTGTGTCTGAGAGCATGTGCGTCTGTCTCTGTGTGTGTGTGTGTGTGTGTGTGTGTGTCTGTCTGTTTCTCTGTGTGTGTGTCTGTGTGTACAGTAATGTAAAAACATGAGACATTAATCTGTATAATTTGATTTTATTTTCAATCTCACTGGATGATCAGGAAATCTAATTTAAAAATATTCCAATTAAAAACAACAACAATATATTTTTTGTTTTTCTGTTTTATTAATGAAACTATTAAATGAAGAAGTTTTAAAAAATGATTCCTTTCAGGTGAACTGTTGGTCACAAACAGCTGCTGATAATCTGTCAGTCACAAAATGATTGTAAAAACATGATCAAAAGCAAATTTATTTACTTATAGATTAAAGAACAGCTGCTAAAATACATTACAGACTTTTCTTATCACACCCAAAAAATAATGTCAGGTTGAAATGTGGTTCACATTTTACAAATTCATTGATAATCATTCCAGGTGCAGTCTTCTCTTGTTCTTCTCTTGATCTTCTTCGCCCAGTATTCCGGCACTCTGTCACTCAAATCGGGTTCTTACTTTGCCAGAAACTTTCCTGACAAGAACCCGACGAGAACACAAGCGCCACCAACAACGTAAACCCAAGACCTCTTCGTCTTGGATTCCATTTCCTTCTGGAATCTGGTTTCCTGCTCTTCCAGCTTCTGTCGGAATCTGGCCTGTTGTTCTTTCTGCTGTTGTCCAGCAGTGGCCTTCTGGTCTTCCAGCATCTGCTGGAATCTGACTTCTTGCTCCTTCAGCTGTTCTCCAAGGCTGGCCTTCTGGGCTTCCAGCTGCTGCTGGTACTTCGTCTCCTTGGCTTGGAGGGCTTTTTCATAGTCCTCCTTCATTGCTGCACACTCTTTTTGTAAAAGCTGCTTTGCAGCTTCCAGCTCCTCCTTCATTTGAGCTTGTTGTTCTTTCATCTTCAGCAAGTCATACAGAACAGCATCTGAGATGTCATCACTTGGCATCATGACCTTGCTGACTTTGGTTTGATGAACCACAGCTTCCTTTTTTTGATGATCTCCACCAATTAAGTCGAGCAGCGTCACATGTTGCTGATGTTTCACTGGTGCCTTTTGACCACCAGGCTTTGGAGAGTTGGAATCTGTCTTCAGCTGGAGCTTGAAGGCCAGCTCCTCTTCTCCAGAACGAGGTGACCACCTCTCCTTAGGTGAGGCACCACAATGTGAAGTCATCATCAATGGAGCAACCTTCTCTTCACTTAAAACATCAAACCTGTCTGATATTTTGATGGGATTTTGAAGATATCCAGGAACACCTCTAACACCTCCATTCTTCCCCTTCTGGACCACAGTCCACTCGTCCTGTGGGTCCAGAGTTGAGCTTGGCGCCAGCTGCTTCATCTCTTTGCACTGTGGGGAAAAAAGAAGGGGTGAGGGTGGAGGGGAGATGATACCAACATGAAGTAATTCAGTGCTGCAGACAGAAACAAATAATCAGGCTGATGTCTTTATAATCTTGATCAAATATTCATCTGACATTTACTTTCCAGTGCCAGTGGTCACATATTTTGGGGGCACTGTGGTTGGACAGGGTGGTACCTGAGCCTACTACACACATGTGGATGGAGTACTAATCCCACCACCAACCCCCCAAAAGTATTTTCTCCAGGTTGGAGACCCACATGTAATCCTGGAAGTCCAGAATGGGATCTTTTAATTGATTTGAAGGTAACATTTGGATAAAAATGGACACTTGGGGAAAAAGGTCAGAAAAGAAAAAAACAGGGAATTAAATGATGAATTGAGGAGAACTTACCTTTTTCTGTCTTCTGCTCGGCATTTTGTCTGAATGATCACAGTCTGTTATAATTGGTCTGCTTAATCGAGCTGATGATTGGATCCAAATGTGTCCTGTGTTTCTAATGTAACTCTTCTCTGCTTCCTGTGGTGAGAACAATGACACTCTGACACTCTATATGTGCAGTTATGCTCTTTGTGGTACTTTTCCTCCTTTGTGACATCATAATTTGGTAGAAATGATGTTTGAGTTGCAAGCATAGAATTGTTGCCATGGTTACAGTTACTTTATGACATCACCAAGTGCATAAAGCACACATCCTATTTTTTTTTTTTTTTTTTTTTTTGGTGATGCATAGGAATAGAGATGTTTGAAAAATAATGTTCAATAACTGCAAATGGCTCAATTATTAATTCAGTCTTTTTTTTTTTTTGCATTCCCGTCATCATTCCAAAGAAAGAATAAGAGCAATAAGAATGAAGTTCTTGACATTTTTACTGCCTGATTTGAATGTGAAATCATTAAGTTATTTAAGAGAGTAATAAAGCTGAATCTGGTAATACAGGTAGTTTATTAGTGATTTATTTATCATATTTACTGAACTGGGCCCTAGTTTGCAACTCAGACTGTAGCATGTGATACTGATTAGAGCAACAAAACTCATGTTTTTAACAAACAGAGACAGAATTACTGGTCCATTTTTTTTACAAACTTTTGTTCACAAAACAAAACATTTAAAAATTCATATGAATAACAATGAAAATATTCCTTTGCATTCTGAGTGTAAGTCAGTTGATTAATTTTCTATACCTGTTTAAATAATAAGTTTACTGAACACATCAATTAAAAAAAACGTTTTCTTTTCTTTTAATGGTAGCATAATATTAGCTCCAAAACCACCTATTGTTTTGATTTGTTTGAACTAAATTTGATTTCATTTTAGAACATTCAGTGTATTTTCTGTGTCTGATACACAAACACAGATGGATGACAGGGCAGAGGAACTGATTATATCATTTGATAAGTTGTGTTACTTCTTGTTTTGTCTTGTTTTTGTTATATACAAGAGAAAAACCTTTGAATCTGTCCTGAAAATGCTTTTTTTTTCTTGGCTGCCTGCAATTGTTGATGGTGGGAATTATTTTATTTTTTAATGTTTTATTTCTGCTTTTAGGTACATTTACTATTTGTTCTCATTTTAGTTCTTATTAACTGGTGCATGTGTTGTTTTTATTGTGTATGTTTTGTAACATAGTTAAATGTTCTATCAAACAACAAAGTTTGGTGATGATCGTATCTGGATTCCGGCTCTGGTGTTCCAGAATATGCAAAAATATAGCGAAAATAGAAAATGTGTTAGTGTGAGGTGACAAATGAAGCTAGAGATGCACAACTAACACCAAATTGTAGCTGAATCTGTACTGATTCAGTAAGGTGTCATCAGATTTGATGTAGCTTCAAATGTTATGGAGCTAGATCCAGAAAAAAACCGCCATTACCGAAAAATCATTTTTATACAATAACTTTTGAACTAATAAAGACATAAAAGTGATTCCAAGTTCTAGTGGTATGTTTTCATGGTCAAGGATGTCAAATATAAAGGAAAGAACAGTGTATGTATCATAGTTTTGGTTGTAACACTGAATTGTTGAATAGATCACTGTGCCAAGGAGGGAATCTCTTTAGGGTCAGTGACCCTATGGCCTTGTGTAGCACATGCAACACTTAACAAATAGTTCTATTTCAGAATTTACTGTTATTTATTTAGAGAGTTGTTTCATAAATGCTAAAAAAAATTCATATATTTGCAGTTTAGTTGAATAATAAATTATTTTATTTATTTATTTATTTATTTGTTTTTGTCTATAAGCACATGCAATACCAATATCAGTGCTCAGATGACAGTAGCTTCTGGGAAAGGTGCAAGATGCAATAAACTTGTGATGCCAAGCGCTAAGGATACATGCTATCCAGTCACAGCAGATGAAACTTTTTTTACTACTGCACTGTAAAAAAAAATAGTTGAGAAGACTTCAAATTTGCAGGCAACAGTCTGCACTAAGACTTTTATGTTGTGTCGATGATGAACTATATACTATAACATATATTTCATCATCGGCACAAACAGGGCCGGCCCAAGCCTTTATGGGGCCCTAAGCAGAATTTCATTTGGGGACCCCCCACCCACTATCAGATTGATTTGTAATTAGCTTACATCATACCAGTGTCATTCTGGCTATTGTTTTAAACCTTACGGGGTTAGCAAACATCCAAAAATGTTCTAATTAACTTCTAAATGCAGAGTGGCGTATAGTGTGGCATAATTACATTAACTATTTGAAAGTAACATCAGCAGACAAGACACTGCATCTACAGTAAACAAGTTAACCAGTTTCATTAATTTTATTTTTCAAATATGGAACAGATGTGCAAGGGTGTGCAAAATGTCCAATCTTCCAAGACAAAATGAAACCAAATGACATTTACATTATCTTCTTATATAAAAATAATCAGTTGTAATTAAAATAAATATACTTAAATAAGAAATAACTTATTTGATATAACTTATCTGATAATAACTTATCTGATATAATCAGATGAACTGATTATATCATTTGCTAAGTTGTGTTACTTCTTGTTTTGTCATATACAAGAGGAAAAACCTTTGAATCTGTCCTGAAAATGCTTTTTTTTTCTTGGCTGCTTGCAATTGTTGATGGTGGGAATTATTTTATTTTTTTAATGTTTTATTTCTGCTTTTAGGTGCTTTTATTATTTGTTATCATTTTAGTTCTTATTAACTGGTGCATGTGTTGTGAACTTGAACTTGAACTTATTTATTTGGCACACAACTCGTCAATAACAAAAACTGATATACAAGACAATTCCACAGTGACATGTGTGACCAAAAAGGGGGTGAGCAGAAGCAAAGCTTATAAACGCCCACCCCATATATACATACATACATATATACACATTACCTACCCCCAGAGCAAGCACACAGGTGACAGTGGTAAAGAAAAACTCCCTCTGATGTATTGAGGAAGAAACCTCAAGCAGACCAGACTCTAAGGGGTGACCCTCTGCTTGGGCCATGCTACAAACACATTTAACAACACAAACTCAAATCCCATTATCATAAACATATCAAGTGAACGCCGTGTCTTCGTCTACATACATATTTACATACATATACAGTCTACATGTATACACACACCAATATACACCTACACATACATACATAATTACACACACACACACACATATATATACACACATACATACATATATATACCGGTACATACGTGGTGTGTCCATAAAGTAACAAGAGATTTTGTCATGGAAAGCCGCGCGGAGGCTTCGCGCGTCACGACCGATTCGCTGATGAAGCGAGACAAAGGAACACCTCCGTTTCGGAGTGTTAGAGGACAAGTTTGGACATGTCTAGCTCTCCACAAGTTCTCTTATACTCACTCGACTGGTAAGCACTGAAAGCCGAGATAGACATGTCCAAACTTGTCCTCTAACACTCTGAAACGGAGGTGTTCCTTTGTCTCGCTTCATCAGCAAATCGGTCGTGACGTGCGAAGCCTCCGCGCGGCTTTCCATGACAAAATCTCTTGTTAAAAGTGAAATCTGCCGGAAAAATGGCTGATGTCCAGCTCTTGTGATAACCAGAGAAAGAGCACACAACGGTCTCGTATACACAGAGCCATCAGCTTAGAAATGATCCAGTGGTTTGTGCCGTGACGTCGCAGCTCGGAGCGCGGCGCACCGACCGTCCTTAAAGGGGTCCTTAAAGCTGTAGTTAAAGTCCTTATTCTCTGTGAAGCCTGTAAAATTTTCATCGACAGCCAGATAAATTTTTCGAATGGTTTCCAGGTGCCAGTCTCTAACAGCTTCTGAAAAAACTTTGATGGAAAAAAAGTCCTTTTCATTCCGCCATTTCCAGACAATGAAAATCCGACGAGGGGGCGGGACCACTCCTTCCACAAGGCGTGCTCACAGGCGAATGACGTCACCGACAGGCGTGGAAAAACTCACGCATGCGCACGAGGGTTCAAACATGTCTGACGTAAAAACATATGAATGAAATCCATATAGTTTTTGAAAAAAATAAAAAGGACCGTTACTTTATGGACAGACCTCGTATACATAGATACACATACACATATACATACATGCACTTACACAAATGAATGTTACTGTACAAGTTCACAATTACAACTGACAACACAAAACTCATCGTACTTCATTAGATACATATCTTGAAAACATCATTTTTTTATATTTATTTTTAAACGGATTGATATTTGGACATCGTTTAAGTTCATCCGTCAGGTTATTCCATAATCTAGGGCCACACATGGAGACACAGAAACCTTTCCTGGTCGTCCGAGCGCCAGGAATTTTAAAATCATACAAGCCCCGTAAATTATATTTTCCTTCTCTCTCAGTGAAATATTCTTGAATTCTAAATGGCACTTCTTTATTTTTCACTTTGTGCATTAATTGAACAGTCTTGAATGAAATCACATCATTAAGTTTTAATATTTGAGATTTAATGAACAGTGGGTTGATGTGGTCTCAATAACCTGAATTATGAATTGTCCTTAATGCTCTTTTTTGAAGCATGAATAATGGTTGCAGTGTAGTTTTGTAATTGTTGCCCCAAACTTCAGCGCAATAACTCAAGCAGGGTGCAAACAAAGAACAATGTTTTTATTGTGTTTTGTTCTGTAAAGTGCTATATAAAAATTGTTATTATTAGTTGCAGAATGACACCATAAACCTGAATAAGTTGGAAGAAAAAAAAGAGGTAATTGATTAATTCAATTTTTTAAGTATGTATACTCAAAAATGGCAACTTATTAAAACTAAACTATTAGAAGTTATTTTTACATATATTGCTGATTGCAGCAACGTAAAAATATTTGTGTTGGTAATAACACCATAAACTCAACTAAGTTGGAAGAACTAAAAAAAAATGTAGGTAATTGATTACTTCAATTTTTTTAAATATGTATACTCAAAAACGGCAACTTATTAAAACAAAACTATTAGAAGTTAGTGTTACATTTAGTGTTGTGTTGGCCGCTGAAGAGGAGGTACTGCTGGCCCAACACCACCAGATGGCGCCCTGCTTGGAGTGCGGGCTTCAAGCACGAGAGGGCGCCGGAACCAGTGGAGTGACAGCTGTCACATCATCACCACCAGCTGTCACTCATCTACGTCAACCACCATAAAAGCCGGACTGCAACTCCACCTCCCCGCCGAGAAATCATCTACCATACTGGTAATTTCTCTGCTAAGCTTAACTGTGACTAATAGTCTGATCTCATTTGCAGCCGTTTTCCTGTGACGTGTTCCGTATCTGTTGAATTGGCGTTTGGTGTGGACTGCGACGGCTTCGCCTCCCACCCCCAACCAGATAAGTGGTTTCACAAGGAGCTGTACGAGTGTGTGATTGGAGGTGGAGGTTCTCCCTCCTAACTGAACACAGACTGTGGGATTACTGAGTGTGCGTACTCACACTCATCAAACTGTTTCTGTTCTCTGCCAGCAGTACCGGGTCTGACTGCTGAAGACAGTGGCCACCTGGGGCGCAGGGCTTGGCGGCTCCGGTGTTCTTCAGATCCGTTGGTGGTGGAAGCTGTGTGGGTTCCGGCTCTTCTATCACCAGACGTCTTCTATCTTCGAGCCTGCCACACGCCACCTTGTGTATGATTGACATTCCGCACTGTTGTTATTGTCTGTACTTCGTTGTGCGCTTCACAACATTAAATTGTTACTTTTTGGCTTATCCATTGTCCGTTCATTAATGCCCCCTGTTGTGGGTCCGTGTCACGACACCTTCCCAACAGGATTTCTCGGCCAGCGTCATGGATCCCGAGGGGCGTCAACCAGCGCTTGAACAGCCAATGGAAGAGCGAGGTGCACAGGCGCCAGCAGGAGGCGTGTTAGGTGAGCTGCAGCACATCTTAACCGCCTTTACTGCTCGGTTGGACTTAGTTACCGAGCAGAGCATTATTCTCAATCGAAGGATGGAGGCTCTCACCGCCCAGGTGGAAGCGCATGCTCAGGGCGCTGCTGCAGCACCTCCTCCTGCTGACCGAATGCCAGAGACAGACATTCCACTGGTCGTTCAACGAACCCCCTCACCTTCCCCTGAAGCATACATAAGCCCTCCGGAGCCGTACGGAGGCTGTGTGGAGACGTGCGCGGACTTCTTGATGCAGTGCTCGCTCGTCTTTTCACAGCGTCCCGTCATGTACGCGTCAGACGCTAGCCGGGTGGCTTACGTTATAAATCTGCTTCGAGGAGAGGCACGCGCCTGCGGCGCCTTTGTAAACGGACTGTCTCTGGTCCTTAAGGAGCACCTGGTGGCGAAGGACGAGCCGCGGGATTTAGACGGGCTTATCGACCTGGTTATACGGTTAGACAACCGATTAACAGAACACCGACGGGAGCGAGACAAAGGGCGTGGTCAGGCACAAGCCGTCCCTCTTCCTCCCGGGTCCGAAAGGGAGCCGACTTCCCCACGCTCCACAGCCAGGGCTCTCCACGTGACGACAGCTCCCCCTGCTGACGTTGCTATGGAAATGAGCATGGCCAAAAAACGATCAGATCAGAGACAAAGGAGGCTGATCCGTGGAGAGTGTTTTCTCTGCAGCTCAACCGAGCACATACAGAGAGAGTGCCCCAAATGGTCAAAACAGCAGCACTTGTCCTTAGAGACTGGGCTAAGGGTGGGTCACAATACCCACGTGGGGAAACCCCGAAAATCTGCACGTATCCCAGTCACGATCCTGAGTGGGGATCTAACCCTTCACGCCCCAGCACTGGTGGACACGGGGTCGGAGGGGAATCTGCTGGATAGCAGATGGGCAAAGGAGGTTGGGCTCCCTCTAGTGGCCTTAACGTCACCATTGTTGGTGCGGGCACTAGATGGCACCCTTCTTCCACTGATCACACACCAGACACAGCCCGTGACTTTAGTTGTTTCTGGGAATCACAGGGAGGAGATTGTGTTTTATGTAACACCTTCTACCTCCCGAGTGATTTTGGGTTTTCCATGGGTGTTGAAACACAATCCCCGGATTGATTGGCCATCTGGGGTTGTGGTTCAGTGGAGCGAAACCTGCCACTGGGAGTGTTTAGGATCCTCGGTTCCACCCGGTGTGACAGCTAAGGAGGAGGTTTTAGTCCCCCCCCAATCTGGCGGCGGTGCCAGCCAAGTACCATGACCTTGCTGACGTCTTCAGCAAGGATCTGGCACTCACGCTGCCCCCACACCGTCCGTACGATTGTGCCATTGATTTGATACCGGGCGCTGAGTACCCGTCCAGCAGGCTGTACAACCTCTCACGTCCGGAACGCAAATCAATGGAGACCTACATCCGGGACTCGTTAGCTGCCGGGTTGATCTGGAACTCCTCCTCCCCGATGGGTGCTGGTTTCTTTTTTGTGGGCAAGAAGGACGGCGGACTCCGTCCATGCATTGATTACAGAGGGCTGAACGAGATCACGGTTCGCAACCGATACCCGTTACCTCTGTTGGATTCAGTGTTTACGCCCTTGCATGGAGCCCACATTTTTACAAAATTGGATCTTAGGAATGCTTATCACCTGGTTCGGATCCGGGAGGGAGACGAGTGGAAGATGGCATTTAACACCCCGTTAGGTCACTTTGAGTACCTGGTCATGCCGTTCGGCCTCACCAATGCGCCCGCGACGTTCCAAGCGTTGGTTAATGACGTCTTGCGGGACTTCCTGCATCGGTTTGTCTTCGTATATCTAGACGATATACTCATCTTTTCTCCGGATCCTGAGACACATGTCAAGCATGTACGTCAGGTCCTACAGTGGTTGTTGGAGAACCGGCTGTTTGTGAAGGGCGAGAAGTGCGAGTTTCACCGCTCTTCTTTGTCCTTCCTGGGGTTCATAATCTCCTCCAACTCCGTCGCTCCTGATCCGGCCAAGGTTGCGGCGGTGAGAGATTGGCCCCAACCAACAAACCGTAGGAAACTGCAACAGTTCCTCGGCTTTCTACAGGAGGTTCATTAAGGGCTACAGTCAGGTAGTTAGCCCCCTGACAGCCCTGACCTCCACTAAGGTCCCCTTCACCTGGTCGGATCGGTGCGAAGCCGCGTTTAGGGAGTTGAAGCGCCGGTTTTCGTCTGCACCAGTTCTAGTGCAGCCTGATCCTACTCGCCAGTTCACAGTGGAGGTGGATGCCTCTGACTCAGGGATAGGAGCCGTGCTGTCCCAGAGCGGGGAGTCCGATAAGGTCCTCCACCCTTGTGCCTATTTTTCCCGCAGGTTGACCCCGGCTGAGAGGAATTATGACGTCGGCAATCGGGAACTCCTGGCGGTGAAGGAGGCTCTTGAAGAGTGGAGACACCTGTTGGAGGGAGCGACGGTGCCCTTCACGGTTTTCACGGACCATCGGAACCTGGAGTACATCCGGACCGCCAAGCGGTTGAACCCCAGGCAAGCCCACTGGTCATTGTTCTTCGGGCGCTTTGACTTCCAGATTACATACCGCCCCGGGACCAAGAACCAATGATCGGATGCCCTGTCCCGGGTGCATGAAGAGGAGGCCGAGGCCGAGGTGTCAGACCCCACAGAGACCATCATCCCCAAGTCCACTGTCGTGGCCGCCCTCACCTGGGATGTGGAGAAGACCGTCCGGGAGGCCCTGACACAGAACCCGGACCCAGGGACCGGCCCGAAGAACAAACTATACATCCCACCGGAAGCCAGAGCTGCCGTTTTGGACTTCTGCCATGGTTCCAAGCTCTCCTGTCATCCCGGGGTGCGCAGGACCATGGCGGTAGTCCAGCAGCGCTTCTGGTGGGCGTCTATGGAGGCCGACGTCCGGGACTATGTCCAGGCCTGTACCACCTGTGCCAGGGGCAAGGCTGACCACAAGAGGACCTCAGGACTCCTCCAGCCCCTACCGGTGCCTCACCGCCCCTGGTCCCACATCGGCCTGGACTTTGTCACGGGCCTCCCGCCGTCCCAGGGCAACACCACCATTCTCAAGATAGTGGACCGGTTCTCCAAGGCGGCCCACTTCGTGGCCCTCCCGAAGCTCCCTACGGCCCAGGAGACAGCAGACCTCCTGGTCCACCACGTCGTGCGTCTGCATGGGATACCAGCGGACATCGTCTCAGACCGTGGCCCTCAATTCTCCTCTCAGGTCTGGAGGAGTTTCTGCAGGGAACTGGGGGCCACTGTGAGCCTCTCGTCCGGGTATCACCCGCAGACCAACGGACAGGCAGAGCGGGCCAACCAGGAGCTGGAGCAGGCCCTCCGTTGCGTTACCTCTGCGCACCCGATGGCCTGGAGCGAGTACGCCCACAACAGCCAAGTGTTGTCTGCCACCGGCCTCTCCCCGTTTGAGGTGTGTTTGGGGTACCAGCCCCCATTGTTTCCGCTTGTGGAGGGAGAGGTCGGTGTGCCCTCGGTCCACGCCCACCTCAAGAGGTGCCGGAGGGTGTGGCGGACCACCCGTTCTGCCCTGTTGAAGGCCTGGACGAGGGCCAAGGCCCATGCAAACCACCGGCGTTCCCCGGCCCCTGTATACCAGCCCGGGCAGGAGGTGTGGTTGTCAACAAAGGACATCCCACTTCAAGTTGACTCTCAGAAACTCAAGGACAGGTATATCGGACCGTTTCCCATCACCAAGGTCCTCAGCCCGGCCGCAGTGAAGCTACGGCTACCAGCTTCACTGCGGATCCATCCTGTCTTTCACGTGTCTCGGATCAAGCCTTACCACACCTCACCACTCTGCACCCCTGGACCTGCACCGCCTCCTGCCCGGATCATCAACGGGGAGCCGGCATGGACCGTGCATCGGCTCCTGGACATCCGTCGCAAGGGTCGGGGGTTCCAGTATCTGGTGGACTGGGAGGGGTATGGCCCCGAGGAACGCTCCTGGGTGAAAAGGAGCTTCATCCTGGACCTGGCCCTCCTGGCCGACTTCTACGCCCAGCACCCGGACAAACCTGGTTGGGCGCCAGGAGGCGCCCGTTGAGGGTGGGGTCCTGTTGTGTGGGCTGCTGAAGAGGAGGTACTGCTGGCCCACCACCACCAGATGGCGCCCTGCTTGGAGTGCGGGTTTCAAGCCCGAGAGGGCGCCGGAACCAGTGGAGTGACAGCTGTCACATCATCACCACCAGCTGTACCGGGTCTGACTGCTGAAGACAGTGGCCACCTGGGGCGCAAGGCTTGGCGGCTCCGGTGTTCTTCAGATCCGTTGGTGGTGGAAGCTGTGTGGGTTCCGGCTCTTCTATCACCAGACGTCTTCTATCTTCGAGCCTGCCACACGCCACCTTGTGTATGACTGACATTCCGCACTGTTGTTATTGTCTGTACTTTTTGGCTTATCCATTGTCCGTTCATTAACGCCCCCTGTTGTGGGTCCGTGTCACGACACCTTCCCAACATATAGTTTTGATTGCAGCTAAATATATTTGTGTTGATAATAACACCATAAACCTGAATAAGTTGGAAGAACTAAAAAAAAAAAAAAAAAAAAATGTAAGTAATTGATTACTTCAATTTTTTAAGTATGTATACTCAAAAATGGCAACGTATTAAAACTAAACTATTAGAAGATAATGTAACATATATTTTGATTGCAGTTAAATAAAAAAAAATATTTGTGTTGGTAATAACACCATAAACCTGAATACGTTGGAAGAACTAAAAAAAAGTAGGTATTTGATTACTTCACATTTTTTAAGTATGTATACTCAAAAATGGCAACTTATTAAAACTAAACTATTAGAAGTTAATGTTACATATATTTCTGATTGCAGTTCAATTAAAAATTAATATTTATGTTGGTAATAACACCATAAACCTGAATAACAGGTGTGTCTCTATGTAATTTCTAGTCATCTGTAGAATAATTTTGTTTCTGTGTTCATATTGTCTGATGTGATGGCATGAGGAATCCCTGCTCAAAGGAAAAATTTACATGAAAATGCATATTTAAATAGGGGTATGGCCAGGAAGGAGTGTGGTGCATGTGCATGTGCACTCAATTCCATGTTCAGTGGCATGTACAAATGGAACGTGCTTGGATCCATGCGTACGCATACTTTGATAAATCTGAATATTTATGTGCTCACACCAGTTTCTGGGTTTTAGCGTATGCCATGTCATGCCATTCGGATGGAAATCCATGCAAGTCATTGTACATGAGGCCCCTGGAGAGGACAAAAACATTCTCTTCATTGAAGTGTTACAGACTAAAGCATGACCCAGTGTCAACAGTGGCTCTCTACAGCTCAATGTAGTAGTTTGTCAAACTGGTGAGACCAAATGAATCCCAAATGTCCTCGAGCTATATGTGCTACAAATGCTAACACTGTTAACATCTTCCAGACAAACTCAGCTAACGGGCTGATTTCAGTTTGAATGTTTATTACATGATGTGGTTTCAGATTTTGAAATATTGCAAACTCTCAAAGTGCACAATTTCGTCCGAGATTGGCAAGGGACGATTTCTGTTGTTTTGGTTGTTTGTGTATGATTCCAGGCATCTTATCCTTCCCAGATGAGTGGCTGCATGATGGAGCATCACAAAAACTACCTGTATGAATCACTTCCCCTCTTTTCAGACCAGATAATTTTGATGAAACACTCAAAAAAAGGTACCTTCTGAGCCCACCATTCCTCTCGTCTTTAACTGGAAATTGTGGCGCACCGATTTTCATGACAAAAGTCGTAGTGCATTGTAGGAAAGTTATGGTGCATTTATGGAAAATGTGAAGCATCTGGATAGTGGTTTTGCTTTGGTGTGGTCATTAAAATTCAGGCCAACTTTTTTCCTCAGGACAGTAATCTTTACATTTTTTAAAGGGGGTATGTTGCATTCTGTTAGCTGTTTTAAACCTTCTCTCCACATGCATCCCGTTAGGTTGCGGTTGGCTTCCTGATAGGAAAAAAAATAGCAAAACAGCAAACTCACGCAATCCATCTGCAAGCACACATGGTCATCCTGGAGCGTGTCACACAGCATCTGGACTATCGGAATAATCAGGAACAAAATTCTGGACTGTTCAAAATTTTGACACCGAAAGAAATCATTGGGAACCCGACTGGGTCACCGGCAGCTCGTGCCAGCTTAACCGGCAGTCTGCAACGTCCCAGAAACCCTGCTGCAAGCTGACAGCATTAGGTTTGTTCCAAACCCTGATGTAGATCTGTACCTGATCTGTTGTGCTAAAGCTCACCACAGCAACGTAACAAGCAGGCGGCAAAATATTCCATTCCATTAAAAGGTGTCACCTGTGGCAAGGTCACTGCCAGCTTCAGCTCCGGACCTTTTTGTGGCTTCGGATGTTGTTTGCTTCCTGATTTCTATCTGGAGCCCACCTGGAAACTGATGGGAACATGTGGACACGAGGCTTTAAGCAAAGGTTTCTGCATTCAAATTTAAAATAAAAGTTGTTTTGGTCTTGTTTTTCCATTTGATTGTCTATAACTATGGAGAGGGACTTGAACTACATACTGTTTTCAAAGTTTTACTCATTGCATGATGGTGTACATTCTCTATTCATGTTTGTTTTGTTTGAACTAAATTTGATTTCATTTTAGAACATTCAGTGTATTTTCTGTGTCTGATACACAAACACAGACGGATGACAGGGCAGATGAACTGATTATATCATTTGATATGTTGTTACTTCTTGTTATGTCTTGTTTTTGTCATATACAAGAGAAAAACCTTTGAATCTGGCCTGAAAATGCTTTTTTTTTTTTTTCTTGGCTGCCTGCAATTATTGATGGTGGGAATTATTTTATTTTTTTAATGTTTTATTTCTGCTTTTAGGTACTTTTATTATTTGTTCTATTTTCATTCTTATTAACTGGTACATGTGAGGTTTTTATTGTTTTGTTCTGTAAAGTGCTATATAAAAATTGTTATTATTAGTTGCAGAATGACATAGTATCTGAATATTCTATGCTGTTTTGACATACATCAATTTGGTTTTCAACTTCATAGAATTCATATCTGATTATCAAGTTGCTTTGTGGGACATCTTGAGAGTTTGTGGGATTCCTAGTGGTGATTTTGTGGACATCAGAGCCAGACTGTACACTGGCACTGTCCATGATGTGGAAAGTGTTGACAGATCACGTGACTTCCTCTGAGTGAACTCTGGCATTCCTCAGAGATCTGTTCTGGCTCCTAGTCTGTGTAGTGCTTGCATGGATTAGGTGTTGGGTACGGACATGGACTCCAGCAACTTGAGGACCTTTGTTCATGTGGAAAAGTTCACTGAGTTTGACTTTGTGGATGATGCTGTGATTTTTGAAGAATCAATGGATGCTTTGAGTGCAAGACTTGAGAAGCTGAGTGAGGAGTCAGTGTGGATGGGTTTGCAGTTAGATCCAAGCTTTCATTAACTTCCTACATTCGGCTACCAGGAGTGTGTCTTTATGTAGTGCTTGGATTCTTACTGTATGGTTATGAGACTTGGACTCGAACTAGTAACGTCAAGGTTTGATTGGAAGTCTTTGGTACTAGGTGCCTCCAGAGAATCCTTGGGTTCAGCTGGAATGACTTGGTGTTAAATGAAGAGTGCCTTTGGGAGACTGAGATGAGGCATGCTACTTGCGTTATGAGGAAACATGATCCAGTGCACATGTTCCTCAATGTTGAGGATCCAAATAACTAGAAAGGGCCAAGGGGATACCTATGTACCACCTGGCTATGGCAGATACATGGCTAAATTGGGAAGTGGGGATGGACCTGTCGCCTGTGTGTGTCTTGGTGTGAGCCCGTGTCTGTGTGTGTTGTTGTGTGTGTTTGTGTCTGTGTTTATGTTTCTGTGTGTGTGTGTCTGCGTTTCTCTGTGTGTGTGTGTGTGTGTTTGTGTCTGTGTTTATGTTTCTGTGTGTGTGTGTCTGCGTTTCTCTGTGTGTGTGTGTGTGTGTGTGTGTGTGTGTGTGTGTGTGTGTGTCTGAGAGCATGTGCGTCTGTCTCTGTGTGTGTGTGTGTGTGTGTGTGTGTGTGTGTGTGTGTGTGTGTGTGTGTGTGTGTGTGAGAGCATGTGCGTCTGTCTCTGTGTGTGTGTGTGTGTGTGTGAGAGCATGTGCGTCTGTCTCTGTGTGTGTGTGTGTGTGTGTGTGTGAGAGCATGTGCGTCTGTCTCTGTGTGTGTGTGTGTCTGTCTGTCTGTTTCTCTGTCTCTGTGTGTGTGTGTGTGTCTGTCTGTTTCTCTGTGTGTGTGTGTGTGTGTGTGTGTGTGTGTGTGTGTGTGTGTGTGTGTGTGTGTGTGTGAGAGCATGTGCGTCTGTCTCTGTGTGTGTGTGTGTGTGTGTGTGTGTGTGAGAGCATGTGCGTCTGTCTCTGTGTGTGTGTGTGTGTGTGTGTGTGTGTGTGTGTGTGTGTGTGTGTGTGTGTGTGTGTGTGAGAGCATGTGCGTCTGTCTCTGTGTGTGTGTGTGTGTGTGTGTGTGAGAGCATGTGCGTCTGTCTCTGTGTGTGTGTGTGTGTGTGTGTGTGTGTGTGTCTGAGAGCATGTGCGTCTGTCTCTGTGTGTGTGTGTGTGTGTGTGTGTGTCTGTCTGTTTCTCTGTGTGTGTGTCTGTGTGTACAGTAATGTAAAAACATGAGACATTAATCTGTATAATTTGATTTTATTTTCAATCTCACTGGATGATCAGGAAATCTAATTTAAAAATATTCCAATTAAAAACAACAACAATATAGTTTTCGTTTTTCTGTTTTATTAATGAAACTATTAAATGAAGAAGTTTTAAAAAATGATTCCTTTCAGGTGAACTGTTGGTCACAAACAGCTGCTGATAATCTGTCAGTCACAAAATGATTGTAAAAACATGATCAAAAGCAAATTTATTTACTTATAGATTAAAGAACAGCTGCTAAAATACATTACAGACTTTTCTTATCACACCCAAAAAATAATGTCAGGTTGAAATGTGGTTCACATTTTACAAATTCATTGATAATCATTCCAGGTGCAGTCTTCTCTTGTTCTTCTCTTGATCTTCTTCGCCCAGTATTCCGGCACTCTGTCACTCAAATCGGGTTCTTACTTTGCCAGAAACTTTCCTGACAAGAACCCGACGAGAACACAAGCGCCACCAACAACGTAAACCCAAGACTTCTTCGTCTTGGATTCCATTTCCTTCTGGAATCTGGTTTCCTGCTCTTCCAGCTTCTGTCGGAATCTGGCCTGTTGTTCTTTCTGCTGTTGTCCAGCAGTGGCCTTCTGGTCTTCCAGCATCTGCTGGAATCTGACTTCTTGCTCCTTCAGCTGTTCTCCAAGGCTGGCCTTCTGGGCTTCCAGCTGCTGCTGGTACTTCGTCTCCTTGGCTTGGAGGGCTTTTTCATAGTCCTCCTTCATTGCTGCACACTCTTTTTGTAAAAGCTGCTTTGCAGCTTCCAGCTCCTCCTTCATTTGAGCTTGTTGTTCTTTCATCTTCAGCAAGTCATACAGAACAGCATCTGAGATGTCATCACTTGGCATCATGACCTTGCTGACTTTGGTTTGATGAACCACAGCTTCCTTTTTTTGATGATCTCCACCAATTAAGTCGAGCAGCGTCACATGTTGCTGATGTTTCACTGGTGCCTTTTGACCACCAGTCTTTGGAGAGTTGGAATCTGTCTTCAGCTGGAGCTTGAAGGCCAGCTCCTCTTCTCCAGAATGAGGTGACCACCTCTCCTTAGGTGAGGCACCACAATGTGAAGTCATCATCAATGGAGCAACCTTCTCTTCACTTAAAACATCAAACCTGTCTGATATTTTGATGGGATTTTGAAGATATCCAGTAACACCTCTAACACCTCCATTCTTCCCCTTCTGGACCACAGTCCACTCGTCCTGTGGGTCCAGAGTTGAGCTTGGCGCCGGCTGCTTCATCTCTTTGCACTGTGGGGAAAAAAGAAGGGGTGAGGGTGGAGGGGAGATGATACCAACATGAAGTAATTCAGTGCTGCAGACAGAAACAAATAATCAGGCTGATGTCTTTATAATCTTGATCAAATATTCATCTGACATTTACTTTCCAGTGCCAGTGGTCACATATTTTGGGGGCACTGTGGTTGGACAGGGTGGTACCTGAGCCTACTACACACATGTGGATGGAGTACTAATCCCACCACCAACCCCCCAAAAGTATTTTCTCCAGGTTGGAGACCCACATGTAATCCTGGAAGTCCAGAATGGGATCTTTTAATTGATTTGAAGGTAACATTTGGATAAAAATGGACACTTGGGGAAAAAAGGTCAGAAAACAAAAAAAACAGGGAATTAAATGATGAATTGAGGAGAACTTACCTTTTTCTGTCTTCTGCTCTGCATTTTGTCTGAATGATCACAGTCTGTTATAATTGGTCTGCTTAATCGAGCTGATGATTGGATCCAAATGTGTCCTGTGTTTCTAATGTAACTCTTCTCTGCTTCCTGTGGTGAGAACAATGACACTCTGACACTCTATATGTGCAGTTATGCTCTTTGTGGTACTTTTCCTCCTTTGTGACATCATAATTTGGTAGAAATGATGTTTGAGTTGCAAGCATAGAATTGTTGCCATGGTTACAGTTACTTTATGACATCACCAAGTGCATAAAGCACACATCCTATTTTTTTTTTTTTTTTTTTTTTTTTTTTTTTTGGTGATGCATAGGAATAGAGATGTTTGAAAAATAATGTTCAATAACTGCAAATGGCTCAATTATTAATTCAGTCTTTTTTTTTTTTTGCATTCCCGTCATCATTCCAAAGAAAGAATAAGAGCAATAAGAATGAAGTTCTTGACATTTTTACTGCCTGATTTGAATGTGAAATCATTAAGTTATTTAAGAGAGTAATAAAGCTGAATCTGGTAATACAGGTAGTTTATTAGTGATTTATTTATCATATTTACTGAACTGGGCCCTAGTTTGCAACTCAGACTGCAGCATGTGATACTGATTAGAGCAACAAAACTCATGTTTTTAACAAACAGAGACAGAATTAGAGCTGAAATAATAATTAAGTTTAGAAAATTAAAATCCTGATAATTTATTCTGAGCACAAAAGATAAAAACTGCTATATCATCTTTAGATTTTGCTGTTTGTTCATTTTATAGTAAATTCAGAATTGATTCTAACTAATAAGACATGTACGTGGTGTCAGACACTGGTCCATTTTTTTTTACAAACTTTTGTGCACAAAACAAAACATTTAAAAATTCATATGAATAACAATGAAAATATTCCTTTGCATTCTGAGTGTAAGTCAGTTGATTAATTTTCTATACCTGTTTAATAATAAGTTTACTGAACACATCAATTAAAAAACCTTTTTCTTTTCTTTTAATGGTAGCATAATATTAGCTCCAAAACCACCTATTGTTTTGATTTGTTTGAACTAAATTTGATTTCATTTTAGAACATTCAGTGTATTTTCTGTGTCTGATACACAAACACAGATGGATGACAGGGCAGATGAACTGATTATATCATTTGATAAGTTGTGTTACTTCTTGTTTTGTCTTGTTTTTGTTATATACAAGAGAAAAACCTTTGAATCTGTCCTGAAAATGCTTTTTTTCTTGGCTGCCTGCAATTGTTGATGGTGGGAATTATTTTATTTTTTAATGTTTTATTTCTGCTTTTAGGTACATTTACTATTTGTTCTCATTTTAGTTCTTATTAACTGGTGCATGTGTTGTTTTTATTGTGTATGTTTTGTAACATAGTTAAATGTTCTATCAAACAACAAAGTTTGGTGATGATCGTATCTGGATTCCGGCTCTGGTGTTCCAGAATATGCAAAAATATAGGGAAAATAGAAAATGTGTTAGTGTGAGGTGACAAATGAAGCTAGAGATGCACAACTAACACCAAATTGTAGCTGAATCTGTACTGATTCAGTAAGGTGTCGTCAGATTTGATGTAGCTTCAAATGTTATGGAGCTAGATCCAGAAGAAAACCGCCATTACTGAAAAATCATTTTTATACAATAACTTTTGAACTAATAAAGACATAAAAGTGATTCCAAGTTGTAGTGGTATGTTTTCATGGTCAAGGATGTCAAATATAAAGGAAAGAAAAGTGTATGTATCATAGTTTTGGTTGTAACACTGAATTGTTGAATAGATCACTGTGCCAAGGAGGGAATCTCTTTATTGTCAGTGACCCTATGGCCTTGTGTAGCACATGCAACACTTAACAAATAGTTCTATTTCAGAATTTACTGTTATTTATTTAGAGAGTTGTTTCATAAATGCTAAAAAAATTCATATATTTGCAGTTTAGTTGAATAATAAATTATTTTATTTATTTTATTTATTTATTTATTTGTTTTTGTCTATAAGCACATGCAATACCAATTTCAGTGCTCAGATGACAGTAGCTTCTGGGAAAGGTGCAAGATGCAATAAACTTGTGATGCCAAGCGCTAAGGATACATGCTATCCAGTCACAGCAGATGAAACTTTTTTTACTACTGCACTGTAAAAAAAATAGTTGAGAATACTTCAAATTTGCAGGCAACAGTCTGCACTAAGACTTTTATGTTGTGTCGATGATGAACTATATACTATAACATATATTTCATCATCGGCACAAACAGGGCCGGCCCAAGCCTTTATGGGGCCCTAAGCAGAATTTCATTTGGGGACCCCCCACCCACTATCAGATTGATTTGTAATTAGCTTACATCATACCAGTGTCATTCTGGCTATTGTTTTAAACCTTACGGGGTTAGCAAACATCCAAAAATGTTCTAATTAACTTCTAAATGCAGAGTGGCGTATAGTGTGGCATAATTACATTAACTATTTGAAAGTAACATCAGCAGACAAGACACTGCATCTACAGTAAACAAGTTAACCAGTTTCATTAATTTTATTTTTCAAATATGGAACAGATGTGCAAGGGTGTGCAAAATGTCCAATCTTCCAAGACAAAATGAAATCAAATGACATTTACATTATCTTCTTATATAAAAATAATCAGTTGTAATTAAAATAAATATACTTAAATAAGAAATAACTTATTTGATATAACTTATCTGATAATAACTTATCTGATATAATCAGATGAACTGATTATATCATTTGATAAGTTGTGTTCTTCTTGTTTTGTCTTGTTTTTGTCATATACAAGAGGAAAAACCTTTGAATCTGTCCTGAAAATGCTTTTTTTTTTCTTGGCTGCTTGCAATTGTTGATGGTGGGAATTATTTTATTTTTTTAATGTTTTATTTCTGCTTTTAGATACTTTTATTATTTGTTCTCATTTTAGTTCTTATTAACTGGTGCATGTGTTGTGAACTTGAACTTATTTATTTGGCACACAACTCGTCAATAACAAAAACTGATATACAAGACAATTCCACAGTGACGTGTGACCAAAAAGGGGGTGAGCAGAAGCAAAGCTTATAAACGCCCACCCCATATATACATACATACATATATACACATTACCTACCCCCAGAGCAAGCACACAGGTGACAGTGGTAAAGAAAAACTCCCTCTGATGTATTGAGGAAGAAACCTCAAGCAGACCAGACTCTAAGGGGTGACCCTCTGCTTGGGCCATGCTACAAACACATTTAACAACACAAACTCAAATCCCATTATCATAAACATATCAAGTGAACGCCGTGTCTTCGTCTACATACATATTTACATACATATACAGTCTACATGTATACACACACCAATATACACCTACACATACATACATAATTACACACACACACACATATATACTAGCTCTCCACAAGTTCTCTTATACTCACTCGACTGGTAAGCACTGAAAGCCGAGATAGACATGTCCAAACTTGTCCTCTAACACTCTGAAACGGAGGTGTTCCTTTGTCTCGCTTCATCAGCAAATCGGTCGTGATGTGCGAATCCTCCGCGCGGCTTTCCATGACAAAATCTCTTGTTAAAAGTGAAATCTGCCGGAAAAATGGCTGATGTCCAGCTCTTGTGATAACCAGAGAAAGAGCACACGACGGTCTCGTATACACAGAGCCATAAGCTTAGAAATGATCCAGTGGTTTGTGCCGTGACGTCGCAGCTCGGAGCACGGCGCACCGACCGTCCTTAAAGGGGTCCTTAAAGGGGTCCTTAAAGCTGTAGTTAAAGTCCTTATTCTCTGTGAAGCCTGTAAAATTTTCATCGACAGCCAGATAAATTTTTCGAATGGTTTCCAGGTGCCAGTCTCTAACAGCTTCTGAAAAAATTTTGATGGAAAAAAAGTCCTTTTCATTCCGCCATTTCCAGACAATAAAAATCCGACGAGGGGGCGGGACCACTCCTTCCACAAGGCGTGCTCACAGGCGAATGACGTCACCTACAGGCGTGGAAAAACTCACGCATGCACACGAGGGTTCAAGCATGTCTGACGTAAAAACATATGAATGAAATCCATATAGTTTTTGAAAAAACTAAAAAGGACCGTTACTTTATGGACAGACCTCGTATACATAGATACACATACACATATACATACATGCACTTACACAAATGAATGTTACTGTACAAGTTCACAATTACAACTGACAACACAAAACTCATCGTACTTCATTAGATACATATCTTGAAAACATCATTTTTTATATATTTATTTTTAAACTGATTGATATTTGGACATCGTTTAAGTTCATCCGTCAGGTTATTCCATAATCTAGGGCCACACATGGAGACACAGAAACCTTTCCTGGTCGTCCGAGCGCCAGGAATTTTAAAATCATACAAGCCCCGTAAATTATATTTTCCTTCTCTCTCAGTGAAATATTCTTGAATTCTAAATGGCACTTCTTTATTTTTCACTTTGTGCATTAATTGAACAGTCTTGAATGAAATCACATCATTAAGTTTTAATATTTGAGATTTAATGAACAGTGGGTTGATGTGGTCTCAATAACCTGAATTATGAATTGTCCTTAATGCTCTTTTTTGAAGAATGAATAATGGTTGCAGTGTAGTTTTGTAATTGTTGCCCCAAACTTCAGCGCAATAACTCAAGCAGGGTGCAAACAAAGAACAATGTTTTTATTGTGTTTTGTTTTGTAAAGTGCTATATAAAAATTGTTATTATTAGTTGCAGAATGACACCATAAACCTGAATAAGTTGGAAGAAAAAAAAGAGGTAATTGATTAATTCAATTTTTTAAGTATGTATACTCAAAAATGGCAACTTATTAAAACTAAACTATTAGAAGTTAGTTTTACATATATTGCTGATTGCAGCAACGTAAAAATATTTGTGTTGGTAATAACACCATAAACTCAACTAAGTTGGAAGAACTAAAAAAAATGTAGGTAATTGATTACGTCAATTTTTTAAATATGTATACTCAAAAACGGCAACTTATTAAAACAAAACTATTAGAAGTTAGTGTTACATTTAGTGTTGTGTGGGCCGCTGAAGAGGAGGTACTGCTGGCCCACCACCACCAGATGGCGCCCTGCTTGGAGTGCGGGCTTCAAGCACGAGAGGGCGCCGGAACCAGTGGAGTGACAGCTGTCACATCATCACCACCAGCTGTCACTCATCTACGTCAACCACCATAAAAGCCGGACTGCAACTCCAACTCCCCGCCGAGAAATCATCTACCATACTGGTAATTTCTCTGCTAAGCTTAACTGTGACTAATAGTCTGATCTCATTTGCAGCCGTTTTCCTGTGACGTGTTCCGTATCTGTTGAATTGGCGTTTGGTGTGGACTGCGACGGCTTCGCCTCCCACCCCCAACCAGATAAGTGGTTTCACAAGGAGCTGTACGAGTGTGTGATTGGAGGTGGAGGTTCTCCCTCCTAACTGAACACAGACTGTGGGATTACTGAGTGTGCGTACTCACACTCATCAAACTGTTTCTGTTCTCTGCCAGCAGTACCGGGTCTGACTGCTGAAGACAGTGGCCACCTGGGGCGCAGGGCTTGGCGGCTCCGGTGTTCTTCAGATCCGTTGGTGGTGGAAGCTGTGTGGGTTCCGGCTCTTCTATCACCAGACGTCTTCTATCTTCGAGCCTGCCACACGCCACCTTGTGTATGATTGACATTCCGCACTGTTGTTATTGTCTGTACTTCGTTGTGCGCTTCACAACATTAAATTACTTTTTGGCTTATCCATTGTCCGTTCATTAACGCCCCCTGTTGTGGGTCCGTGTCACGACACCTTTCCAACAGGATTTCTCGGCCAGTGTCATGGATCCCGAGGGGCGTCAACCAGCGCTTGAACAGCCAATGGAAGAGCGAGGTGCACAGGCGCCAGCAGAAGGCGTGTTAGGTGAGCTGCAGCACATCTTAACCGCCTTTACTGCTCGGTTGGACTTAGTTACCGAGCAGAGCATTATTCTCAATCGAAGGATGGAGGCTCTCACCGCCCAGGTGGAAGCGCATGCTCAGGGCGCTGCTGCAGCACCTCCTCCTGCTGACTGAATGCCAGAGACAGACATTCCACTGGTCGTTCAACGAACCCCCCCACCTTCCCCTGAAGCATACATAAGCCCTCCGGAGCCGTACGGAGGCTGTGTGGAGACGTGCGCGGACTTCTTGATGCAGTGCTCGCTCATCTTTTCACAGCGTCCCGTCATGTACGCGTCAGACGCTAGCCGGGTGGCTTACGTTATAAATCTGCTTCGAGGAGAAGCACGCGCCTGGGCTACGGCGCTCTGGGAGCAGAATTCACGGCTCCTAACGATTTACACTGAGTTTGTGAGGGAGTTCCGATGTAGTCAACTTGAAGTGGGATGTCCTTTGTTGACAACCACACCTCCTGCCCGGGCTGGTATACAGGGGCCGGGGAACGCCGGCGGTCTGCATGGGCCTTGGCCCTCGTCCAGGCCTTCAACAGGGCAGAACGGGTGGTCCGCCACACCCTCCGGCACCTCCTGAGGTGGGCGTGGACCAAGGGCACACCGACCTCTCCCTCCACAAGCGGAAACAATGGGGGCTGGTACCCCAAACACACCTCAAACGGGGAGAGGCCGGTGGCAGACGACACTTTGCTGTTGTGGGCGTACTCGATCCAGGCCAGATCGGGTGCTCCAGGCCATCGGGTGCGCAGAGGTAACGCAACGGAGGGCCTGCTCCAGCTCCTGGTTGGCCCCGCTCTGCCTGTCCGTTGGTCTGCTGTCTCCTGGGCCGTAGGGAGCTAATTCCCACCATCAATAATTGCAGGCAGCCAAGAAAAAAAAAAAAAGCATTTTCAGGCCAGATTCAAAGGTTTTTCTCTTGTATATGACAAAAACAAGACATAACAAGAAGTAACAACATATCAAATGATATAATCAGTTCATCTGCCCTGTCATCCGTCTGTGTTTGTGTATCAGACACAGAAAATACACTGAATGCTCTAAAATGAAATCAAATTTAGTTCAAACAAAACAAACATGAATAGAGAATGTACACCATCATGCAATGAGTAAAACTTTGAAAACAGTATGTAGTTCAAGTCCCTCTCCATAGTTATAGACAATCAAATGGAAAAACAGAACCAAAACAACTTTTATTTTAAATTTGAATGCAGAAACCTTTGCTTAAAGCCTCGTGTCCACATGTTCCCATCAGTTTCCAGGTGGGCTCCAGATAGAAATCAGGAAGCATACAACATCCGAAGCCACAAAAAGGTCCGGAGCTGAAGCTGGCAGTGACCTTGCCACAGGTGACACCTTTTAATGGAATGGAATATTTTGCCGCCTGCTTGTTACGTTGCTGTGGTGAGCTTTAGCACAACAGATCAGGTACAGATCTACATCAGGGTTTGGAACAAACCTAATGCTGTCAGCTTGCAGCAGGGTTTCTGGAACGTTGCAGACTGCCGGTTAAGCTGGCACGAGCTGCCGGTGACCCAGTCGGGTTCCCAGTGATTTCTTTCGGTGTCAAAATTTTGAACAGTCCAGAATTTTGTTCCTGATTATTCCGATAGTCCAGATGCTGTGTGACACGCTCCAGGATGACCATGTGTGCTTGCAGATGGATTGCGTGAGTTTGCTGTTTTGCAATTTTTTTTCCTATCAGGAAGCCAACCACAACCTAACGGGATGCATGTGGAGAGAAGGTTTAAAACAGCTAACAGAATGCAACATACCCCCTTTAAAAAATGTAAAGATTACTGTCCTGAGGAAAAAAGTTGGCCTGAATTTTTAATGACCACACCAAAGCAAAACCACTATCCAGAGGCTTCACATTTTCCATAAATGCACCATAACTTTCCTACAATGCACTACGACTTTTGTCATGAAAATCGGTGCGCCACAATTTCCAGTTAAAGACGAGAGGAATGGTGGGCACAGAAGGTACCTTTTTTGAGTGTTTCATCAAAATTATCTGGTCTGAAAAGAGGGGAAGTGATTCATACAGGTAGTTTTTGTGATGCTCCATCATGCACTGTTGTTATTGTCTGTACTTCGTTGTGCGCTTCACAACATTAAATTGTTACTTTTTGGCTTATCCATTGTCCGTTCATTATCGCCCCCTGTTGTGGGTCCGTGTCACGACACCTTCCCAACATATAGTTTTGATTGCAGCTAAATATATTTGTGTTGATAATAACACCATAAAACTGAATAAGTTGGAAGAACTAAAAAAAAAAAAAAAAAAAATGTAAGTAATTGATTACTTCAATTTTTTAAGTATGTATACTCAAAAATGGCAACGTATTAAAACTAAACTATTAGAAGTTAATGTTACATATATTTTGATTGCAGTTAAATAAAAAAAATAATATTTGTGTTGGTAATAACACCATAAACCTGAATAAGTTTGACGAACTAAAAAAAAAAAATTGTAGGTAATTGATTACTTAAAATTTTTAAGTATGTATACTCAAAAATGGCAACTTATTAAAACTAAACTATTAGAAGTTAATGTTACATATATTTTTGATTGCAGTTAAATAAAAAATAATAATATTTGTGTTGGTAATAACACCATAAACCTGAATACGTTGGAAGAACTAAAAAAAAGTAGGTATTTGATTACTTCACATTTTTTAAGTATGTATACTCAAAAATGGCAACTTATTAAAACTAAACTATTAGAAGTTAATGTTACATATATTTCTGATTGCAGTTCAATTAAAAATTAATATTTATGTTGGTAATAACACCATAAACCTGAATAACAGGTGTGTCTCTATGTAATTTCTAGTCATCTGTAGAATAATTTTGTTTCTGTGTTCATATTGTCTGATGTGATGGCATGAGGAATCCCTGCTCAAAGGAAAACTTTACATGAAAATGCATATTTAAATAGGGGTATGGCCAGGAAGGAGTGTGGTGCATGTGCATGTGCACTCAATTCCATGTTCAGTGGCATGTACAAATGGAACGTGCTTGGATCCATGCGTACGCATACTTTGATAAATCTGAATATTTATGTGCTCACACCAGTTTCTGGGTTTTAGCGTATGCCATGTCATGCCATTCGGATGGAAATCCATGCAAGTCATTGTACATGAGGCCCCTGGAGAGGACAAAAACATTCTCTTCATTGAAGTGTTACAGACTAAAGCATGACCCAGTGTCAACAGTGGCTCTCTACAGCTCAATGTAGTAGTTTGTCAAACTGGTGAGACCAAATGAATCCCAAATGTCCTCGAGCTATATGTGCTACAAATGCTAACACTGTTAGCATCTTCCAGACAAACTCAGCTAACGGGCTGATTTCAGTTTGAATGTTTATTACATGATGTGGTTTCAGATTTTGAAATATTGCAAACTCTCAAAGTGCACAATTTCGTCTGAGATTGGCAAGGGACGATTTCTGTTGTTTTGGTTGTTTGTGTATGATTCCAGGCATCTTATCCTTCCCAGATGAGTGGCTGCATGATGGAGCATCAACACTCAAAAAAAGGTACCTTCTGAGCCCACCATTCCTCTCGTCTTTAACTGGAAATTGTGGCGCACCGATTTTCATGACAAAAGTCGTAGTGCATTGTAGGAAAGTTATGGTGCATTTATGGAAAATGTGAAACCTCTGGATAGTGGTTTTGCTTTGGTGTGGTCATTAAAAATTCAGGCCAACTTTTTTCCTCAGGACAGTAATCTTTACATTTTTTAAAGGGGGTATGTTGCATTCTGTTAGCTGTTTTAAACCTTCTCTCCACATGCATCCCGTTAGGTTGTGGTTGGCTTCCTGATAGGAAAAAAAATTGCAAAACAGCAAACTCACGCAATCCATCTGCAAGCACACATGGTCATCCTGGAGCGTGTCACCCAGCATCTGGACTATCGGAATAATCAGGAACAAAATTCTGGACTGTTCAAAATTTTGACACCGAAAGAAATCATTGGGAACCCGACTTGGTCACCGGCAGCTCGTGCCAGCTTAACCGGCAGTCTGCAACGTCCCAGAAACCCTGCTGCAAGCTGACAGCATTAGGTTTGTTCCAAACCCTGATGTAGATCTGTACCTGATCTGTTGTGCTAAAGCTCACCACAGCAACGTAACAAGCAGGCGGCAAAATATTCCATCCCGTTAAAAGGTGTCACCTGTGGCAAGGTCACTGCCAGCTTCAGCTCCGGACCTTTTTGTGGCTTCGGATGTTGTTTGCTTCCTGATTTCTATCTGGAGCCCACCTGGAAACTGATGGGAACATGTGGACACGAGGCTTTAAGCAAAGGTTTCTGCATTCAAATTTAAAATAAAAGTTGTTTTGGTCTTGTTTTTCCATTTGATTGTCTATAACTATGGAGAGGGACTTGAACTACATACTGTTTTCAAAGTTTTACTCATTGCATGATGGTGTACATTCTCTATTCATGTTTGTTTTGTTTGAACTAAATTTGATTTCATTTTAGAACATTCAGTGTATTTTCTGTGTCTGATACACAAACACAGACGGATGACAGGGCAGATGAACTGATTATATCATTTGATATGTTGTTACTTCTTGTTTTGTCTTGTTTTTGTCATATACAAGAGAAAAACCTTTGAATCTGGCCTGAAAATGCTTTTTTTTCTTGGCTGCCTGCAATTATTGATGGTGGGAATTATTTTATTTTTTAATGTTTTATTTCTGCTTTTAGGTACTTTTATTATTTGTTCTATTTTCATTCTTATTAACTGGTACATGTGAGGTTTTTATTGTTTTGTTCTGTAAAGTGCTATATAAAAATTGTTATTATTAGTTGCAGAATGACATAGTATCTGAATATTCTATGCTGTTTTGACATACATCAATTTGGTTTTCAACTTCATAGAATTCATATCTGATTATCAAGTTGCTTTGTGGGACATCTTGAGAGTTTGTGGGATTCCTAGTGGTGATTTTGTGGACATCAGAGCCAGACTGTACACTGGCACTGTCCATGATGTGGAAAGTGTTGACAGATCACGTGACTTCCTCTGAGTGAACTCTGGCATTCCTCAGAGATCTGTTCTGGCTCCTAGTCTGTGTAGTGCTTGCATGGATTAGGTGTTGGGTACGGACATGGACTCCAGCAACTTGAGGACCTTTGTTCATGTGGAAAAGTTCACTGAGTTTGACTTTGTGGATGATGCTGTGATTTTTGAAGAATCAATGGATGCTTTGAGTGCAAGACTTGAGAAGCTGAGTGAGGAGTCAGTATGGATGGGTTTGCAGTTGGATCCAAGCTTTCATTAACTTCCTACATTCGGCTACCAGGAGTGTGTCTTTATGTAGTGCTTGGATTCTTACTGTATGGTTATGAGACTTGGACTTGGAACTAGTAACTTCAAGGTTTGATTGGAAGTCTTTGGTACTAGGTGCCTCCAGAGAATCCTTGGGTTCAGCTGGAATGACTTGGTGTTAAATGAAGAGTGCCTTTGGGAGACTGAGATGAGGCATGCTACTTGCGTTATGAGGAAACATGATCCAGTGCACATGTTCCTCAATGTTGAGGATCCAAATAACTAGAAAAGGCCAAGGGGATACCTATGTACCACCTGGCTATGGCAGATACATGGCTAAATTGGGAAGTGGGGATGGACCTGTCGCCTGTGTGTGTCTTGGTGTGAGCCCGTGTCTGTGTGTGTTGTTGTGTGTGTTTGTGTCTGTGTTTATGTTTCTGTGTGTGTGTGTCTGCGTTTCTCTGTGTGTGTGTGTGTGTCTGCGTTTCTCTGTGTGTGTGTGTGTGTGTGTGTGTGTGTGTGTGTGTGTGTGTGTGTGTGTGTGTGTGTGTGTGTGTGTGTGTGTGTGTCTGTTTCTCTGTGTGTGTGTGTGTGCACGTGCGTCTGTCTGTGTGTGTGTGTGTGTGTGTGTGTGTGTGTGTGTGTGTGTCTGTCTGTCTGTCTGTCTGTTTCTGTGTGTGTGTGTGTGTGTGTGTGCACGTGCGTCTGTCTGTGTGTGTGTGTGTGTGTGTGTGTGTGTGTGTGTGTGTGTGTGTGTCTGTCTGTCTGTCTGTTTCTCTGTGTGTGTGTGTGTGTGTGCACGTGCGTCTGTCTGTGTGTGTGTGTGTGTGTGTGTGTGTGTGTGTGTGTGTGTGTGTGTGTGTGTGTGTGTGTGTGTGTGTACAGTAATGTAAAAACATGAGACATTAATCTGTATAATTTGATTTTATTTTCAATCTCACTGGATGATCAGGAAATCTAATTTAAAAATATTCCAATTAAAAACAACAACAATATAGTTTTTGTTTTTCTGTTTTATTAATGAAACTATTAAATGAAGAAGTTTTAAAAAATGATTCCTTTCAGGTGAACTGTTGGTCACAAACAGCTGCTGATAATCTGTCAGTCACAAAATGATTGTAAAAACATGATCAAAAGCAAATTTATTTACTTATAGATTAAAGAACAGCTGCTAAAATACATTACAGACTTTTCTTATCACACCCAAAAAATAATGTCAGGTTGAAATGTGGTTCACATTTTACAAATTCATTGATAATCATTCCAGCTGCAGTCTTCTCTTGTTCTTCTCTTGCTTTTCTTCGCCCAGTATTCCGGCACTCTGTCACTCAAATCGGGTTCTTACTTTGCCAGAAACTTTCCTGACAAGAACCCGACGAGAACACAAGCGCCACCAACAACGTAAACCCAAGACTTCTTCGTCTTGGATTCCATTTCCTTCTGGAATCTGGTTTCCTGCTCTTCCAGCTTCTGTCGGAATCTGGCCTGTTGTTCTTTCTGCTGTTGTCCAGCAGTGGCCTTCTGGTCTTCCAGCATCTGCTGGAATCTGACTTCTTGCTCCTTCAGCTGTTCTCCAAGGCTGGCCTTCTGGGCTTCCAGCTGCTGCTGGTACTTCGTCTCCTTGGCTTGGAGGGCTTTTTCATAGTCCTCCTTCATTGCTGCACACTCTTTTTGTAAAAGCTGCTTTGCAGCTTCCAGCTCCTCCTTCATTTGAGCTTGTTGTTCTTTCATCTTCAGCAAGTCATACAGAACAGCATCTGAGATGTCGTCACTTGGCGTCATGACCTTGCTGACTTTGGTTTGATGAACCACAGCTTCCTTTTTTTGATGATCTCCACCAATTAAGTCGAGCAGCGTCACATGTTGCTGATGTTTCACTGGTGCCTTTTGACCACCAGTCTTTGGAGAGTTGGAATCTGTCTTCAGCTGGAGCTTGAAGGCCAGCTCCTCTTCTCCAGAACGAGGTGACCACCTCTCCTTAGGTGAGGCACCACAATGTGAAGTCATCATCAATGGAGCAACCTTCTCTTCACTTAAAACATCAAACCTGTCTGATATTTTGATGGGATTTTGAAGATATCCAGTAACACCTCTAACACCTCCATTCTTCCCCTTCTGGACCACAGTCCACTCGTCCTGTGGGTCCAGAGTTGAGCTTGGCGCCGGCTGCTTCATCTCTTTGCACTGTGGGGAAAAAAGAAGGGGTGAGGGTGGAGGGGAGATGATACCAACATGAAGTAATTCAGTGCTGCAGACAGAAACAAATAATCAGGCTGATGTCTTTATAATTTTGATCAAATATTCATCTGACATTTACTTTCCAGTGCCACTGGTCACATATTTTGGGGGCACTGTGGTTGGACAGGGTGGTACCTGAGCCTACTACACACATGTGGATGGAGTACTAATCCCACCACCAACCCCCCAAAAGTATTTTCTCCAGGTTGGAGACCCACATGTAATCCTGGAAGTCCAGAATGGGATCTTTTAATTGATTTGAAGGTAACATTTGGATAAAAATGGACACTTGGGGAAAAAAGGTCAGAAAAGAAAAAAACAGGGAATTAAATGATGAATTGAGGAGAACTTACCTTTTTCTGTCTTCTGCTCGGCATTTTGTCTGAATGATCACAGTCTGTTATAATTGGTCTGCTTAATCGAGCTGATGATTGGATCCAAATGTGTCCTGTGTTTCTAATGTAACTCTTCTCTGCTTCCTGTGGTGAGAACAATGACACTCTGACACTCTATATGTGCAGTTATGCTCTTTGTGGTACTTTTCCTCCTTTGTGACATCATAATTTGGTAGAAATGATGTTTGAGTTGCAAGCATAGAATTGTTGCCATGGTTACAGTTACTTTATGACATCACCAAGTGCATAAAGCACACATCCTATTTTTTTTTTTTTTTTTTTTTTTTTTGGTGATGCATAGGAATAGAGATGTTTGAAAAATAATGTTCAATAACTGAAAATGGCTCAATTATTAATTCAGTCATTTTTTTTTTTTTTTTTTTTTGCATTCCCGTCATCATTCCAAAGAAAGAATAAGAGGAATAAGAATAAAGTTCTTGACATTTTTACTGCCTGATTTTAATGTGAAATCATTAAGTTATTTAAGAGAGTAATAAAGCTGAATCTGGTAATACAGGTAGTTTATTAGTGATTTATTTATCATATTTACTGAACTGGGCCCTAGTTTGCAACTCAGACTGCAGCATGTGATACTGATTAGAGCAACAAAACTCATGTTTTTAACAAACAGACAGACAGAATTAGAGCTGAAATAATAATTAAGTTTAGAAAATTAAAATCCTGATAATTTATTCTGACCAAAAAAGATAAAAACTGCTATATCATCTTTAGATTTTGCTGTTTGTTCATTTTATAGTAAATTCAGAATTGATTCTAACTAATAAGACATGTACGTGGTGTCAGACACTGGTCCATTTTTTTTTTACAAACTTTTGTTCACAAAACAAAACATTTAAAAATTCATATGAATAACAATGAAAATATTCCTTTGCATTCTGAGTGTAAGTCAGTTGATTAATTTTCTATACCTGTTTAATAATAAGTTTACTGAACACATCAATTAAAAAAACCTTTTTCTTTTCTTTTAATGGTAGCATAATATTAGCTCCAAAACCACCTATTGTTTTGATTTGTTTGAACTAAATTTGATTTCATTTTAGAACATTCAGTGTATTTTCTGTGTCTGATACACAAACACAGATGGATGACAGGGCAGAGGAACTGATTATATCATTTGATAAGTTGTGTTCTTCTTGTTTTGTCTTGTTTTTGTTATATACAAGAGAAAAACCTTTGAATCTGTCCTGAAAATGCTTTTTTTTTCTTGGCTGCCTGCAATTGTTGATGGTGGGAATTATTTTATTTTTTAATGTTTTATTTCTGCTTTTAGGTACATTTATTATTTGTTCTCATTTTAGTTCTTATTAACTGGTGCATGTGTTGTTTTTATTGTGTTTGTTCTGTAAAGTGCTATATAAAAATTGTTTTTATTACCTCCGCCAAGGAGGTTATGTTTTCGGTCGAGTTTGTTTGTTTGTTTGTTTGTCTGTCTGTCAGCAGGATAACTCAAAAAGATTTGAACGGATTTTGATGACATTTTTTGGAGTGGTTGGAAATGACAAGAGGAACAACTGATTAAATTTTAGTGGTGATCTGGATCACGATCCGGATCCAAGAATTTTTTAAAGGATTCTTCACCGTTGCGGGATAGGGGGAATTTTGACATTCTAGTTTCTAACTCCACAAAAACAAGGCAGAAAGGCTTGAAAAAAATTAGGGTGTAACATAATTAAATGTTCTATCAAACAACAAAGTTTGGTGATGATCGTATCTGGATTCCGGATCTGGTGATCCAGAATATGCAAAAATATAGGGAAAATAGAAAATGTGTTAGTGTGAGGTGACAAATGAAGCTAGAGATGCACAACTAACACCAAATTGTAGCTGAATCTGTACTGATTCAGTAAGGTGTCATCAGATTTGATGTAGCTTCAAATGTTATGGAGCTAGATCCAGAAGAAAACCGCCATTACTGAAAAATCATTTTTATACAATAACTTTTGAACTAATAAAGACATAAAAGTGATTCCAAGTTGTAGTGGTATGTTTTCATGGTCAAGGATGTCAAATATAAAGGAAAGAAAAGTGTATGTATCATAGTTTTGGTTGTAACACTGAATTGTTGAATAGATCACTGTGCCAAGGAGGGAATCTCTTTATTGTCAGTGACCCTATGGCCTTGTGTAGCACATGCAACACTTAAAAAATAGTTCTATTTCAGAATTTACTGTTATTTATTTAGAGAAGTGTTTCATAAATGCTAAAAAAATCATATACGTATTTGCAGTTTAGTTGAATAATAAATTGAATTTTGTCTCTTATTTGTTTTTGTCTATAAGCACATGCAATACCAATTTCAGTGCTCAGATGACAGTAGCTTCTGGGAAAGGTGCAAGTTGCAATAAACTTGTGATGCCAAGCGCTAAGGATACATGCTATCCAGTCACAGCAGATGAAACATTTTTTACTACTGCACTGTAAAAAAAAAATAGTTGAGAAGACTTCAAATTTGCAGGCAACAGTCTGCACTAAGACTTTTATGTTGTGCCGATGATGAACTATATACTATAACATATATTTCATCATCGGCACAAACAGGGCCGGCCCAAGCCTTTATGGGGCCCTAAGCAGAATTTCATTTGCGGACCAACCACCCACTATCAGATTGATTTGTAATTAGCTTACATCATACCAGTGTCATTCTGGCTATTGTTTTAAACCTTACGGGGTTAGCAAACTTCTAAAAATGTTCTAATTAACTTCTAAATGCAGAGTGGCGTATAAGTGTGGCATAATTACATTAACTATTTCAAAGTAACATCAGCAGACAAGACACTGCATCTACAGTAAACAAGTTAACCAGTTTCATTAATTTTATTTTTAAAATATGGAACAGATGTGCAAGGGTGTGCAAAATGTCCAATCTTCCAAGACAAAATGAAACCAAATGACATTTACATTATCTTCTTATATAAAAATAATCAGTTGTATGTTGTGTGGGCCGCCAAAAGAGAAGGTACTGCTGGCCCACCACCAGAGGGCGCCCTGTCTGGAGTGCGGGCTCCAGGCACCAGAGGGCGCAGCCGCCTCACAGGAGCAGCCAGGGTGACAGCTGTCACGCATCACCTGCAACAGCTGTTACCAATCACCTGATCAGCAGGGGTACATCAGCAGGACGATGTCTCCACCTCTTTGCCGAGATATCGCTCTACCTGGAAGGTAACATTCTCAGCTGACTGTGTGATCTTTCGACAGTAACCTTTTGTGACTTTTGTGCATTGTATAGCAGACTCTTTTTCCAACGAGAGGTGGAGGTAGTTTTCCTGCCGTGTGGATTGCTGGGTGCAAACGCGCCCACATTTAATTGTTTTTTTGTTCCTCGCCAGCAGTACCAGGTCCGACACGCGGAGGCAGTGGCCACCTGGGAGTTCGGGACTTAGTGGCTCCAGTATTCCCGGGGTCTGGTGGCGGAGGAAATCGTGTGGTTCCGGTTCTACTTTGGACAGACGTCTTCTATCTTCGAGCCTGCCCACACGACACCTTTTGTGATTTGGCTTTTTGTCTATTGTTGTAATCTGTTGTGTTTGTTGTGCCCATTCACAACAGTAAAGTGTTGTTATTTGACTTCCTCCATTGTCCGTTCATTTGCGCCCCCTGTTGTGTGTCCGTGTACCTACACTTTCCCAACATTGTAATTAAAATAAATATACTTAAATAAGAAATAACTTATTTGATATAACTTATCTGATAATAACTTATCTGATATAATCAGATGAACTGATTATATAATTTGCTAAGTTGTGTTACTTATTGTTTTGTCTTGTTTTTTGTCATATACAAGAGGAAAAACCTTTGAATCGGTCCTGAAAATGCTTTTTTTTTTTTTCTTGGCTGCTTGCAATTGTTGATGGTGGGAATTATTTTATTTTTTAATGTTTTATTTCTGCTTTTAGGTACTTTTATTATTTGTTCTCATTTTAGTTCTTATTAACTGGTGCATGTGTTGTGAACTTGAACTTATTTATTTGGCACACAACTCCTCAATAACAAAAACTGATATACAAGACAATTCCACAGTGACATGTGTGACCAAAAAGGGGGTGAGCAGAAGCAAAGCTTATAAACGCCCACCCCATATATACATACATACATATATACACATTACCTACCCCCAGAGCGGAACAACAGGTCACCGCGTTCCTGGCGTCCAGGGACATTGATTTGGACGTAAATTGTCTTGAAGCTTGTCACCCTCTCCCTACGAAGAAAGGCGCTCCTCCTGTGCTTATCATGAAGTTTCTCAAGGTCACATTGTTGAGGCAAGGAAGAAAATTGAAAGGTACGAATGTTTATTTGAATGATCACTTGACAAAAACAAATGCAGACATTGCTAAAAAAAAAAAAAAAGCCAGATACTTAAGGAAAACAAACAAAATTCAGAATACATGGGTCAGGAATTGTAAAGTCTTCATTAAACTGAATGGATCTCCTGAAGTAGCTAAAAGAGCTGGAAAAATATGAAATATGAGTCAGTAATATATGGAGAAATAAAAAAGTAAAAAAAAAAAAACTAGTTCTACTTCACAAACCATTGAATCAAAACCCATAATCTCTACTTCAGGAGATGAAATAATACAACAGAGGATAATAAACCAGGAATTATTGGAATTAAAAGCAACTGAGTACACCGAACACAAGATAATGGATTTGGAAAACGAAATAGACCCGGATAATATGTTTTTTTCGACTGATACCGTTCATTGCAACTACTATACGGAACAGGATTACAATAATACAGTTAAAACAGAAGGTAAATTATCAATTATCCACTTTAACAGCAGAAGTATGTACACAAACTTTAACAGTATCAAAGAATTTCTTCAGCAGTTTACAAACCCTTTAGTATAATAACAATTTCAGAAACGTGGTTCAATGCGCAAAAAGGAATACAATTTGAGTTGGATGGTTATGATCTTAAATTTTCATTGTTATGCAGATGATACCCAGCTTTATCTATCCATGAAGCCAGAGGACACACACCAATTAGCTAAACTGCAGGATTGTCTTACAGACATAAAGACATGGATGACCTCTAATTTCCTGCTTTTAAACTCAGATAAAACTGAAGTTATTGTTCTTGGCCCCACAAATCTTAGAAACATGGTGTCTAACCAGATCCTTACTTTGGATGGCATTACCCTGACCTCTAGTAATACTGTGAGAAATCTTGGAGTCATTTTTGATCATGATATGTCATTCAAAGCGAATATTAAACAAATATGTAGGACTGCTTTTTTGCATTTGCGCAATATCTCTAAAATTAGAAAGGTCTTGTCTCAGAGTGGTGCTGAAAAACTAATTCATGCATTTATTTCCTCTAGGCTGGACTACTGTAATTCATTATTATCAGGTTGTCCTAAAAGTTCCCTGAAAAGCCTTCAGTTAATTTAAAATGCTGCAGCTAGAGTACTGACAGGGACTAGAAGGAGAGTGTTGTGTGGGCCGCTGAAGAGGAGGTACTACTGGCCCACCACCACCAGATGGCGCCCTGCTTGGAGTGCGGGCTTCAAGCACGAGAAGGCGCCGGAGCCACTGGGAGTGACAGCTGTCGCTCTTCATCAGCACCAGCTGTCACTCATTCAATCCATCACCATCACCATAAAGGCTGGACTGCAACTCCACCTCCTCGCCGAGAAATCAGCTACCATTCAGGTAACCTTCTCTGCTGTGATTTATTGTATCTAAACATTGTTCTGTGTGCAGCCGTTTTCCTGTGGACTCAGTCTGAAGCTGGATTGGCGGATAGTGGGAGTGCGACGTTTTTTCGCCTCTCACTCCTTCCAGGGAAGAGACTGACAGGAGCTGCACGGGTGAAATTGTTTCTAGAGGTGGAGGTTCTCCCTCCTAACTTAACTGACTGTGGGATTACTGAGTGTGCGAACTCACATTCATCAATACTGTTTCTGGTCTCTGCCAGCAGTACCGGGTCTGACTGCTGAAGACAGTGGCCACCTGGGGCGCAGGGCTTGGCGGCTCCGGTGTTCTTCAGATCCGTTGGTGGTGGAAGCTGTGTGGGATCCGGCTCTTCTCTCGCCAGGTGTCTTCTATCTTCGAGCCTGCCCACACGTCACCTTGTGTATATTTGACGTTCCACCATATTGTTATTGTCTGTACGTCGTTGTGCGATTCACAACATTAAATTGTTACTTTTTGGCTTATCCATTGTCCGTTCATTTACGCCCCTTGTTGTGGGTCCGTGTCACGACACCTCCACAACAGGATTTCTCGGCCAGCATCACGGATCCCGAGGGGCGTCAACCATCGCACCAGCAGGAGGTGTGTTAGGTGAGCTGCAGCACATCTTAACCGCTTTTACTGCTCCGTTGGACTTAGTTACCGAGCAGGGCATTATTCTCAATCGGAGGATGGAGGCTCTCACTGCCCAGGTGGAAGCGCATGATCAGGGCGCTGCTGCAGCACCTCCTCCTGCTGACCGTATGCCAGAGACAGACATTCCACTGGTCGTTCAACGAACCCCCCCACCTTCCCCTGAAGCATACATAAGCCCTCCGGAGCCGTACGGAGGCTGTGTGGAGATGTGCGCGGACTTCTTGATGCAGTGCTCGCTCGTCTTTTCACAGCGTCCTGTCATGTACACGTCAGACGCTAGCCGGGTGGCTTACGTTATAAATTTGCTTTGAGGAGAGGCACGCGCCTGGGCTACGGCGCTCTGGGAGCAGAATTCACGGCTCCTAACAATATACACTGAGTTTGTGAGGGAGTTCCGACAAGTGTTCGACCACCCTCATAGAGGCGAGACCGCTTCAAGTGTGCTGCTGTTGATAAGACAGGGTTGTCGGAGCGCAGCAAAGTATGCAGTCGACTTCCGCATCGCGGCAGCGCGAGCCGGCTGGAATGCTGTTGCGCTCCGCGCTGCCTTTGTAAACGGACTGTCGCCGGTCCTTAAGGAGCACCTGGCGGCGAAGGACGAGCCGCGGGATTTAGACGGGCTTATCGACCTGGTTATACGGTTAGACAACCGATTAACAGAACACCGATGGGAGCGAGACGAAGGGCGTGGTCAAGCACAAGCCGTCCCTCTTCCTCCCGGGTCCGAAAGGGAGCTGACTCCACAGCCAGGGCTCTCCACGTGACGACAGCTCCCCCTGCTGACGTTGCTATGGAGACAAGCAGGGCCAAAAAACGATCAGAGCAGAGACAAAGGAGGCTGATCTGTGGAGAGTGTTTTCTCTGCAGCTCAACCGAGCATACACAGAGAGAATGCCCCAAACGGTCAAAACAGCAGCACTCGTCCTTAGAGACTGGCCTAAGGGTGGGTCACAACACCCACGCGGGGAGACCCCGACAATCTGCACGTATCCCAGTCACGATCCTGAGTGGGGATCTAACCCTTCACGCCCCAGCACTGGTGGACACGGGGTCGGAGGGGAATCTGCTGGATAGCAGATGGGCAAAGGAGGTTGGGCTCCCTCTAGTGGCCCTACTGTCACCATTGTCGGTGCGGGCACTAGATGGCACCCTTCTTCCACTAATCACACACCAGACACAGCCAGTGACACTGGTGGTGTCTGGGAATCACAGGGAGGAGATTGTGTTTTATGTAACACCTTCTACCTCTCGAGTGATTTTGGGTTTTCCATGGGTGTTAAAACACAATCCCCGGATTGATTGGCCATCTGGGGTTGTGGTTCAGTGGAGCGAAACCTGCCACCGGGAGTGTTTAGGATCCTCGGTTCCACCCGGTGTGACAGCTAAGGAGGAGGTTTTAGTCCCCCCCAATCTGGTGGCGGTGCCAGCCGAGTACCATGACCTTGCTGACGTCTTCAGCAAGGATCTGGCACTCATGCTGCCCCCACACCGTCCGTACGATTGTGCCATTGATTTGATACCGGACGCTGGGTACCCGTCCAGCAGGCTGTACAACCTCTCACGTCCGGAACGCAAATTAATGGAAACCTACATCCGGGACTCGTTAGCTGCCGGGTTGATCCGGAACTCCACCTCCCCGATGGGTGCTGGTTTCTTTTTTGTGGGCAAGAAGGACGGCGGACTCCGTCCATGCATTGATTACAGAGGGCTGAACGAGATCACGGTTCGCAACCGATACCCGTTACCTCTGTTGGATTTAGTGTTCACGCCCTTGCATGGAGCCCAAATTTTCACAAAATTGGATCTTAGGAATGCTTATCATGTGGTTCGGATCCAGGAGGGAGAGGAGTGGAAGACGGCATTTAACACCCCGTTAGGTCACTTTGAGTACCTGGTCATGCCGTTCGGCCTCACCAATGTGCCCGCGACGTTCCAAGCGTTGGTTAATGACGTCTTGCGGGACTTCCTGCATCGGTTTGTCTTCGTATATCTAGACGATATACTCATCTTTTCTCCGGATCCTGAGACCCATGTCAAGCATGTACGTCAGGTCCTACAGCGGTTGTTGGAGAACCGGCTGTTTGTGAAGGGCGAGAAGTGCGAGTTCCACCGCACTTCTTTGTCCTTCCTGGGGTTCATAATCTCCTCCAACTCCGTCGCCCCTGATCCGGCCATGGTTGCGGCGGTGAGAGATTGGCCCCAACCAACAAACCATAGGAAACTACAACAGTTCCTCGGTTTTGCGAATTTCTACAGGAGGTTCATCAAGGGCTACAGTCAGGTAGTTAGCCCCCTGACAGCCCTGACCTCCACAAAAGTCCCCTTCACCTGGTCGGATCGGTGCGAAGCCGCGTTTAGGGAGTTGAAACGCCGGTTCTCAACTTCACCAATTCTGGTGCAGCCCGATCCTACTCGCCAGTTCACAGTGGAAGTGGATGCCTCTGACTCAGGGATAGGAGCCGTGCTATCCCAGAGCGGGGAGTCCGATAAGGTTCTCCACCCTTGTGCCTATTTTTCCCGCAGGTTGACCCCGGCTGAGAGGAATTATGACGTCGGCAATTGGGAACTCTTAGCTGTGAAGGAGGCTCTTGAGGAGTGGAGACACCTGTTGGAGGGAGCGACGGTGCCCTTCACGGTTTTCACGGACCATCGGAACCTGGAGTACATCCGGACCGCCAAGCGGTTGAACCCCAGGCAAGCCCGCTGGTCACTGTTCTTCGGGCGCTTTGACTTCCAGATTACATACCGCCCCGGGACCAAGAACCAACGGCCGGATGCCCTGTCCCGGGTGCATGATGAGGAGGCCAAGGCCGAGTTGTCAGACCCCATAGAGACCATCATCCCCGAGTCCACTGTCGTGGCCACTCTCACCTGGGATGTGGAGAAGACCATCCGGGAGGCCCTGACACGGAACCCGGACCCGGGGACCGGCCCGAAGGACAAACTGTACATCCCACCAGAGGCCAGAGCTGCGGTTTTGGACTTCTGTCATAGTTCCAAGCTCTCCTGTCATCCCGGGGTGCGCAGAACCATGGCAGTGGTCCAGCAGCGCTTCTTGTGGGCGTCCATGGAGGCCGACGTCCGGGACTACGTCCAGGCCTGTACCACCTGTGCCAGGGGCAAAGCCGACCACCACAAGGCCCAAGGCCTCCTCCAGCCCCTACCGGTACCTCACCGCCCCTGGTCCCACATCGGCCTGGACTTCGTCATGGGCCTCCCACTGTCCCAGGGCAACACCACCATCCTCATGATAGTGGACCGGTTCTCCAAGGCGGCCCACTTCATGGCCCTCCCAAAGCTCCCAAAGGCCCAGGAGACAGCAGACCTCCTGGTCCACCACATCGTGCGTCTGCATGGGATACCAGCGGACATCATCTCAGACTGTGGCCCTCAGTTCTCCTGCAGGGAACTGGGGGCCACCGTGAGTCTCTCGTCCAGGTATCACCCTCAGACAAACGGACAGGCAGAGTGGGCCAACCAGGAGCTGGAGCAGGCCCTCCATTGCGTTACCTCCGTGCACCCGATGGCCTGGAGCACCCATCTGGCCTGGATCGAGTACGCCCACAACAGCCAAGTGTCGTCAGCCACTGGCCTCTCCCCGTTTGAGGTGTGTTTGGGGTACCAGCCCCCATTGTTTCCACTTGTGGAGGGAGAGGTCGATGTGCCCTCGGTCCAGGTCCACCTCAGGAGGTGCCGCCGGCTGTGGCGGACCGCCCGTTCTGCCCTGTTGAAGGCCCGGACGAGGGCCAAGGCCCATGCAGACCGCCGGCGTTCCCCGGCTCCTGCATACCAGCCCGGGCAGGAGGTGTGGCTTTCAACCAAGGACATACCACTCCAGGTCAAGTCTCAGAAACTGAAGAACCGCTTCATCGGACCACTTACGATCCTCAAAGTCTTCAGTCCTGCCGCGGTGAAGCTGAAGCTGCCGGCTTCACTGCGGATCCATCCTGTCTTCCATGTGTCGCGCATCAAACCTCACCATATTTCACCCCTCTGTACCCCCGGACCGGCGCCGCCTCCTGCCCGGATCATCGACGGGGAGCCGGCTTGGACCGTGCGCCGGCTCCTGGACGTCCGTCGGAAGGGCCGGGGGTTCCAGTATTTGGTGGACTGGGAGGGGTATGGACCCGAAGAACGCTCCTGGGTGAAGAGGAACTTCATCCTGGACCCGGCCCTCCTGGCCGACTTCTACCGGCGGCACCCGGACAAGCCTGTTCGGGCGCCAGGAGGCGCCCATTGAGGGGGGGGTCCTGTTGTGTGGGGCGCTGAATAGGAGGTACTGCTGGCCCACCACCACCAGATGGCGCCCTGCTTGGAGTGCGGGCTTCAAGCACGAGAGGGCGCCGGAGCCACTGGGAGTGACAGCTGTCGCTCTTCATCAGCACCAGCTGTCATTCATTCAACCCATCACCATCACCATAAAGGCCGGACTGCAACTCCACCTCCTCACTGAGAAATCAACTACCATTCAGGTAACCTTCTCTGCTGTGATTTATTGTATCTAAACATTGTTCTGTGTGCAGCCGTTTTCCTGTGGACTCAGTCTGAAGCTGGACTGGCGGATAGTGGGAGTGCGACGTTTTTTCGCCTCTCACTCCTTCCAGGGAAGAGACTGACAGGAGCTGCACGGGTGAAATTGTTTCTGGAGGTGGAGGTTCTCCCTCCTAACTTAACTGACTGTGGGATTACTGAGTGTGCGAACTTACATTCATCAATACTGTTTCTGTTCTCTGCCAGCAGTACCGGGTCTGACTGCTGAAGACAGTGGCCACCTGGGGCGCAGGGCTTGGCGGCTCCGGTGTTCTTCAGATCCGTTGATGGTGGAAGCTGTGTGGGATCCGGCTCTTCTCTCGCCAGGTGTCTTCTATCTTCGAGCCTGCCCACACGTCACCTTGTGTATATTTGACGTTCCACCATATTGTTATTGTCGGTACGTCGTTGTGCGATTCACAACATTAAATTGTTACTTTTTGGCTTATCCATTGTCCGTTCATTTACGCCCCCTGTTGTGGGTCCGTGTCACGACACCTCCACAACAGAGAGAGCATATTTCACCCATATTGGACCCTCTTCATTGGCTTCCTGTTAATTCTAGAATAGAATTTAAAATTATTCTTCTTACTTATAAGGTTTTGAATAATCAGGTCCCATCTTATCTTAGGGACCTCATAGTACCATATCACCCCAATAGAGCGCTTCGCTCTCAGACTACAGGCTTACTTGTAGTTCCTAGGGTTTTTAAGAGTAGAATGGGAGGCAGAGCCTTCAGCTTTCAGGCTCCTCTCCTCTGGAACCAGCTCCCAATTCGGATCAGGGAGACAGACACCCTCTCTACTTTTAAGATTAGGCTTAAAACTTTCCTTTTTGCTAAAGCTTATAGTTAGGGCTGGATCAGGTGACCCTGAACCATCCCTTAGTTATGCTGCTATAGACTTAGACTGCTGGGGGGTTCCCATGATGCACTGTGTGTTTCTTTCTCTTTTTGCTCTATACACCACTCTGCATTTAATCATTAGTGATTGATCTCTGCTCCCCTCCACAGCATGTCTTTTTCCTGATTCTCTCCCTCAGCCCCAACCAGTCCTGGTTCTGCTGGATGTTTCTTCCCGTTAAAAAGGAGTTTTTCCTTCCCACTGTCGCCAAGTGCTTGCTCACAGGGGGTCGTTTTGACCCTTGGGGTTTTTCCGTAATTATTGTATGGCTTTGCCTTGGGGCAACTGTTTGTTGTGATTTGGCGCTATATAAATAAAATTGATTGGATTTTATTTGATTTGATCTAAACTACATCAACAGAGTGAATAAAGGAGGTGGAGGTGTTGCTATATATGTGCGGAAAAATATTAAATTTAAGGTAATAGAAAGTATGACGTTAACAATAAAAGATGTGTTAGAATGTATATCAATAGAAATTTATAATGGAAACAAGAAAAACATTATTATAAGTTGTTTATATAGGGCGCCAGGCTCAAATATGGCTACATTTACAAAGTGGGTGGACAGAATGTTTTTATCAATAAATAACAAATATTTATATGTGGAGATCATAACATTGATTTAATAAACCCCAATAGGCACACATCAACTGACGAATTTATAAACACAATGTACAGCATAAGCTTATACCCAGTTATCACCAGGCCAAGCAGAATTACATTGAATAGTGCAACTCTAATAGATATCTTGACAAACAATATAGAAACTAAAAATATAAGTGGTTTATTGATTTGTGACATAACTGACCATCTTCCTGTGGTCACTGTGTATGACTCCAATTGTAATTTTCAGGTAAAACCCCAATACTCTGCATTTAAACGAGTAAGAACCCAAAAAGCAATAGATCACCTCAATAATGACTTAACAAAACAGGACTGGCGCACTGTGTATAGGGAGAATGATGTGGATTGTGCCTTCAATAACTTTCTAGACATTTTCAATTCATTATATGAGATAAACTGTCCAATAAGCCAAGTCAACAAAAACAGTACTGTCGCCAAAAGTCCATGGTTAACAAAAGGTCTACAAAATGCTTGGAAAAAGAAGAATACATTATACAGACAATTTGTTAGACTAAGGACAAAAGAATCTGAACATAGATATAAATTATATAAAAACAAACTAACTAATATAATCAGAGCCAGTAAGAAATTATATTATACCAATCTATTAAATAATAATAAAAATGACACCAAGAGAATCTGGGAACTTCTTAACACTATAATCAAAAATAAGGTAAGAGGTTATTCTTATCCAAATTATTTTATTGATAAGAACAAGGACATCTATAATATGTATAACATAGTTAATGGTTTTAATAACTTCTTTGTTAATATTGGACCCGACTTGGCAGCAAAAATTCCCGATGGTTGTAACAAGGAGCAAGAATCACTCATAAAAATCAATCCAAACACAATGTTTCTCTCCAGTGTTAGTGAAGCCGAAATAATAGATATTGTTAATAAATGTAAAAATAAAAAATCAACTGACTGTTATGACATAGATATGAAGCTAGTAAAAACAATAATCAAAAGCATATCAAAACCCCTGACTCATATATGTAACTTGTCATTTCACCATACAAAATGGAAATAAACATATCTTCACAAACTACAGACCGGTCTCTCTACTTCCACAATTTTCCAAAATTTTAGAAAAGCTTTTTAACAACAGGTTAGGATCCTTTATAGAAAAATATAACATAATTAACGAATGTCAATATGGGTTTAGGTCTGGTAGGTCAACTTCACTTGCAATAATTGAAGCAATAGAAGAGATTACAAACACCTTAGATAGTAAAAACTATATAGTTGGAATATTCATTGATTTAAAGAAAGCGTTTGACACACTTAATCACTCAATTCTACTCAATAAATTGGAAAGATATGGTATCAGGGGAGTGGCTTGGAACTGGATTCAAAGCTATTTAACGGAGAGACATCAGTTTGTGCAGATGGGTGCATTTAAATCTGGGTGTTTGGGCATCCCTTGTGGAGTCCCACAGGGATCCATACTGGGTCCACATTTTTTTAATCTTTATATAAATGACATTTATTGTGTCACAATTATTAAAATGATTATTATTTGCAGATGATACCAATATATTATATTCCAGTGATAACTATAGCAAACTTATTAATGTGGTAAATAGTGAATTAATTAAGCTGAAAACTTGGTTGAATATTAATAAATTATCCCTAAATATAAATAAGACTAAAGTCATGTTTTTTGGAAATCATAATGTCAATTCTAATTTACCAATAAATATAGACGGTGTCGAAATAGATAAAGTGTCAGAAGTCAAATTTTTAGGGATAACCATCGATAGTAAATTAAGCTGGAAGTCTCATATCAGCCACATACATAAAAAAGTTTCCAAGAATGTCTCTATTATGTACAAAGCAAAATATTTTCTGGATCATAATGCATTATATTTAGTGTATTGTTCTTTAATCTCTCCTTACTTAACATATTGTATAGAAATCTGGGGTAACAATTACAAAAGTTTGCTACATCCCCTCTGTATAATCCAAAAGTAGGCAATAAGAATCATCTATAAGGTAGGATATCTTGATCACACAAATAGTCTATTTTTGCAATCCAAATTGTTGAAAATGCCAGATCTGGTTAATTTTCACACTGCACAATTATTATATAAAGCCAGTAAAAACTCATTACCCAGTAATATTCTGAGTCTCTTCACCCAGAGAGAAGGAAGCTATAACTT